>NW_028270150.1:95978087-96295787 GCF_037043375.1 Chiloscyllium plagiosum
TGGGGCCCCGTTGTCCACCTTGCTTGAAATGTCTTCAAAGAATTCCAAAAGATCTGTCAAGCATGACCTGCCCTTCATGAATCCATGGTGCATCTGTCCAACGGGACAATTTCTATTGAGATGCCCTTCCATTTCTTCCTTAATAACAGACGCAAGCATCTTCCCACTACATGGATGAAGCTCACCAGTCTATAATATCCCATCTTTTCTTTATATCCCTTTTTAAGCAGTGGAATCACATTTGCTGTTTTCCAATCTGTTGGGACTGCCTCAGAATCGAGTGAATTTTGGAAAATTATCGCCAGTGCACGTGGTATTGTTCCCGCCTTTTTTTTAGTACCCTGGGCTGCCTTCCATCAGGGCCAGGAGACTTATCTATCCTTAGCTCCATGAGCTTACCCAAAACTAACTCTTCCATAATAATGATTGTTTCCAGGTCCTCACCTACCTTCGTCCGTTTGTCAATTACTGGCCTGTTATTAGTGTCCTCCTCTATGAAATCTGAGACAAAATACCTGTTCAATGCCTCGGCCATTTTCTCATGTCCCATTACTAAATGCCCCTTCTCATCCTCCGAAGGACCAACATTTACTGAAGCCACTCTTTTTTTCATTGTATGTATTTGTGTAAACATTTGCTGCCTGTCTTTATATTCTGCACCAGTTTGTTGTCATGTTCTATCGTACTTTTCTTAACAGCTCTTTTTGTGGCTTTCTGTTGGCGTTTAAAGTTTTCCCAATCTTCTAGTTTCCTGCTGTTCTTAACCACTTTGTGTGCCTCCTCTTTCAACTTGATAGCTTCCCTTATTTCCTTAGACACCCGGGGAAGATTACCCCTTTTCTTACAGTCCTTCCTTTTCACTGGAATACAGTTTCCCTTCACACTTTGAAAGATTTCTGTGGAAGTCCTCCAATGCTTGTCAACTGTCCCACCATGAAAGTTTTGTTTCCAATCCGCTTCAGCCAGGCCCTCCCTCGTTCTATTGCAGTCCCCCTTGTTCAAACACAGGACCCTCACATTGGATTTTGTCTTCACACTCTCCATCTGTATTCGAACTACACCCACACTGTGATCGCTCCTTCCAAAAGGATCCCTAACTGTGAGGTTATTAATTATCCCTGTCTCCTCACACAGGACCTGGTCTAAGATAGTTTACTCCCTCGTCAGTTCCATTATATATTGTTCAAGAAAACTAGCTCAGATATGCTCAACGAACTCCTCCTCACGGCTCCCCTTCCTGAGCTGGTTCAACCAATCTACATGTAGATTAAAGTTCCCCACTATCATAGCCGTACCATTTTTACAGGCATTAGATATTTCTTTGTTTGTTTCCCAACCCAATGTGATAGCATTATATAGACTCCACCTATCAGTGACTTTTTCTTCTTAGACTTTCTAGTTTCCACTCGAATAGATTCAACCTGATTCTCCTATAGCATCTGTCAGCACTGCCCTGATGTCGTCCTTGAATATCAGAGTTACATCACCTCCCTGAAATTCCTGTCTGTTCTCCCCAACAGTCTGGTACCCCTGGATATTTAACCCTCAGTCAATCAGTTGGGGCACTCTGCCTCCCCTTGTTTAAAGTAAGCACAGCGTCAGTGACATGTTGTCTCAGGCACTGACAGCAGCGGTGCATATTGAAAAGCTGTGGTTCAGGGTGAAGGGAGACACATTGATTGATTGATTGATTGTCATGTTTCCCTCAATGCAGTGAAAAGCTTTGTTTACAAGCAGTGCAGGTAGATCACAGTAAGCTGGGATACACAGATCATAGGGTGAGTAGAGACTTGAACAGAGGCGTACAGGTTACATCCCACAGGGTGTGCACGAGGCAAGATCAACATTAACAAGGTCAGCATTATTTGAAGTTAGAGATTCCATTCATCAGTCTAATAACGGCTGGGAAGAAGCTGTTCCTGAAGCTGCTGGTGGGTGTGTTCAAGCTTCTGTACCTTCTGCCTGATGGGTGAGGTTGTAGGAGATCATTACCGGGGTGGGAGGGGTCTTCAATGATGTTGGCAGCCATCCCACGGCAACAAGCCATGTAAATGGAGTCCATGGATGGAAGGTTGGCTTCCGTGATGGTCTGGGTTGTGCACCTAACCCCCTGCAGTTCCTTACCGTGCTGGGCAGAGCGGTTGTTACACCGGGACAGGATGCTCTCTGTGTTGCATCTGGAGAGTTTGGTGAGGGACCTTATAGACAGGCCAAATTCCCTGAGCTGCCTGAGGAAGAGGATGCGTTGTTGTGCCTTGTGGATTATCACATCTATGTGGGAAGGCCAGGACAACTTGACAGTTACTGTCACTCCTCGGAACTTGACACTCTCCACCCTCTCAGCCTCAGCTCCATTGATGGAGAAGGAGGCATGTTCTCCTCCTGTCTTTCTGACGTCAATGATCAGTTCTTCAGTTTTGCCGATGCTGAGAGAGAGGGTGTTCTCACTGTACCAGGTCACTAAGCCCTCTATCTCCTTCCTGGTGTTTGATATCCATCCTCCCACAGTGGGCTCTGCAGCAAACATGGAGATGGTGTTTGTACGGACTTTAGCCAGACTGCCGTGGGTGTACAGGGAGTACAGTAGGGACTGAGAACACATCCTTGGGGGCTCCAGTGTTGAGGGTATTCCTGGAGAAAGTGATGCTGTCTATCTTCACTGATTGTGGTCTGTGGGTCAGGAAGCTGAGGATCCAGCTGCAGAGGGTGGCGCCAAGTCTCAGAGTCTCTGAGTTGGGCCTCCTAGGGGTCATGTAGCCGATGCCATTCCAAGTCGAGATCAGGACACAGTGGGGTCAGGGGTCAGATCGTGGTTCAGGGTGTCCATGTGGGTCCTTTGGGAAGCCAATAGATCTACTCTGGATCCTACAGGATGACCAGCATTGAAAGTACTCAGGTCTGAGCCACCGTTGGATCATCAATCCTGTAAGTAGATTAAAAAGAACATTGTTAATCATTTTTACAGAGTTGAATTTTATGCTGCCTTGAGTGATGTGAGCAGTGACAAGAAAGTTGGGGAGATGTGGCAAGAATGAAAGCATCAGATTGAGTTGTGAAAAGTATTTCCAATTTCCCCGTTTCTGGTTGAAACAGCGAATTCTGAATCTCACTAGTGAGGGGTGACCACTTCATTTTCATGCCGTTCTATCTCATTAGGAGCTGGTCTTGTCTCATTTCGATGGTGATTCTAATCCTTCCTTCAGTTCCTATGGAAACCAGATGGTGCCAGTTCCCAACAGGAAAGTCTGGCAGTTACCTGGAGGCAGGAGCTCACTGTTTGCTTCTCCAGGTCTTCATCCATCTCCACCATCAGCACCATCTCACTGCATGCTCCATCAACACTGTCCTCTCCCACACTTTGTCGGTGTGTGTGGGCATCACCAAACCCCAGCCTCACCACATCATTCTGGCTGCAATGATGTTGTACCTGCTTCTGCCAGGTTGGTTCGCAGTCAGGGGCATGCGCACATTTCATTCAGTGACATAGGATGCTTCGTCTGGCTCTGAGTGAAATTCTAAAGCTTCATTCATGTTGCATTTACTTGTGGGCTGTCAGGTGTATCTGAGTTTGAGTGCAGAGTGACAGGCATCACACAATGCAGGGGATGAATCTGTATGGTGGACAGCACAGAGATGTGTGGAGGACATTATTTATTCGTGGATGGGATCTGGGCATCATTTGCTGGCCAGTATCTATTGTCCATCTCTAGTTATTCTTGAGAAGGTGGTGGTGAGTTCCTTCTTGAACCGCGGCAGTTCACCTGCTGTGGGTTGACCCACAATGCCATTAGGGAGGGAATTCCAGGATTTTGACCCAGTGATAGTCAAAGAACCATGATGTATTTCCATGTCAGGATGGTGAGGGTCTTCGTGGGGAACTTGAAGGTGGTGTGTTCCTAAATATAGCTGTTCTTGTCCTTCTCGATGGAAGTAGTTGTGGGTTTGGAAGGTGCTGTCTGATGATCTTTGATGATTTTCTACTTTGCATTTTGTAGATACTACACACTGCTAGTACTGGGCGTTAGCGATGGAGGGAGTGGTTGTGGTGCTTATCAAGAGGTCTGCTTTGTCCCGGATGGTGTCAAGCTTCTTGAGTATTATTGGGGCTGCACCCATCCAGGTGGGTGGGGAGTGTTCCATCTCACTCCTGACTTATGCCTTGGAGATCGTGGATAGGCTTTGGGGAGTCAGGAGGTGATTTACTCACTTTGGTACACCTCGCTTGCCTCTGACCTACTCTTGTAGTCACTGTGCTTATGTGTTGAGCTCAGTGGGAAGGTTCTTATGGGGACCTTATCATGAAGCAGCTGGAGATGTTTGAGCCAATAACACTACTCTAAGGAACTCCTGCAGCGATGTCCTGGAGCTGAGATGACTGACCTCCACAACCACAACCATCTTCCTCTGTGTATGATCGGAATCCAACCATCGAGGAGCTTGTACCCAAGTGATTCCAGTTTTGCTCGGACATTTTGATGCCACACTTGGTCCAATTGGCCTTGGTGTCACAGGCTGACACTCTCACCTTCCCTCTGGAACTCAGCTCTTTTGTCCATGTTGGAACCAAGGCTGTAATGAGGTCAGGAACTGGGTGGTCCTGGAAGGTCTCAAACTGGCCAGGGTATTGCTGATCAGGAGCTACTCAATACCACTGCTGATGTCAACTTCCATCACTTCACTGGTGGTCAAGAATTGACTGATGGGGCAGTAATTGGCTGGGTTGGATTCGCCCTGTTAAATATGTACAGGACATACTTGGGTAATTTTCCATGTTGTTGGGTAAATGCGAGTTTTGTAACTGTACTGGAACAGTTTGGCTAGGGGCGCGGCAAGTTCTGGATCAGATGTCTTCAGTATTATTGCTGGAGTGTTGTCAGGGCCTATAGCCTTTGCAGTGTCCAGTGTCTCCCACCATTTTGTGATATCATGTGGAGTGAATCGAATTGGCTGAAGACTGGTATCCGTAATGCTGGGGCCTATTAGAGGAGGGTGAGATGGATCATCCACTCAGCACTTCTGGCAGAAGATCCCTGCAAATGCTTCATCCTTATATTTTACACTGATGTGCTGGAATCTTGCATCGTTGAGGATGGGGATATTTGTGAAGCCTGTTTCTCCAGTGAGTTGTTTAATTGTCCACCACCATTCACAACTGGATATGGCAGGACTGCAGAGCTTAGATCTGATACATTGATTGTGGGATCACCTAGCTCTGTCTATCACTTGCTGTTTGTGCTGATTGACATGCAAGTAGTCCAGTTTGGTGGCATCACCAGGTGGACACCTCATCTTCAGCTGTGCCTGGTGTTGCTCGTGGCTCCCCTGCACTCTCCATTGAACCAGGGTTGATCTTCTCTCTTGATGGGGTCATGGCTGAGTGGGGGATATACTGGGCCATGAGGTCACAGATTGTGCTGCTGTTAATGGCCCACATCACATCATAGATGCCAACTCTTGAGTTGCTCGATCTGTTTGAAGTCTGTCTCATTTCGCGCAGTGATAGTGCCGCACAACAGGATGGAGGTCATTCTCAATGTGAAATTGGGACTTTGTCTCCTTAAGGGACTGTTTGGTGATCATTCTTCCTGATACTGTCATGGACAGATGTATCTGCAGACGACAGAGCCACACCTTCTTCCCTGCTCTTCTTAGACTGCCAAATGGACCTCTCTATCTTCAAATCTAATGAAGATTTCTATATGTCCTGTGTAGCTGTAACCCTGGATGCCTCGCTCTGTCTAAATAAACAATGATCTGTCTGTATGTTATGATTCATAGAACATAAAACATTACAGCACAGTACAGGCCCTTCGGTCCGCGATGTTGTGCCGACCTGTGAAACCAATGTGAAGCCCATCCAACCTACATTATTCCATTATGAGCCACATGTCGAACTAATGATCATTTAAATACCCTTAAAGTTGGCGGGTCTACTACAGTAGACAGGCCATTCCACATCCTTATTACTCTCTGAGTAAAAAACCTACCTCTCTCATCTGTCCTATATCAAGCACCATCAACTGAAGGCTATGTCCCCTCGTGCAAGCCATCACCATCCGAGAGAAAAGGCTCTCACTGTCCAATCTTTCGAGCCCTCTGATCATCTTGTATGGCTCTCTGACATCACCCTCAACCTTCTTCTTTCCAACGCCTTCCCTCCATGCTAGACAACGTCCTGGTACCTTTACTTTGCACTCTTTCCAATGTTTCCACATTGTTCCTGTAATGTGGTGACCAGAACTTTACACAATACCTCAATTGCGGCCGCAACAGATCTTTGTACAGCTGCAACATGACCTCATGGCTCCAAAACTCAATCCCTTTACCAATAAAAGCTAACACACCATATGCCTTTTTAACAGCCCTATCAACCTGGTGGCTGCTTTCATAGAACATAGGACGTAGAATGTTACAGCACAGTACAGGCCCTTCGGCCCTCAATGTTGCACCGGCCTGTGAAATTAATCTGATGCCCATCTAACTTACACTGTTCCATTATTATCCCTATGTATATCCCATGAACATTTAAGTGCCCTTAACATCGGTGAGTCTACTCCTGTTGCAGGCAGTGAATTCCACGCCTCTACTACTCTCTGAGTAAAGAAACTACCTCTGACATCTGTCCTAAATCTATCACTCCTCAATTTAATGCTATGTCCCCTCGTATTAACCTTCACTGTCTTATGACAAAAGCTCTCACTGTCCTCCCTGTCTATCCCTCTGATTATCTTATATGTCTCGATTAAGTCATCTCTCAACCTTATTCTCTCTAATGAAAACAACCTCAAGTCCCTCAGCCTTTGCTCTTCAGATCTTCGCTCCATACCAGGCAACATCTTAGTAAATCCCTTCGGAACCCTTTCCAAAGCTTCCACATCCTTCCTATAATGCGATGACCAGACCTGCATGTAATACTCCAGGTGCAGCCTTACCAGTGTCTTGTACAGCTGAAGCATGACCTCATGACTCCAAAGCTCAATCCCCCAACCAATAAACGACAACACAACGTCTGCCTTCTTAACAACTCTGAAAGTGACAACTTTCAGGGATTGATGGACCTAGACACCAGGATCTCTCTGTTCATCTACACTGCCAAGAACTTTACCATTACCCCAGTATTCTGCAATCCTGTCACTTCTTCTGAAGTGAACTACCCCACACTTTTCTGCATTAAACTCCATTTGCCACTTCTCAGCCCAGCTCTGCATCCTATGTATGTCCCTGTGTAACCCACAACATCCTTCGACGTTATCCACAAATCTGCCGATCTTCGTGTCATCTGCAAATTTACTAACCTATCCTTCTACGCCCACCTCTAGATCATTTATAAACATGACAAACTGCAGTGGCCCCAAAACAGATCATTGTGGCACACCACTGGGAACTGAGCTCCAGGATGAACATTTCCCATCAACCACCACCCTCTTGAGCTCCAGGATGAGCACTTCCCAACAATCACCACCCTCTGTCTTCATTCAGCTCGTCAATTTCTGATACAACCCGCTAAATCACCTTCAATCACCAAACTCCATGTTTTGAGCAATAGCCTACCATGTGGAACCTTATCAAACACCTTACTGATGTCCAGTTACACCACATCAACCACCTTACCTTCATTCACCTGTTTTGTCACCTTCTCAAATAATTCAATAAGGTTAGTGAGGCATGGCCAACCCTTCACAAAACCATGTTTGCTGTCTCTCATCATATTATTCCTTTCCAACTGATTATACATCCTATGTTTTGTAACAATTTCCAATACCTTACCCACAAACAAATTAAGGCTCACTGGCCTATAATTAACACTGTTATTGTAGGAGAGAGAAGATGTCTCCAGTCTTTTATCGGATAAAACTGCGCTTGCCACTTAAAGCCACGGATACACCAATGAATAGAGGCCTGTCGTCCTGAGGTAGAACAACAGACAGTGCAAAAAAGGCAAGTTATGCCGATGGGAAAGCCAATTAAATTAACCATTAACACATTATGAGAAAGTTGAGGTCAAACAATGCGTGTGAACAAACATTGAGCAGGGGGAGAATCGAACTACAAAACAAGGAGTCGAGTGCAACATTGTGAGTGCTCCCAATATCCTGAGGAAAGTTGGAGTATGCTCCTGGCCCAGGTTGGGTTTTGCTCGATCAAAGGGATGCCTTTTTGGGTTTAGCAACTTTCAAAGACAGGAGGCAGGGGCTTTTGTCCATGTGAGCACTTGAGCTGTTTTGTCTCAAGGAAGGAAGTGATTTTGTATCCAGGAGTTAGGTTTCAGAGCCAGTTTGATGCCTGTCTTGTATTTATGATGAAGATAACTAGGCAAACGAATGGCTGCAAGGGGATCAGGATTAGGAGTTGAATATTCAAGCATTTCCCTCCTATTGAAAAGATAGGCAGGTGTGCAGAGGGGGTGGGTTTGCCATATCAGTAAGAAATGAAACTAAATCAATAGTAAGAAACAAAGGAGGGTCAGATGGTGTAGAATTGGGGAAACGCAAAGGTTAAAAAAATAGTGTTGGAGATATGTCCAGGCCTCCAAACAGTATTCAGGAACTGGGACACGAGATACACCAGGAGATAGAAAAGATGTGTAGGAAAGGCAAAGCTACAGTGATCATGGGGGAATTCAATATGCAGGTGGATTGGCAAAATCAGGTTGGTAGTGGATTGCAAGGAAAGGAATTTGTGGAATGTCTCCGAGATGGCTTTTTGGTGCAGCTTGTAGTGGAGCCCACGGGGGAGCAGGCAATATTGGATTTAGTGCTGTTCAATGAGGCAGACTTGATAAGGGAGCTTAAGGTGAAGGAACCCTGAGGAGGCAGTGATCATAATGTGATTGAATTTACTCTGCAATTTGAGAGGGAGAAGATAAAATCAGAGATAATGATATTCAGGAGACACAGCAGGGATTCATCCCGAGGAAAAAGAAACATGGTACAGGGAGAATGAGGCGACCATGGCTGACTAAGGAAGTCAGGGATAGCATGAAAAAAAAAGGAATCATATAATGTGGGGAAGGGCAGTGGATTGGGAAGCTTACAAAGACCAACAGA
The DNA here is from genome assembly GCF_037043375.1 of Chiloscyllium plagiosum. Classification (NCBI taxonomy): domain Eukaryota; kingdom Metazoa; phylum Chordata; class Chondrichthyes; order Orectolobiformes; family Hemiscylliidae; genus Chiloscyllium; species Chiloscyllium plagiosum. The sequence continues at coordinate 95,987,135 of NW_028270150.1, forward strand.
GGTCAACAAAAGAAGAAATAAGGAGGGAGAAACTTAAATATGAGGGCAAGTTAGCCGGTAATATAAATGAAGACTGTATGAGTTTCTTCAGATATATAAAGAGCAAAAACGAGGCAAACGTGGACATTGGGCTGCTGGGAAATGACACTGGAGAGATAGTAGTGGGGAACAAGGAAATGGCTAAGGAACTGAGTAATTGCTTTACCTCAGTCTTCACAGTGGAAGATAATATCCCAAAAATACAAGAGCGTGAGGGGGGCAGAGCTCAGTATGGTGCCCATCGCCAAAGAGAAGGTGCTAGAAAAACTGAATGGTCTGAACGTGAATAAATGATCTGGACCAGATGGACTACTCCCCAGAGTTCTAAGGGACATAGCTGAAGAGATAGTGCAGCAATGTCAGCATGGTTTCATCAAGGGGAAGTCATGCCTGACAAATCTGTTAGAATTCTTTGAGGAAGTAACAAACAGGTTAGATAAAGGTGAGCCAATGGATATTGTCTACCTGGACTTCAAGATGGCCTTTGATAAGGTGTCTCATTGGATGCTACTGAATAAGATAAGGACCCATGATGTTAGAGGCCAGGTGCTAGCATGGTTAGAAGTCTGGCTGTCTGTCAGAAAGCAGAGAATGGGAGTGAAAGGGTCCTTCTCAGGATGGCAGCTGGTGAGAATTTGTTATTCGCAAGGCTCAGTGTTGGGACCATAACTTTTCACTTTCTACATTAATTGTCTCAATGAAGGAATCGCGGGTACTCTGGCTCAGCTGCAGATGATACAAAGGTGGTTAGAAGGACAGGTAGTATTGAGGAACCGGGAGGCTGCAGAAGGATTTGGACAGGTAAGAAGTATAGGCAAAGAATTGGCAGATGGAGTACAATGTGGGAAAGTGTGAGGTCATAACTTTGGTAGGAATAATAGAGACATAGATTATTTTCAAAATGGGGCAAAAAATCATAAAACTGAAGTGCAAAGAAACTCTAGTCTCAGATTCTCTCAAGTTAAATTTGCAGGTTGAGTCAATAGCTCGGAAGGAAAATGCGATGATGGCATTTATCTTGAGAGGACTTGAATACAAAAGCAGGAATGTACTTCTGAGGCTCGAGAAGACTCTGGTCAGACAACATTCAGAGTACAGTGTGCAGTTTTGGGCCCCCCCCATCTGAGGAAGGAAGTACTGGCCCTGGAGCATTTTCAGAGGAGGATCAGGACAATGATCCCAGGAATGAAGAGGTTAACATCTGAGGAATGTTTGAGGAGTCTGGGTCGATACTTGATGGAGTTTAGAAGGATGAGGGGTGATCTTAGGTAAATATACAGAATACTGAATGGCATGGACTGAGTGGATGTTGGGAAGATGTTTCCATTGGGAGGAGAGACTGGGACCCAAGGGCACAGCTTTGAGTAAAGGGAAGATGTTTCAAAATGGAGATAAGGAGAAACTTCTTCAGCCAGAGAATGGTGAATCTATGGAATTCATTGTCACAGAAGGCTGTGGAGGCCAAGTGATTGAGTATATTTAGAACTGACATAGATAGGTTCTTGATTTTCAAGGGGGTCAAGGGTTATGGGGAGAAAGTGGGAGAATGGGTTTGAGAAACATATCAGCCATGATTGAATGGCAGAGCAGACTCATTGGGCTGACTGGCCTCATTTCTGCTCCTCTATTTTATGGTCTTATAACATTTGTGACTTTTGCATGTTCTTTCAATCGAGTTTTGTTGTCAGATGAGTCAGCTTTACTTCACGAAACTTAATGCAATCAGATATTATTCACTATTTCCAAGGACCTGTCTTACCTAATGAATATTTCTGCTGAACCTGAAACACTTGAACATCACAGTTTGAAGCAGTTCGTCCAAAAGTCTTTTAATTAGTTGATTTCAAACACATTGAACTCATCCAAACTCTGTAAATTCCCTTTTAAAACTGACAAAGTATTTGTGGCAGCACATACAACATGTGATTCACCTCACTGTACAATAGCTTGTGGAATAATCTTCCAGATAACAATGGGGGCAGGCTCATTGATAACTTTATGTAAGAGTTATGTGGACTCTTCACTAACAAAGGATTCCATGGGGCTAGAAAGTAGGTGGAAAAGAGGATTAAGACTGTTGCCAGATCAACCATGATCTTATCAAATGGCAGATTATAATGCAGGGGCTAATTTGTTAAATTAATATTAATAAATTAATGGTCCTGAAAATATCTTGTCAGTGGCAAATGGCTCCAATACTTATTTCATATTTACTTGTTTGTTCACATAGTCTGTGGAATGCTCTTCCAGATAACAATGGAGGCAGACTCACTAATGACTTGTCTGGAAGATTAACATGAACTCGTCACTAACAAGGGAAGTCAGTGGGGTTGGAAAGGATGTGGAAACAAGTATTAAGGTTGCAGCAAGATCAACCATGAACTGATCAAATCCCAGATCAGACTCAAAAGGCTAACTGACCTACTCCGCATTCATATTCGTGACTTCCCATGTATCCCATGAAGGGCAGACAAACCTCACTGTATCTTTGTCACACACCTTAGAGAGGGCAGATTGTCCCTACTGCATCTATATTACACACATTGGGGAGAGCAGACTGACCCCATTGTGTCTATATCATTGACTGTGGGAGAACAGACCATTTACTCTGTAGATCACCAGGACTGCCAACTGAACATATTCAGTCTGTACCCCAAAGATTGGAGAGTGCAGACTCCCCTCACTGTGTCTGTACCACTGACCCCACGGAGAGTGGATTGGATGGATTCTGAGACAGAACACATTTCTAATCCCTAAATCCTTCAATCCACCTCATTATTTAATGAATTTCACCATTCGGGGAAAAGGGTATTTTACCATGTTCTCCAGCTGTTTCCTGAACTTATTCTGGGTCACGACATATATACAAGTGTTTGTGCAGCAACTTAGGAGCTGGCGAATGAATCCGATATCTCCTACAAAATAATGTAGATATAGGTCCCTGTATCCCATCCGATATGTGCATTTCCATAGAGAGTATAGCAGAAACACTGAGATTCTGTTTTGGAAGATGCTGTGACAAGGCTGTCGCAAAGTTGCTGCAGTACATCTTCCACGTGCCACACTTTGCTGCTGGGTGAAGTTTTGGTGGAAGCTGTGAATATTTGTGGATGTGGTGCCAGACAAGAGCACTTTATTCTGGTTATTATCAAGTTTCTTGACTGTTGTTGCAGCAGAGCTGACCCAGGCAAGTGAGGAATATTCCATCACACTCCTGACTTGCCCTTTGCAGATATTGAACAGATTTTGGGGAGGCAAGAGATAAGAAATGTATCACAGAATTACCAATCTCTTACATGATCTTGTAACAATGGGATTTATATAAGTGGTCCAGCTTGTCTGTGGTCAATGGTAACCCCATTCAACCGCAGCCCAGGATGTGGATAGTGCGGCATTCAGTAACGGTAAGACCAATCAATGTCAAGAGAAATGGTTGGATTCTCTCTTTTCGGAGATGCCTGACACTTGTGTGGCACACATGCTACTTTCAGTTCAGGTCTGAATACTGCCCAAGTGTTGCTATATACCGGCATAGTGTCTGACGAGTCAGGAATGGGAAAAACTTTGTGAACAATCAACAAACATCCTTAATTCTGACCTTATAATGGAGGGATTTTCCATGATGAAGCAGCTGAAGATAACTGGGCCGAGGACACTTCCCTGAGGAACTCCTGCAGCGATGTCCTGGAGCTGAGGTGACTGACTTCCAACAACCACACCCATCCCCCAATGTGCCAGGAATGACCACAACCAATGAGACTTTCATTCCATTTCTCATTATTTTAGATTTCCTTCAGGTCAGACTTGGTCACTTCCTGCTTTGATGTCAAGTGCAGACTCTCTCACCTCAGGGGTCCAGCTCTTTTGTCCTTGTTTGGATATTAGTTGTTATGAGGTCTGGTGCTGAGCAACCCTGCAGAGCTGGACACCAGTGAACAAGTTATTGCTGAGGGAGTGCAGCTCGGTAGCTCTCTTGATGACACCTTCCATCATGTTGCTGTTAATTCCGATCAGACCGAAGGGGTGGTAATTATCTGGGTTTATTTTTTCTCCTCTTTGAGATTTACCTGTTTAGATCCCTATGTTAGTCAGTGGTTTCAGTTTTGTACTGGAACAAATTAATCAACTGATTGAGTAGATACAGAGCTTAAACAATATAACACAGAACCAAGTGGCAAACTGTGGATAAAGTAATGGTTTGTAAGGCACTAAACATATATCCTGAGGGAAAGGCAGTGATAGGCTGCAGTTAAGGGACAAGGTTGAGGACTGCAGCTTGAGGACAGGTGGTCCATTGTGAATGTGACAACTGACCACTGCCCTCAGCTCAGTGTCACCACTTTGTGTTTACTGTGGGAAACGTAATCAAGTCTGTGAAACGTGTGAAAACTCTCATTATATTCATGTGGTTGTGGAGCTAATCCAATTGAAAGTCCCTTTCGATTCGCTCGCCCAACTTGTGTGTTCTTGTAATTGAGCGAAGGCTTGCAATGACATGATAGCAATGGTCAGAAGTTATATCAGTTTCAATCAGATCAAAATCTTTACAGTAAGGGCAAGAAGGACAAGAAAAGATGATAGAAAGCAACCAGGGAATGCAGGATTGACAGGGCTGTTTCTGCATTTTTCGGTGCCTAGGTCAGTGCCAGGTGATCCGTCCAGTTTCAGATCATGGCTCAGCTTCCAGTGTGAACGGCAGGAAGCTGCACCCTCTGCTTCACAGAAATCGGGCTCAACCCATCCATTCCCGACTGCACACTTCAGGCTGATGGTTTTTCTATCCATCGTATGGACTGTGCATTGTCCTCAGGTAAGGCAATTCTGTAGGGGTTTGCTTTGGATTCAACAACTTGTGGTACATGGGCATTGCAACCCTGTGCAGCCATTGTTCCCCAAACCTTGAATTCCTCACCGTCAAATGCCACCCCTTCTATCTACCACATGAATTTACTGCTGCTATACTAACTGTTACATACAGACTACCACTAGCAAAGTTTGAGGATGCTCTGGATGTGCTGTACTCCACCATAACACCCTGGAGACAAACACTCCGAGGCCCTGTTGATTATGACTGGCGACTTCAAACAAACCAATCTTAAGAAGGTGTTGCCCAAGTACCACCAGAACCTTACCTGCCCCACTAGGGGCCTGAATATTTTAGACCATGGCGACACTGCTGTGAAGGATGCTTACCGCTCCATCCCCCACCCTCATTTCCAGGTACTCCGACCACAATGCTGTGTTTCTTCTCCAGGCTTATAGGCAAAAGCTCAAGCAGGAGACCCCCTTGCGGATACAGTGCTGGTCGGAGGAGGCAGAGGATCAACTCCAGTGCTGTCTGGAATTGGCTGATTGGGCCAGATTCAAACAGTCCAAAGGTACTTTGGACGAGTATGCCACCACTGTCACAGATTTTATCAGCAAGTGTATGGAGGACTGCAAACTGAGGAAGTCAATCCGAGTGTTCCCCAACAGGAAACCCTGGATGAATCAGGACATATAGAACCTACTAAAAACCAGGCATGAGGCCTTCAGATCAGGAGACACACTCAAATATAAGGAATCCAAGTATGACCTTCACAGAGTCATTAAGACAGTCAAGGACCAATGCCTCTCCAAACGAGAAACCCAGACAGATACCCAGCGACTATGGCAAGGACTGAATGACATCACAGGTTCTAAAAAGAGACAGTGCAAGATAGCAGGCGATGACGTATCCCTCCCAGATTGTCTCGACACCTTCTCTGCTCGCTTTGAGAGGTAACACCGATTCCGACAAGTCCTGACGAAGCTATCCCAACAGTCACTGCTTCAGAGGTCAGATCAGTTTTCTGTCAGTTGAATCCAAGGCAGGACAAGACGGAGTACCAGGCCATGCACTCAGAGCATGTGCAGAACAACAGGCAGAGGTCTTCTCGGACATCTTCAACCTCTCCCTGCAGCAGGCCTCTGGCCCTGCCTGTTTCAAGAGGCCAACATCATCCCTGTGCCTAAGAAGGCTCATGCAGCGTGTCTCAATGACTACCACCCAGTGGCCCTAACTTCGGTAGTCATGAAGTACTTTGAAAGGCTGGTCATGGCATTAACCAACTCCAGCCTTCCCACTGCTCTTCACCCACTCCAATTTGCCTATCGGACCAACAGATCCATGTCAGATGCCATATCATTTGCCCTTCACTCCTCCCTGGAACATCTCAACACCAAGTACAGCTACGTAAGAATCCTACTCATTGACTACAGTCCAGCCTTCAATACTATTATCCCCTCGAGACTGATTACTAAACTTAGTGATCTCGGACTAATCCCCACTCTCTGCAACTGGATCCTCAGTTTCCTGACCCACAGGCCACAATCAGTGAAGATTGTGGTCAATATTTCATCCTCACTAACACTCAACACTGGAGCATCCCAGGAATGCATACTCAGCCCCCTACTGTACTCATTGTATACCCATGACTGCCTCACCAAATACCACACTAATGCCTTTTACAAGTTCACTGATGACACCACCATAGTCGGTCGAATCTCAGATAACAATGAAACAGACTACAGATGGGAGGCGAAAGACCTGGAAAATGGTGCACTGAGAACAACCAAGCTCTCAATGGCAGCAAATCCAAGGAATTCATTATTGACTTTCGGTGGGATGCTGCTCATGCCCCCCTACACTAACAGCAAACTGAGATTAGGCAAAATGGTTCACTGTGTCCACATCACCAGCTGCAGCTAAGCTATATAACCAACTCGCCACTAACCATTAGAGTGCGGAAGTAGACTGATAAAATGGGGAAATATTAACCACACTCTGCAAAAGGTGAGCCTTTGTAATGGGAACTGCTAGCCACACCCTGCAAACTGCAAGTCTTTGTAAAGATGACCTAATCGTTATGATTTAACTTCTTTATAAATCAAAATCATTGGTTCAAGCAACTATCGATAAAGCGATATCATGTATTGATTGATTGTTGCTATGCGATCATGCTCCATGTCTGACTGTGAACAATGTGTATAAACCTTATGCAAATTCTGCAAGTTGTTGGATTCTTTTGATTGCCAAGAAGTATTCTGAGGAACTGAGAGACCCCTCCTGAGGGTTCACTTCTTCCGATTCACCCCAGAGCGTTGACTTAGTTTCTGGATTGTTCGTCTCATGATAACAACAGGAAGCATCACCTCCCTTCCCCCCACTGCATAGAGGGGTGGAGAGGACTGCATGGAGGGGTAAAGAGGACTGCATGGAGGGGTAAAGAGGACAGCTTGGAGGTATATAAAGGACTGCATAGAGCATTAGAGAGGACTGCTTGGTGGTATACAGAGGACTGCATGAAGGCATTTAGAGGCCTGTACGGAGGGGTACAGAGCACTGTATGGAGGGGTATAGAGGACTGTATGGAGGACTGTTTGGAGGTATATAGCAGAATGGAGTCATATGGAGTTGTATGGAGGACTGCACAGAGGTATATAAAGGACTGCATAGAGGGGTACAAACAACTGTAAGAAGGTGTATATGGACTGTATGTAGGTGTAAAGAGTACTGCATGGAGGTGTGTACAGGACTGCATGAAGGTATACAGAGGACTGCATGGAGGTGTATAGAGGAATGCATAGAGGTGTATAGCAGACTACATGGAGATGTACAATGGACTGCATGGAGGGTTATAGCAGACTGGAATGTCATGGAAGAGGACCTCATGGAGGGGTATAGTGGACTGCATGGGGGTGTATAGCAGACTTCATGGAGTTGTATTGAGGACTGCAGGGAAGTCGAAAGAGGACTGAATGGAGGTATGTGGCAGACTGCATGGAGGTGTATAGCAGTCTGCAATGAGGTGGGAAGAGGACCTCATGGAGGGATATAGGGGACTGTATGGAAGTGTATAGAGGACTGCATGGAGGTGCATACCATATTTAATGGAGGTGTATAGAGGACTGCATGGAGGTGTATAGCAGACTGCATGGTGGTGTATAGAGGACTGCATGGAGGTTTATGGAAGACTTCTTGGACGTGTCAAGTGGACACATGGAGTTCACAACAATGCCTCTTCTTCCTCAGGAGTCTCAGGAAATTCAGCCCATTCACCACGTTTTGTAGCTGCACCATAGAAAGCACTCTAACTGGGTACATCACGGTTTGGTGTGGTAACAGCTCTGCCCAGGTCCATCAAAAACTCCAAGAAAGTTCATTAGGAATGGTGAAGTACTTATGCCCATAACGCTGACTCTCCTGTTTCGCGGGAGCTGCCTGACCTGCTGCCGCACTTCAGTACCACCTTTTTGAACTCTGACTCGCCAACATCTGTGGTCCTCACTTTCTCCTTCTCCTCATTCAGATTGGTTTGTTCACATGTATCCCAGTGAGGGCAGACCAAACTCACTGTGTCTTTGACACACACCCTCGAGAGGGCAGATTGTCCCTACTGTGTCTATATCACACACCTTGGATAGAGCAGACTGACCCTTTGTGTCTATATCATTGACTGTGGGAGAACAGACTCTGTGTCTGTAGTAGATCATCAGGACTGCCAACTGAACATACTCAGTCTGTACCACAAAGATTGGAGAGAACAGACTCCCTTCACTGTGTCTGTATCACTGACCCCACGGAGAGTGGATAAGATAGATGCTGAGACAGAACACATCCTCATCCCTGAATCCTCCAATCCATCCCACCATTTAATGAATTTCTCCATTCGGGTTGAAGGGTGTTTTACCATGTTCTTCAGCTGTTTCCTGAACTTAGTCTGGGTCACGACATATATACAAGTGTTTGTGCAGCAACTTAGGAGCTGGAGAATGAATCCTATTTCTCGTACAAAATAATGTCGATATATTGCCCTATACCCCATTGAAAGCATTCGTCTCCAGAGACAGTTTACCACAAACACTGACCATAACAGGATGAAATTCCCTGACATAACAAACAATAATTTGATGGACTTCTTCGAGACCCCTTTTCTAGGTCACTGGGATTCTCCCCACTGCTGTGAGCCCGAAGTCTCCTGCAGGCTCTGCTGGCCACTAAAATGGAAGAAAAAACAAGGGCTGCAGATGCTGGAAACCAGAGTCTAGATTATAGTGGTGCCGGAAAAGCACTGCAGGTCAGGCAGCATCCGAGGAGCAGGAAAATCAAGGTTTCGGGCAAAAGCCCTTCATCAGGAATAGCATGTACCTGACACTTAAAGGATTGAGCAGCAGAATCAGAACAAATGGCACTGCTGGGTTCAGGATATAATGAAAGCACTCGATTGTTCCCCAGACTGGAGATGACAGAATATCAGTTGGTACTGAACAAAACCAGGGCTGATTCCTGAGCAAATACTGAGATGTGAACATAAAGTACCAGAAAATGTTCTTCAAACCACTCAGCACAGTCACTGTTCCCAGAACCACAGCTGCTGTCTTCTCAGTACAAAATTTAATTCACAGATTTGGGCAGCAAATGGCCACATATCGATCAAAGGTAAAAGTGACGGTAAACCAGACAGAGTAGTTGGTGGCTGCATAAAGGAAGACAGTGTGGATATTACAGATGGGGATTGCCTGTATGAAATTGTAATGTGCCCAAAAAGCAGATCGAGGATAATAACCAGTACATCTGCTGTTGACATCACCACCAGATATCGAGTAATACATTTTGTAAGACCACACTTTCCTTGCAACATAAGTATAATTGTTATGATGATAACTGTGAGGAACAAAACAATATGGAAGTTTATCAAGTTGGTAGAAAAGTTAACAATTTCATAGAGTACTTTGTAATATTTGCAAATGTGTCCTTCTTTCTGAAAATGTATTGAAGTATTCATACCTATGTTTGAGTAATCTGCTGGACTCAAAAATTACCATCTAACAAAATCAGCCATAAAGAAAAAATATATATGTGATATGAAACAGAAAATTAGGAACAGCAGTTTATAAGATATTCTGTGAAGATTGCCATTGTGTTGACAAATTATTTATATTGAAAACAAGGGAATGCAGGGGAAATCACCAAGATCATGAGAGGTATGTTTCAGTTTTGAAGCAGGACTGAGGTCAGTGACCCTGTATTAGAGTGGAGGAAATGATCAGGTTCCTGCTCTTCATCTTTACAGAGTCATTCAAACTTAGTGCGGAAGAATCAGCCCAAGTTCTCCTTCACTAATATCAAGTGACTATGGAGCATATTATCACACATATCCTGCTCCTGATCCACATCCAATGCAGATGGATTTATGTTATGAAATATCAATGTATAATGCTCACTCAAATTTACTTAGGGATTTTGTGTAATGAAAGAACAGTAGTCCTTGATTACCATCTTTTTTCATTCATAAAATATGGGCGATGTCGGTTAGGTCAACATTCGATGCCCATTTCTGATTGTCCCCTCTCAGACGCTGCCAAGCTGTCTTCTTCAGCTACCGAAGTCCATGTAATGTAGGTATACCCACAGAGATGTTAGGGAGGGAGTTCCACCATGTTGACTCTGTGATAGTGAAGGAACAGCAATATGGTCCCAAGATAATTTCACTGTGCAGCTGCTGGCTGATTGCTTCGAGATGGTGGAGGTCACAGTTTTGGAAGATGTTGTGAAAGGGCCTTTAAAACATTGCTGCAGTGCATCTTCCACAAGCCTCAGATTGCAGCCACCGTGCATTGATGTTAAAGCAGAGAATGTTTGTGGATGCGATGCCAATCAAAGGGCTTGCTATACACTGGATGATGTCAAGTTGCTTGTGTATTTTAAAGCTAAACTCATTCAGTCAAGTAGAGAGCATTGCATCACACTCCCGCCCTGCCCTTTGTAGATAGTGGTAAGGCTTTGGGGAGTCCAGAAGTGAGGTATGTACGACAAAAGTACCAACCTCTTATGTGGTCTTGTAACACTGTCATTTCCAAAGCTGGTTCACGTCAGTCTGTGGTCAATGGTAATCCCCCAGAAGATTGGGAGTGGGAGATTCAGTGATGGTAAAGCTATTAATGACAAGTGAAATGGTTATATTCACTCTTTTTGGAGTTAAGTGGCACTAGTCAGCCCAGGACTGAATATTGGTCAGGCAGTGCTATGTGTGGATGTTGAAATTTCCTGTGACCAGCAAATGGGGAATGATACACAATGTTGTACAACAATCAACAAACATCCTGAATTCTAACCCCAGGATGGAGGGATGGTCAGTGATGAAGCAGTTGAAGTTGATTTGGACTGTATCATTGCTGCATCATTGGATGGTCTCTGCATTCTCACTGATGTTAGTTTCTGCACAGAGGGCTTAGTAAGGCGGGAAACAGTTTAAACCAGCGCACTGTTGCCATTGGAGATGAAACTGGTTGGGCATGTTTGGGGTCTAAAATGAGGGAATGCTTTCTAGTTGATAGTTTCTCGTGCCAGTCCTCCTGCCATGGATCCTCAGCTTTGGGCCGTAGAATTGTCAAGTCATAGAGCACGGAAACAGGTCTTTTGATCCAAATTGTCTATACAACCCATGTTTCCTCCTCTGAACTAGTCCCACTTTCCTGTATCTGTCCCATATTCCTCTGACCTTTCCCATCCACGTATCTGTCCAAGTGTGTTTTGAATGCTGTCATTGTAGTCGCCTCTACCACATCTTCTGGCAGCTCGTCTCATACACGCACCACCCTCTGCATGAAAATGTAGCCTCTCAGGTCCATTTTACATCTTTCCCCACTCTCCTTAAACCTATGTACTTTAGTTTTTGGCAAGTGTGCCAAACGCCTTCTTTACCACCCTGTCTACCTGTGATGTCACTCTCATGGAACTATGCGTCTGCATCCACTGGTGTCTATTTTCAATAATTCTACCCAGTGCCCTACCATTAACTGTACTGACTCCTTGGTGTAGTTAACGACATGGGGGTGGTGTGGAGGGAGGTGTATGGCCGGTGGGGTTGAGCAGGCCATTGAATTAACTTGTAATGGAATAGACCTTCTCCAGTACAAATACAGGAACATGCTCTCATAGCCAACAGTCATGGCACTGAGACCCTTGCCTGGTTTTAGATTTTGGCAGGTAGGGGTTTAGACACATTTTGGCAGTTTGGACAGAAGAGGGGTCAAGGGTCACTTGGAGCATGGGAATAGAGTGGCGCCCAAGCAGTGGAATAAATAACACATCCAGGCACCATTCATTGTCCCAGTAAGTTCATTGTAGTTGAGGGAAACTTTGAAGAAACAATGCAAGGCACATTCTAAAAGTCTCTGGTTTTCAGACAGCTCCGTTCCATAAGACCATAAGACAGAGGAGCGGAAGTAAGGCCATTCGGCCCATCGAGTCCACTCTGCCATTCAATCATGCTGATGGGCATTTCAACTCCACTTACCCGCATTCTTCCCGTAGCCCTTAATTCCTTGTGACACCAAGAATTTATCAATTTCTGCCTTGAAGACATTTAGCGTTCCAGCCTCCACTGCACTCTGTGGCAATGAATTCCACAGGCCCACCACTCTCTGGCTGAAGAAATGTCTCTGTATTTCTGTTCTGAATTTACCCCCTCTAATTCTAAGGCTGTGCCCACGGGTCCTAGTCTCCTCGCCTAACGGAAACAATTTCCTAGTGTCCACCCTCTCCAAGCCATGTATTATCTTGTAAGTTTCTATTAGATCTCCCCTTAATCTTCGAAACTCCAATGAATACAATTCCAGGATCCTCAGCCGTTCCTCATATGTTAGACCGACCATTCCAGGGATCATCTGTATGAATCTCCGCTGGACACGCTCCAGTGCCAGTATGTCCTTCCTGAGGTGTGGGACCAAAACTGGACACAGTACTCCAAATGGGGCCTAACCAGAGCTTTATAAAGTCTCAGTAGCACAACAGTGCTTTTATATTCCAACTCTCTTGAGATAATTGACAACATTGCATTCGCTTTCTTAATCACGGACTCAACCTGTATGTTTACCTTTAGAGAATCCTCAACTAGCACTCCCAGATCCCTCTGTACTTGGGCTTTACACATTTTTTCACCGTTTAGAAAGTAGTCCATGCTTGTATTCTTTTTTCCAAAGTGCAAGACCTCGCATTTGCTCACATTGAATTCCATCAGCCATTCCCTGGACCACTCTTCCAAACTGTCTAGATCCTTCTGCAGCCTCCCCACTTCCTGAGTACTACCTGCCTGTCCACCTAACTTTGTATCATTGGCAAACTTCGCTAGAATGCCCCCAGTCCCTTCATCCAGATTATTAATATATAATGTGAATGTATAATATATAATATATATATATAAAATATATCCTGTGGCAGCCAGTTCTGAGAGAGTGTATTTGTTTCACCCTGATGTCGAGGGGTGGAGGAGGATGGGGATCAGGAAATGTTGGTCAGGATGGGGAATTGGGAAAGTGAGTTGACTGAAAAGCTTCCTGTAATGAGATACATGTTGGGAACAGTGGTCACCCGAGTCAGTGCCAGGAACGAACACGAGGGTGACCCAACTCGGTGTCAAATGGATCTGTAAGATTCTGAATAATCTCACTGAGCCTCATGACTTGGCCAAGGATGGGTTTGGAGTCAGTGGATCGGGATTGACGTTTATGGTAGGAACGAAAGACAATGACTTTGGTCTTTCCAGTTTGAAATGATAAGAACATTTCTACGGTGAAATATGATTTACAGATCTCATGGGGAGACTTTGACACTTAGCAGGAATGCCAGCAACAGCAGCAAAGAGGACAGAGCAACTGGCAGGAAAAGTGATGCAATTGAAGTTAATTATAAGAGTTCATTAACAGTTAGAGACTTAACAGAAACACCAACAATAACAAGGGTGGGATAGTAAATGTGTTGAATAACCAGGACGATATAATTGATCCGGGTTGTTAATGACATCAAGTGGTAATTTGCAAAAATATAATCAATTGTTGCTGAGAAACTCCTGCCCATTGTTGTAAAATTCCGATCTTCTGTGTTCAGATTCCAACCCATGGTTGTAAAATTCCAATCTATTGTTCTCAGGTTCGAATCTCTCTTCTCCCGAGCTCCCAGTCTCTGGAGCTGCCGGTCCCTGTTAGTGCTGGGGGTGATGCTGGAGGTGATGCTGTCACTGATACCATAGCTTCGTACAGTGTAAGGAATTTGTAATTAATAGAAGAGGGAAACCCTCCTGGGACACAATTAAATTACATGGAGTTTGACATCAAATACAGTCACTGAACAAACACGTTCATTTAACCCTTTCAATTCAGTACACTATTCCCACAATGGAGTAGGATTTATAGCAAACTCGGACTGTATGGGCATGAGTCACTGAGAGAAGGAGAGATAGAGGCATTGACCATAATCTTTCAATTCTCTGGAAATATTGAAGCGGTTCCAAAGAAATGGGTAGTTATAAATAATACACTCCTGTTCAAAAATGTCTAGAGAGATAATTGCTGTTCCCAAAGTCAGTCAGTTGGGGTACTCTGCCTCCCCTAGTTTAAAGTAAGGACAGCTTCAGTAATATGTTGTCTGACAGCAGAGAGACATGTTGAAAAGCTATGGTTCAGGCTGAAGAGAGACACATTGATTGTTGATTGACTGATTATCACGTTTACCTGAATACAGTGAAAAAGCTTCACTTACGAGCAGTACAGATAGATCCCAGTAAGCAGGGATGTACAGATCACAGGATGAACAGAAACGTGGACAGAGGCGTACAGGTTACATCCCACAGGGCGTGCACGAGGCAAGATTAACATTTACAAGGTCAGCGTTATTTGAAGTTGGAGATTCCATTCATCAGTCTAATAACGGCTGGGAAGAAGCTGTTCCTGAAGCTGCTGGTGGGTGTGTTCATCCTTCTGTATCTTGTGCCTGACGGGCGAGGTTGTAGGAGATCATTACCGGGGTGGGAGGGGTCTTCAAAGGTGTTGGCAGCCATTCCCCGGCAAAAAGCCGTGTAAAAGCATCCATGGATGGAAGGTTGGCTTCCGTGATGTGCACACAACCCCCTGTAGTTCCTTACCGTGCTGGGCAGAGCAGTTGTTACACCGGGACAGGATGCTCTCTGTGTTGCGTCCGTCGAGTTTGGTGAGGGACAGACCAAATTCCCTGAGCTGTTTGAGGAACAAGATGCGTTGCTGTGTCTTATGGATCATCGTCTACACTTGGGAAGTCCAGGACAGATTGGTGGTTATTGCCACTCCCAGAAATTAGACACTCTCCACCCTCTCAGCCTCAGCTCCATTGATGTAGAAGGAGGCATGTTCTCCTCCATTCTTTCTGACGTCAATGATCAGTTCTTCAGTTTTGCTGATGCTGAGAGAGAGGGTGTTCTCACTGCACCATGGCAACAAGCCCTCTATCTCCTTCCTGTTGTTTGATATCCATCCTCCCACAGTGGGGTCTGCAGCAAACATGGAGATGGTGTTTGTACGAACTTTAGCCAGACTGCCGTGGGTGCACAGGGAGTACAGTAGGGGCTGAGAACACATCCTTGGGGGGCTCCAGTGTTGAGGGTTATCGTGGAGGAGGTGCTGCTGTCTATCTTCACTGATTGTGGTCTGTGGGTCAGGAAGCTGAGGATCCAGCTGCAGAGGGTGGAGCCGAGACCAGAGTCTCAGAGTTTTGGGATCAGTCTGGAGGGGATAATGGTGTTGAAGCTGGAGATGTAGTCGGTGAACGTGGTCTGACGTAGATGTCCTTGTTATCCAGTGAAAAATCACACAACACCAGATTATAGTCCAACAG
Organism: Chiloscyllium plagiosum; assembly: GCF_037043375.1. Taxonomy (NCBI): domain Eukaryota; kingdom Metazoa; phylum Chordata; class Chondrichthyes; order Orectolobiformes; family Hemiscylliidae; genus Chiloscyllium; species Chiloscyllium plagiosum. Next base: position 96,002,841 of record NW_028270150.1, read on the forward strand.
GTTTAATTGGAAGCACACTAGCTTTTGGAGCACTGCTCCTTCATCAGTGACAATAACTGACAATCTGACCAGTACTTCCCAAATATATGTGATGATCCACAAGACACAGCTACGCCTCTTGTTCTTCAAGCAGCTCAGGGAATTTGGCCTGTCCCTAACCAAGCTCTACAGCTGTAACACAGAAACCACCTGATGAAGGAGCAGTGCTCCAAAAGCTAGTGTGCTTCCATTTAAACCTGTTGGACTATGACCTGGTATTGTGTGACTTTTAACTTTCTGGATCAGTGGTGCTGGAAGAGCACAGCAATTCAGGCAGCATCCGAGGACAGGCAAAATCGACGTTTCGGGCAAAAGCCCTTCATCAGGAATAAAGGCAGAGAGCCTGAAGCATGGAGAGATAAGCTAGAGGAGGGTGGGGGTGGGAGAGAGTGGCATAGAGTACAATAGGTCAGTGGGGAAGGAGATGAAGGTGATAGGTCAGGGAGGAGAGGGTGGAGTGGATAGGTGGAAAAGGAGCTGGGCAGGTCGGACAAGTCCGGACAGGTCAGGGGATCGAGTTTCTGGAGGTTAGAAGCTAGGATGAGGTGGGGGAAGGGGAAATGAGGAAACTGTTAAAATCCACATTGATGCCCTGGGGTTGAAGTGTTCCGAGGCGGAAGATGAGGCGTTCTTCCTCCAGGCGTCTGGTGGTGAGGGAGCGGCGGTGGAGGAGGCCCAGCACCTCCATATCCTCGGCAGAGTGGGAGGGGGAGTTGAAATGTTGAGCCACTGGGCGATGTGGTTGATTGGTGCGGGTGTCTCGGAGATGTTCCCTAAAGCGCTCTGCTAGGAGGCGTCCAGTCTCCCCAATGTAGAGGAGACCGCATCGGGAGCAACGGATACAATAGATGATATTAGTGGATGTGCAGGTAAAACTTTGATGGATGTGGAAAGCTCCTTTGGGGCCTTGGATGGAGGTGAGGGAGGAGGTGTGGGCGCAGGTTTTACAGTTCCTGCGGTGGCAGGGGAAAGTGCCAGGATGGGAGGGTGGGTCGTAGGGGGGCGTGGACCTGACCAGGTAGTCACGGAGGGAACGGTCTTTGCGGAAGGCGGAGAGGGGTGGGGAGGGAAATATATCCCTGGTGGTGGGGTCTGTTTGGAGGTGGCGGAAATGTCGGCGGATGATTTGGTTTATGCGAAGGTTGGTAGGGTGGAAGGTGAGCACCAGGGGCGTTCTGTCCTTGTTGCGGTTGGAGGGGTTGGGTCTGAGGGCGGAGGTGCGGGATGTGGATGAGATGCGTTGGAGGGCATCTTTAACCACGTGGGAAGGGAAATTGCGGTCTCTAAAGAAGGAGGCCATCTGGTGTGTTCTATGGTGGAACCGCTCCTCCTGGGAGCAGATACGGCGGAGGCGGAGGAATTGGGAATACGGGATGGCATTTTTGCAAGAGGTAGGGTGGGAAGAGGTGTAATCCAGGTAGCTGTGGGAGTCGGTGGGTTTGTAGAAGATGTCAGTGTCAAGTCGGTCGTCACTGATGGAGATGGAGAGGTCCAGGAAGGGGAGGGAGGTGTCAGAGATGGTCCAGGTAAATTTAAGGTCAGGGTGGAATGTGTTGGTGAAGTTGATGAATTGCTCAACCTCCTCGCGGGAGCACGAGGTGGCGCCAATGCAGTCATCAATGTAGCGGAGGAAGAGGTGGGGAGTGGTGCCGGTGTAATTACGGAAGATCAACTGCTCTACGTAGCCAACAAAGAGACAGGCATAGCTGGGGCCCATACGTGTGCCCATGGCTACCCCTTTGGTCTGGAGGAAGTGGGAGGATTCAAAGGAGAAATTGTTAAGGGTGAGGACCAGTTCGGCCAAACGAATGAGAGTGTCGGTGGAGGGGTACTGTTGGGAACGTCTGGAGAGGAAAAAACGGAGGGCTTGGAGGCCCTGGTCATGGCGGATGGAGGTGTAGAGGGATTGGATATCCATGGTGAAGATGAGGTGTTGGGAGCCGGGGAAACGGAAGTCTTGGAGGAGGTGGAGGGCGTGGGTGGTGTCTCGAATGTATGTGGGGAGTTCCTGGACTAGGGGGGATAGGACAGTGTCGAGGTAGGTAGAGATGAGTTCAGTGGGGCAGGAGCATGCTGAGACAATGGGTCGGCCAGGGTGGTCAGGCTTGTGGATCTTGGGAAGGAGGTAGAACCGGGCAGTGCGGGGTTCCCGGACTATGAGGTTGGAAGCTGTGGGTGGGAGATCTCCTGAGGTGATGAGGTTCTGTATGGTCTGGGAGATGATGGTTTGGTGATGGGGGGTGGGTCATGGTCAAGGGGGCGGTAGGAAGAGGTGTCCTCGAGTTGGCGTTTGGCTTCAGCGATGTAGAGGTCAGTGCGCCAGACTACCACTGCGCCCCCTTTGTCCGCTGGCTTGATGGTGAGGTCAGGATTGGAGCAGAGGGATTGGAGGGCTGCGCGTTGTGAGGGTGAGAGGTTGGAGTGGGGGAGGGGGGTCGACAGGTTGAGGCGGTTAATGTCCCGGCGGCAGTTGGAAATGAAGAGGTCGAGGGTGGGTAATAGGCCAGCGCGGGGTGTCCAGGTGGATGCAGTGTGTTGGAGGTGGGCGAAGGGGTCCTCAGAAGGTGGGCGGGAGTCCTGATTGTGAAAGTAAGCTCGGAGGCGGAGGCGACGGAAGAATTGTTCGATGTCACGGCGTGTATTAAATTCATTGATGCGTGGACGGAGGGGGACGAAGGTGAGTCCTTTGCTGAGGACTGATCGTTCGTCCTCAGTGAGGGGGAGGTCTGGGGGGATGGTGAAAACTCGGCAGGGCTGGGAGCTGGGAGCTGGTGTGGGTGTAGAGCTGGGAGTGGGGTCGGAGCCAGTACCTGGAGTGGGTGTGATGGTGGGGGGAATGGGGATAGAGTCATGAGCAGGGGTAGTGTTCCCCTCAGGGTTCTGGGGGGTGGGGATAGTGACAGTGGGGTCTGTGGGGGGCGTGTCAGCAGAATGCAGGTGAGTGGCGCTGGTGGGGGCGGAAGTGGTGGCAGACACGGCAGTAGGGGTGGCGGAAGTCACTGAGGGTGTGGCATCGGCGATGATGTGAGGGCCAGAAGTGGCTGTGGGAGTGGCCATGATGGGGGCAGAAGTGACATCATCAATCAGCGTGGGGGTGGTAGCTGCATCAGCCGCATGGCTAATGGCGTTTCCGAGGCCAGGGGAATCTTCTGGAATGTTCAAGGAGCGCTGGTTATGGAGCTGGGTAGATAAAAGTTTGTTGTACTTACAGTTTTTGATGTTTGAGATGGAATTGAAATACTGTTTGTTGAGAGTATGAATTCTCCTGAGGATGTAGTACAGAGTGGGTCCTTTGCAATTCTGAGAGAGTGTGGCCCTCAGCTGAGGCAGGGCTGACTGTAGAGAGGTTAGGTACCAGCGCATTGCTGCAAGCGTGGAGCGGAGGATCTTGATGGAGAACCGTTGCTGGTGTTTTTGAATCTGTAATCTGTACTGTTTGTCCTGTTCGGGTCCGAACTCTGCTGGTTTAAAGGTGGTCCGGAGTCCATGTGGGGTGAGTTGGTTACGGAGACAGGCACTGAGGAAGCAAATGTGGCTGTGATACTGAGTTTGTTTCAGGACATGGTTGAAGAGCTTCAGGGCTGAGGAAATGACCTGGGAGTTGCAATGAGAGAGAGACTCCCTGAGATTCTTGTAGAGAGAGGAGGAAAACTTCTTCAAGGCAGGCATCCTTGCAAGAGGATTCGCAGTAGGGTTGACTTTTAACTTTGTACACCCCAGTCCAACACCAGCATCTCCAAACCTTGTTATCCAGATGTTCCGGGGATGAGGGCTGGGTTGGGAAATGCTAAGGACCCGTTACATTGGGAGGCAAATTTCAGGTGATCGAGGCAGGCTGGGAGACCAGGGCTGAGGTGGGCCATAACCAGTCTCTCGAAGCATTATCAAGGTCAGAGCCGCTGGGCAGTTATCATTCGGGCACATTGCACCGGCTTTCTTAGGTACTGGGATGGTGGTGGTCTTCTTGAAGCAGGTGGGGACTTTTATTTGTCGGATGGAGAGGGTGAAGATAGCAGCTGGTCCACACAGGATCTGAGTGGACAGGCAGAGACTCCGTCTGGGCCTGTCTCTTTCCTTGGATTGACTCCGAGGAAGGCTAATCTGGCATTGGCAGCAATGACAGAGGGAACAGGTGCCCAGGAGCTATTGGGGCAGGTGACACTGCGCTGCTGGCATAGAAAGCGTTAAGTGCATCAGGGAGGGATGTGTCTTTGTCTGCTATCTTATGCGGCTTCCTTTTGTATCCTGTTATGTTGTATAGGCCTTCCCACAGGCAGTGGGTGTCTGGGTTGTTGGTTTGGACCTCTAACTTGGTCCGGTACTGCCTCTTGGCATCTCAGATGGCTTTGCAGAGGTCACATCTGGATTTTCTGTATGGGTCTGGGTCTGCTTGCCTGGTGTTCACTGGGAACTGGATTTCCGAGTACATTCAAGGTGCCCATTTAGGGAACTCTTGGAATGACTTGGGCACATGGTCCTTCATGGATTTCATCATGAAGTCCGTGACGTTGGTGGTGTAATCATCCAAGATTTCTGCTGAGCACTTGAATACATTGATTCCAACCAGTCCCAGAGATGCTCTTCCACTGCCTCGGACCAGTATTGTATTTCTTTCTGTGAAGGATTCTCCTGCTTTAGCTTCTGCTTGTATAGTGGGAGGAGGGACACAGCGCTGTGATCTGATTTCCGAAGTGTGCCATGTGGGGGTGGAGCGGTCGGTGTGTTTGATGGTTGTGTAATACTGACCCAGGACGTTGGGTCTTCTAGTGGGGCAGGAGATGTGTTGGTGGGACTTGGACAGCACCCTCTTGAAGTTGGATCGGTTGAAGTCACCAGCCATAATGAGTAAGGCCTCAAGGAAGTTTGTCTCAGAATGTTTATGACGGTGTAAATTTCATCCAGGTCCTTTCAGGGTCACTACATCCGAGCACCAGGAGGTGTTGATCAGGAAGCATCCCCATCGCCCTCACCCTCCCCAAGGATGACGTGTGGTTGATGTGTTGTATAGAGGACCCGTCAGCTTCCCAGGAGCAGTCAGGGATGGCAGGGGTGAGCCAAGTCTCCGTGAAACTGAGCACACAACCGCCTTTCAATTCCCTCTGTAGGTAAGTCTGGATCTGAGTTCAGCCATTTTGCTTTCGATAGACTGGGCGTTTGCAAGGAGTATGCTGGAAAGGGGGGTCTTGAAACCATGTTGTTTCAGCATCACCATTAGGCCATCAGGTGTTCATTGTTTCCTTGCAGTTTTCTGGACAGTTCCAGGAGTTGGAGAGCAAGCCTGCTGCTCCTGAGGGTAAGTGAGTCAGGCCTGGTCAGGCACGGCCTCCTTGAGTTGGAGTAGCCGAGGGATTGGGGACTGAATAAGGCTGGTTGTCCTCCTCGGGATCAAATCACTGACAGGGCCAATTCCATTCTGGGTCGAGGTCAAATCGCTCCGGGGTCAGGGTTCAGATCATGGCTCCAGGTGTCAACGTGGGTCCGACAGGAAGCTGATAGGTCTGCTCTGGGTACTACAGGATGACCAGCATTGATTCCTGAAGAAGGGCTCATGCCCGAAACGTCGATTCTCCTGCGCCATGTATGATGCCTGACCTGCTGTACTTTTCCAGCAACACATTTTCAGCATTGAAAATACTCAGGCCTGGGCGACCATGCGGTCCTCAATCCTTTAAATATATTTAAAAGAACATTGTTCATAATTTTTATAGAGTTGAATTTTCTTGCTGCCTTGAATCGTCTGAGCAAAAGCAAAATAGTTGGTGTAATATGGCAAGAATGAAAGCATCAGATTTTGTTGTGAAAAGCATTTCCAATTTCCCCCTTTCTGGTTTAAACAGTGAATTCTGAATCTCACGAGTGAGGGGTGACCACTTCATTTTCATGCTGTTCTATCTCATTAGGAGCTGGTCTTGCCTCATTTCGATGGAGATTCTAATCCTTCCTTCAGTTCCTATGGAAACCAGATGGTGCCAGTTCCCAACAGGAAAGCCTGGGCAGTTCCCTGGAGGCAGGAGCTCACTGTTTGCTTCTCCAGGTCTTCATCCATCTCCACCATCAGCACCAATTCACTGCATGCTCCATCAACACTGTCCTCTCCCACACTTTGTCGGTGTGTGTGGGTATCACCAAACCCCAGCCTCACCACATCATTCTGGCTGCTTTCAGATTAACTCACCCTTCACTGTGGAGCTCAGAGACAATGATGTCGTACCTGCTTCTGCCAGGTTGGTTCACAGTCAGGGGCATGGGCACATTTCATGCAGCGACATAGGATGCACCGTCTGACTCTGAGCTAACTTTCTAAAGGCTCATTCACTTTGTGTTTACTTGTGGGCTGTCAGGTTTATCTCAGTGTTTAGTGCAGAGTGACAGGCATTCACCATGTCACTAGTCAGAGTATCTCACAGTACATGGGATGAATCTGTATTGAGGACAGCATGGAGTTGCGTAGAGGACATTATCTATTCATTGGTGGTATGTGGGCATCACTGGCTTGGCCAGTATTTCTTGCCCGTCCCTAGTTGCCCCTTAAGAAGGTGGTGGTGAGTTACCTTCTTGAACTGCTGCAGTTCACCTGCTGTGGGTTGACCTACAAGGCCAGGAGAGAGGGAATTCCAGGATTTTGACCCAGTGATGGTGAAGGAATGACAATGTATTTCAAAGTAAGGATGGTGAGAGGCTTGGTGGGGAAATTGAAGCTGCTAGTGTTCCGATATATTATCTCCCCTTGTCTTTCTCAATGGAAGTGTTTCTGGGTTTGGAAGGTGTTGTCTGAAGATCTTTGGTGATTTTCTACTTTGCATTTTGTAGATACGACACACTGTTACTACTGAGCAATAGAGATGGAGGGAATGGATGCTTGTGCTTATAGTGCCAATCAAGAGGTCTGCTTTGTCCTGGATGGTGCACAGCTTCTTGAGTATTGTTGGGGCTGCACCCATCCGGGTGAGTGGGGAGTATTCCATCACATTCCTGACTTGTGCCTTGGAGATAGTGGATATGCTTTGGGTCGTCAGGAGGTGGTTGACTCACCGTGGTATACCTAGCCTCTGACCTACTCTTGTAGTCACTGTGTTTATGTAGTGAGCTCAGTCGACCTTCTGGTCAATGCTAAAACCCTAGATGTTGACAGCTCTGCTGTTGACAGACTCAGCTCTGTCTATCACTCACTATTTATTCTGATTGACATGCAAGTAGTTCAGTTTGGTGGCTTCACCAGGTTGACACCTCATCTTCAGCTATGCCTGGTGTTGCTCCTGGCAAGTTCCCCTGCACTCTCCATTGAACCAGGGTTGATTCCCTGGCTTGATGGCCATGTCTGAGTTGGGGATATGCTGAGGTCACAGAGTGTGATGCTTTTAATGGCCCACATCACATCATGGATGTCAAGTCTTGAGTTGCTAGATCTGTTTGAAGTCTGTATCATTTAGCACGGTGCCACACAACACTTTAGAGGTTATTCTCAATGTAAAAGTGGGACTTTGTCTCCTTAAGGACTGTTTGGTGATTGCTCTTCCTGATACTGTGATGGACAGAGACATCGACACCCAACACATTGGTAAGTGTTATGGACCAGGCTAGACACTCTCAAAACATTTCAGAAAGTAACCCAGAATCTAACTTTATATATAGGAGGTGAATTGCGGATATTCCAGGAGAGATGCAATTGATCAAACCACATAGTTTTAAACAAAACGGAGTTTGTTTACAAGATTACCAAATGACACACAAACAAAAGGGAACAAAATACCAAATAACTTACTTATTCGAAAACTCAACAAGTTGTCCCAACTTAATGAGGCTGTTCCAGATGCTTGCCATAATCCCGCTCAGCACACAAGGTAAACTCAAACACAGGGTCTTCCAGGAGAGATGTCAGAGAGAGAGGAGGATCAGCATGGGCCTGCTCCTTTGGGTCCAGCAGCTTGAAACCTTCCTGACTGCTTTCAGTGAATAACCAGACTGCCAAAAACCCAAACCAAACTAATCTGGCATTAGAGTTAACCAGATGGGCTTTGCCATGGTCGTCAGTATGTTCTTCATTGCAGATTTTGTTTAATAGAATTCAAATTCCATCATCTGCTGTGGCAGGATTCAAGCCTGAGTCCCAGATCATTGGCTGACATTTTGGAGAGATAGTCTCGTGATAAAACCAGGAGGCCATCACCTCCATACCTCCACTACATGGAGGTCTCTCGGAGACTGTGTGGAGGTCTGTGGAGGACAGCATGGAGCAGTATAGGGGACTGTATAGATGTGTACAGGATACTGTATGGAGGGATATAGGATACTGTATGGAGGGGTATGAAGACTCTATAGAGGTTTAAAGGAGACTGTGTGGCAGTCTGCAGAGGACTTCGTTGAGGTCTAAAGAGGACTGCATGGAGATACACAATGATCTGTCTGCCTGTAATGCTTCATAGAAAATAGAACTTCGAACATCGAACATTACAGCACAGCACAGGCCCTTCGGCCCTTGATGTTGCAATGACCTGTGAAACCAATGTGAAGCCCATCTAACCAACATGATCCACATGTTTAGCTAACAACCAGTTCAATGCCCTTAAAGTTGGCGAGTTTGCTACAGTTGCAGGCAGGGCATTCCATTCCCTGACTACTCTCTGAGTAAAGAACCTACCTGTGACATCTATCATGTATCTATCACCAATCAATTTAAAGCTATGTCCCCTCGTGTTAACCGTCACCGTCTGAGAAAAAAAGACTCTCCCTGTCCAACCTGTCTAGCCCTCTGATCATCTTGTATGGCTCTATAATGTCACCCTCAACCTTCTTCGTTCCAAAGAAAACAGCTTCAAGTCCCTCAGCCTTTCCTCATAAGACCTTCCCTTCACACCAGTCAACATCCTGGTACATTTCCTCAGCAACCTTTCCAATCCTTCCACATCCTTCCTGTAATGCAGTGATCCAAACTGTACACAACACTCCAAGCGCAGCTGCAACAGATCTTTGTACAGCAGCAACATGCCCTCATGGCTCCAAAATCCCTTTACCAATAAAAGCTAACACACCATATGCCTTCTTAACGGCCCTATCAACCTTGGTGGCCACTTTCATAGAACATTGAACCATGAATGTTACAGCACAGTACAGGCCCTTTGGCCCTCGATGTTGTGCTGACCTGTCAAATTAACCTGATGCCCACCTAACCTACACTGTTCCATTATTATCCCTATGTATCTCCATTGAACATTTAAATGCCCTTAATGTCGGTGAGTCTACTACTGTCTCAGGCATTGTGTTCCACGCCCCTAATACACTCTAAGTAAATAAACTTCATCTGACATCTGTCTTAAATCTGTCATCCCTCAATTTGAAGCTATGTCCCCTCGTGTTAGCCTTCACCATCCAAGGAAAATGCTCTCACTGTCCTCCCTATATATGTCTTGATTAAGTCACCTCTCAACCTTCTCTCTAATAAAAAACAGCTTCAGTTCCTCAGCCCTTCCTCATACGACCTTCCCACTATACCAGGCAACATCCTAGTAAATCTCCTCTGAACTCTTTCCAAAGCTTCCACATCCTTCCTATAATGCAGTTACCAGAACTGCATGCAATCCTCTAGGTGCGGCCTTACCAGTATCTTGGATCTCTGAAGCAGGATCTCGTGCCTCCGAAACGTAATCCCCTTACCAATAAACGCCAATACAGCATATGCCTTCTTAACAACCCTATCAATATGGGCGGCAACTTTCAGGAATTTATGCACCTTGACACCAAAATCACTCTGTTCATCTACACTGCCAAGAATTTTACCGATAACGAATTTTGCTGCATTCCTGTTACTTCTTCCAAAGTGAACATCCTCACACATTTCCCCATTTAACTCCATTTGCCACGTCTCTGACCAGCTCTGCATCTTATCTATATGCCTCTCCACAACATCCTTCGGCGTGACCCACAACACTGCCTATCTTAGTGTCATCTGCAAACTTACTAACGCATTCTTCTACGGCCACCTCCAGATCATTTATAAAAATGACAAATAGTAATGGCCCCAAAACAGATCCTTGTGGCTCCAAGATGAATACTTCACATCAACCCTCACCCTCTGTCTTCTTTCACCTAGCCAATTACTGATCCAAACCGGTATATCACCTTCAATCCGGAAACTCCGTATTTTGTGCAATAGCCTACCGTGCGGATCCTTATCAAATACCTTACTGATGTCTCTATATACCACATCAACTGTCTTACCTTCATCCACATTTTTGTCACCTTCTCAAAGAACTCAAAAACGTTAGTGAGACACAACCTACCCTTCATAAAACCGTGTTGACTATCCCTAATTAATTTTTTCCACCAGATCTTATCTTATCTCTTGTAATCTTCTCCAACACCTTACCAAAAACTGAAGTAAGGTTTACTGGTCTATAATTACCACGGTTGTCCCAACTCCCCTTCATAAACAAGAGAACAATATTTGCTATCCTCCAGTCTTGTGGCACTACTCCTGTCGACAACAATGACATAAGATTCAAAGCCAAAGGATCTGCACTCTCCTCTCTGGCTTCCCAGAGAAACCGAGGATAAATCCCATCCGGCCCAGGGGCCTTGTCTATTTTCAGGTCTTCCAAAATTGCAAAAAACTCCTCTTTGTCAACCTCAATCCCATCTAATCTTTTAGCCTGTATCTCTGTATTCTCACTAACATTGCCCTTTTTCAATGTGAATACTCACATAAAGTATTCATTAAGTGCTTCACATCTGTCCTCGGGTTCCACACACAACTTCCAACTACCATCTTTGATTTGCCTGAGTCTTTCTCCAGTCATTCTTTGCTTCCTGATAAACCGACAGAAGGTCTCAGGGTTTTCCTTGATCCTATCCACCACCAACTTCTCATGTCCCCATCTGGCTGTTCTTCGCCTCTACCTCCCATAAAACAAAACCTTTCACCGTACTGAGGTACATGGGACAACAATAAATCAAATCAAATGTTGTACATGGGTCTGAAAGGGTTAATACTGATTGTGTGTAAAAAGGACAACCCACAGTGACCATGACATGGTGGGAAGATCGAGGAGGAGTTGAACAAAAGATTAAACCCTTCTAACAGTCTCTGTTACAATGGACAACACATCCTTCTGATGTGTAAATAATCACTGAGAGGCAATGAGAGATCCCCTACATGGTATAAGAAATTCACGTTCTAGTTAGGGAGCAATTCTCAGGCACCTTGTACACCCAGGAGATTGGAAGTATTTGGAGTGATAGAATTTAGTACAAAATTTATGTAATCTGGTGCTTTTAAGGAAGCTTCACAAGTATACACATTTTATTTGTATTACAAAAGGGAAAGAGGCCAGTGATTTCTTTCCAAAACAGTCTTCATAAACGAAGCCATCTTGGACAGCCACACAGCCGCCCTTATTCCCAGAACAGCACCACATCAGTCTGTGGGTTGCAACTGCATGAGGAACACTTACATTATGCTGGAATTGACAAATAAATAAAGCACTTGAGGTGTTTTGTCTCAAAGGAGAAAATGATTTCATATCCAAGTGTTAGGTTTCAGACCCAGCTTGATACCTGACTTGTATTTATGATGAGGATAACTGGCAAACGAATGGCTGCAAGGGGATCAGGATTAGGAGCTGAGTAGTCAAGGATTTACATCAGGCTGGTTGCAAGAAAAGGAATTTGTGGAATGTCTACGAGTTGGATTTTGGAGCAGCTTGTGAGGGAGCCCATTACGGAACAGGCAACATTGGATTTGATGTTGTACAATGAGGCAGACTTGATAAGGGAGCTTAAGGTGAAGGAACACTTCAGAAGCAGTGATTATAATATGATTGAATTTACTCTGCAATTTGAGAGGGAGAAGATAGAATCAAAGGTAACGGTATTACAGCTGAATAAAGGCAACTACAGAGGCATGAGGAAGGAGCTGGGGAGAATTGACTGGGAGAGGAGCACAATAGGAAACACAGCAGAACAGCAATGGCAGGAGTAATGCAGGTGCCAGAGCAGAGATGCATCCCGAGGGAAAAGAAACATGGTACAGGGAGTTTGAGCCAAACATGATCGATGAGGGAATTCGAGGATAGCAGAAAAGCAAAAAAGAAAGCATATAATGTGGCGAAGGGCAATGGGAAACCAGAGGATTGGGAAGCTTACAAAGACCAACAGAGGGCAACAAAAAATGAAATAAGCAGGGAGAAGATTAAATGTGTGGGTAAATTAGCCGGCAATATAAATGAAGACTGTGAGTTTCTTTAGATACATAAAGAACAAAAGAGAGGCAAAAGTGTATATTGGGCTGCTGGAAAATGACACAGGAGAGACAGTGGCGGGGATCAAGGAAATGGCTGAGAAACTTACTTTACGTCAATCTTCACGGTGGAAGACACAGTTACATCCCAAATATACAAGAGAGTGAGGGGCAGAGCTCAGTATGGTGGCCACCACCAGGGAGAATTTGTTAGAAAATCTGAATGGCCTGAATGTGGATAAATCAACTGGACCAGATGGACTACACCTCAGAGTTCTAAAGGAGATAACTGAAGAAACAGTGGAGCAAAATCAGCATGGTTTCATCAAGGGAAGTCAGGCCTGAGAAATCTAGAATTCTTTGAGGAAGCAACAAGCAGGTTAGACGAAGGTAAGTCGATGTGTATTATCTGCCTGGACTTCAAGAAAACCTTTGACAAGGTGCCTCACTGGAGGCTACTGAATAAGATAAGGACCCAGAGTGTGGGAGTCAAGGTGCTAATATGGATAGAAGCCTGTCTGTCTGCCAGAAAGCAGAGAGTGGGGATGAAAGGGTCTGTCTCAGGATGGTAGCTGGTGACAATTCATGTTCCGCAAGGCTCAGTGTTGGGACCACAACTTTTCACATTTTACATTAACGATCTGAATGAAGGAATCATGGGGATTCTGGCTAAGTTTGCAGATGATACAAAGGTAAGTAGAGGGACAGGTAATATTGTGGAGGCAGGGAGGCTGCAGAAGGATTTGGCCAGGTTAGGAGAGAGGGCAAAGAAGTGGCAGAGAGAGCACAATATGGGAAAATGTGAGGTCATACATGTTGGTAGGAAAAATAGAGGCATGGACTATTTTCTAAATGAGGAGAAAATTCAAAAGTTTGAAGTGCAAAGAGACTCTCGACCAGGATACTCTCAAGTTAAACTTGCAGGTTGAAGTGTTGAGCCACAGGGTGGTTAGGTTGGTTGGTCCGGGTGTCCCAGAGGTGTTCTCTGAAACGCTCCGGGGAGACAGGCCGCCTACTTGCGGAGCGTTTCAGAGAACACCTCTGGGACACCCGGACCAACCAACCTAACCACCCTGTTGCTCAACACTTCAACTCCCCCTCCCACTCCACCAAGGACATGCAGGTCTTTGGACTCCTCCATCGCCAGACCATAGCAACACGACGGCTGGAGGAAGAGCGCCTCATCTTCCGCCTCGGAACCCTCCAACCACAAGGGGTGAACTCGGATTTCACTAGTTTCCTCATTTCCCCTCCCCCAACCTTGTCTCAGTCAAATCCCTCGAACTCAGCACCGCCTTCCTAACCTGCAATCTTCTTCCTGACCTCTCCGCCCCCCACCCCAGTCTGACCTATCACCCTCACCTTGACCTCTTTCCACCTATCGCATTTCCAACGCCCCTCCCCCAAGTCCCTCCTCCCTACCTTTTATCTTTGCCTGCTGGACACACTTTCCTCATTCCTGAAGAAGGGCTTATGCCCGAAACGTCGATTCTCCTGTTCCCAGGATTGCAGTGTCATGGAATGTAATATTAAACAATTTAGATTAATCTTTCATCTTTTAGAATGATGATGTTAGTTTCAATTCTTTCATATGTAAATCCCAGAACATTTTTAAAATTACATTCTCAATATATCTTTAAAAATAGGTGCCATCCCAACTCAGATAATACATGAAGGTGTGAGGTTAAAGTCTGACTGTGTCCCAGTGTACAGAATCTTACATGGATTTATACAGTTTTTGAGCAAAATAAAATATAATTCTGCAAGTACAATTTCACCCCACAAACTTATGTGTGTGTGCAAAGGAGACTCTGCACGTGTGTGTGTATGTAAGGATGTGAGTGTCTGTGAGAGAGTGTGTGTAGTTGCATGAGTGTGAGTGACTGGGTATAAGTGTGTGAGAGGGTGCGTGAGTGGGTGTGAGTGTGAGGGGCGTATGTGTGAGCTAATGAGAGGCAGCTTGTGCATGACAGAGGGTCTGCATGAGTGTGTGGGTCTTAAAGGAGTGTATGGGTCTGTAGGAGTGTGTTTTTGTGCGTGTGTTTGTGCGTATATGTGAGAGGGTGGAAAGTGCAGTAGCGTCACCTGTAGTGTGACTTGAACCCAAAGTCCCAATTGAGGCCATTCCCATGGGTGCCAAATGTGACTATCAGCCTCTGCTCAGCCGCTTTCCATTGTTGCCTGCCCCAACAATTGGAGAATGGTCGCCCGAATGTCCAAAGTCGAATGTCCTGGACCGCTGAAGTATTCTCCGAATGGGAGGGAACACCCCTGCCTGGTGATTGTTGTGCGGTGTCGTAGCATCTGCTCGGTCTCACTGATGTCCCATGCCTCAGGGTATCCTTGCCTGCAGCTTATGAGATAGACAATGTTGGCCAAGTACCTGCCGCATACATGGTGGGTGTGTCCCCACGTGCAATGGTGGTATCTGTGTTGACACTCTGACACATCTTGCAGCAGCTGCCCTGACAGGGTTATATGCTGTCATGGTCAATGTGGTCCTGAAGGCTGGGCAGTTTGCTGTGAACACTGATCTGTTTAAGGTTTGGTGGTTATCTAAAGGTGAGCAGTGGAGGCAGAGGGAAGGTCTTGGCGAGGTGTGCATCCTCATCAATAATGTGTTGCAGTCTGCGAAGAACATGGTGTAGTCTTTTGTTTCTGACCTGCACCGTCCAACACAAGGGCAACAATTATTGTCCGTTCTCTCATTCTCTCTGATCTGGGAACTTCATTGTTCCGCAAGTTAGTGACCACTACTGGCCACAAGTGGGAATTGCAACCAACCCGCAGAAATACTCAAGAGTCTGTCAGGGTGAATGAAGTGAGCAAACAGATTCTGTCTGTGCTCGACACAATCAGATTGGTGTACATTTCAATTTAAAAAATAAAATTACCGATTCGATATAATTAATAACGTTCTTTGGATATTTGTGAACCGCCCGCCCACAAAAAAAAACTGAGAGTAATGTCGAAAGGAGTGAAATCCGGAAACATTTCTTTTGAAATAAAGTGAAAAACCAAGGAATGCTGCCCTGACTCCAGTTTATTTGAACCGGGTATCGCTTGACTCCTTAAACCGCCTGGGCGCATCCTCAACTTCAAAGTTGTGGTTGCACTACAGAGGTCTGGCAGACTCAGTGTGATGTGCAGATGGTAGTGTTTAATTACCACTGAATATAACGGCTCTTCTTGGTTTTTATTGTTGAGTGGTTTAAAGTTCACAGCTTGCGATGGCCGGGAATCAAACTTGGACAGTAGCTATGCTCACCAATATACCACCATCGCTACAGCAGGCTGCTCCCGACAAATCAGCGGATGTGCAATAATAGTTCTTGAGTCTAAATTTCGTTGTTGTTTTATTGGAAATTTTGCAGCGAAATAGTAGAATAGAGTTTTACTGAGTGCGTGGGTCTCATTATGCCCCGCCTCACGTTTTAATATACACAAAGCAGCATTTCGGATTTCTCATGATCTGAAATCAATCAATAACAAAAATACCAAGAAAATCTCAAGGCAACCCTGGAACGACCACACAATGAAAACTTGCGAAGTTCTCAGAAACTTGGCAGAACAGTGTTGAGAGTGTGTTGCTGGAAAAGCACAGCAGGTCAGGCAGCAGGGAAATCGATGTTTCGGGCTCCAGCATCGGCAGACTTCCCTGTCTCCGAGCAGAACAGTGTTATCCGCTTAGGTATTGAGGAGGGCTTCCGCAGCTACTCCCGCGGGTCCCACGAAACACAAAGCGCTAGCCGGGAGGGCAAAGCGAGGGGGTGGATGGGTCAGCAAGCTCAGAGTAGTGTGATCCCGGTTCGTGAGGGGAAAAAAGAAAACGCGGTGCGGTGAAATTGACATAGGAAGGGAAATTGACATAGGAAGTGAAATTGACATTGTCAGAGCAACCCAGCGGAGGAATGAAGTAGAGGGGCATGGAGGGGCGGTGGGCAAGATGGAAAGGACGGGGTCAAAGGAGGGCACAGACGGCGGTGTAAGGGCATGACCAAATGTTCATGTTGTGGTGGGGGGAGGAAGGTCGGGTCTGCAGGCAATGATAGTCTCCAGCTTAGAGTCATGAGAACCCGGAATCACTGTGTGTGAGAGTGTGTGTGCGTGTGAGTGTGTGGGTGCCAGTGTGGGTGGCTGTGTGTGTGTGTCTGTATGTGTGTGCATGTAGGGATGAGCGGGTCTGTGAGAGTGTGTGTAGGTGCATGTGTGTGAGCGTACTGGGGTACAGGTCTGTGAGAGGGTGCGTGAGTGGCTGTGAATGTGGGAGTGTATGAGTGAGTTTATGAGAGAGAGCTTGTGTTTGAGAGAGGTATGCATGAGTGTGTGGGTCGGTAGGAGTGTGCTTTTGTGTGTGTGCGTCTGCTTGTGCGTGTACGTGAAATATTGGGAGGCCAGAACCAGTCTGACTCAAGATTGGGACACAGACAAACTTTAACCTCACACCTTTAATGCATTGTCTGAGCTGAGATGGCTCCTCTTGTTAGAAAATCTGAAGTTATCTCGAGAACGTAACTTTAAAAAGGTTCTGAGATTCTCATATGAAAGAACGGAAACTAGCAAACCCATTATAAAAGATGAAAGGCTAAAACTAAATGTGTTTAATACATCATTTCAGCTGCATGATACTTTAATCCTTTTGCTATAAATACTGTGTCTTATGGTCCTTCTTATCATCAGGTTGATCTACATCGCAAACACTCCATCCATTCTTTATCCTTCAAAGAAAATCAGTCACGTTCATCAGACACTACCTTCCCTTAACAAATCCATGATGACTACCTCGGATGATGACGTGGAGGAGACTGTGTTGGAGTGTGGTGGACAAAGTTCAAAATCACACAATACCAGGTTATAGTCCAACTAGCTTTCGGAGCACTCCTAAAACTAGTGCTTCCAAATAAAGCTGTTGGACTGTAACCTGGTGTTGTGTGATTTTTAACTTTATCCTGGATTAAACTTTCACTCACTGTGTGGTGATTTCTATCATCTCTCAGAGTTTTATCGAGTCATTTTCTCATACTGGAAATATAAAAGCAGCTGGTCTCCATTCCTCCTATTTCTGACCTGCACCTAAAAAAATAACATGACCGATTCGATATGAGAAATAACGTTGTTTGGATATTTGTGAACTGCCCACCCACATTTCACTTGATATTAGGCTGTATTTCACAAACAACACTGAGAGTAATGTTGAAATGAGTGAAATCCGGAAACATTTCTTTTCAAATAAGATGGGAAACCAAGGAATTCTGCCATGACTCCAGTTTATGTGAATCGTGATCGACTCGACTCCTTAATCCTCCTGGGCGCATCCTCAACTTCAAAGTTGTGTCTGCACTCCAGAGATCTGGCAACGTTGGTGTGGCTGACTCAGTGTGATGTGCAGATGTTAGTGTTTAATTACCACTGAAGGTATCGGCTCCTTTGGTTATGGAGTGGTTTCAAATTCCCAGCTGGCGATGGCCGGGAATCGAACCTGGGTCTACAGCTTGGAAGGCAGCTATGCTCACCACTATACCACCATCGCTACAGCACGCAGCAGCCTAGAAATTAGCTGATGTGCAATAATAGTTCTTGACTCTAGATTTCGATGTTGTTTTGTCGGAAATTTTGCAGTGAAATATTAGAATTGAGAAGTCATAAAAGACTGAGAGTTACTGAGTGGGTAGGTCTCATTATGCCCCGCCTCACTTTTTAATACACACAAAGCAGTATTTCGGATTTCTCATCATCTGAAATCAATCAATAACAAAAATAGCACGAAAATCCCAGAACAACCCTGGAACGATCACACAATTAAAACTTGTGAAGTTCTCAGAAAGGGTCACCTGACCGGACCGTGAACTCTGATTTCTCTTCATACAGCTTTACCACCGACTTCGGGTTTGGGTTCGGACTTACTGCATCCGCAGTTCTTTAGGGTTTTAAAACTTGGAAAGGGTTTTTGGAATACAAAAGGGCAAAAAAAAAAAGGATCCGTTAGACTGAGGCCATGCTGCAGTAATTGTGGAGAGGAGGGAATTCCGGGTAACAGTTCCGGAAGCAGAACCCTCTCGAGGAATATGTATTAATTTACATAGAAGAATACAGCGCAGTACAGGCCCTTTGGCCCTCGATGTTGCGCCGATCCAAGCCCACCTAACCTATACTAACCCACTATCCTCCATATACCTATCCAATGCCCGCTTAAATGCCCATAAAGAGGGAGAGTCCACCACTGCTCCTGGCAGGGCATTCCATGAACTTACGACTCGCTGAGTGAAGAACCTACCCCTAACTTCAGTCCTATATCTACCCCCCCTTAATTTAAAGCTATGCCCCCTTGTAATACCCGACTCCATACGCGGGAAAAGGTTCACACTGTCAACCCTATCTAACCCCCTAATCATCTTGTACACCTCAATCAAGTCACCCCTAAACCTTCTTTTCTCTAATGAAAACTGCCCTAAGTGTCTCAGTTTTTCCTCATACGATCTTCCTTCCATACCAGGCAACATCCTGGTAAACCTCCTCTGCACCCGTTCCAGTGCCTCCACATCCTTCCTATAGTATGGCGACCAAAACTGCACACAATATTCCAGATGCGGCCGCACCAGAGTCTTATACAACTGCATCATGACCTCAGGACTCCGGAACTCAATTCCTCTACCAATAAAAGCCAGTACGCCATATGCCTTCCTCACCGCACTATTTACCTGGGTGGCAACTTTCAGAGATCTGTGTACATGGACACCAAGATCCCTCTGCTCATCCACACTACCAAGTATCCGACCATTAGCCCAGTGCCCCATCTTTTTGTTATTCTTCCCAAAGTGAATCACCTCACACTTAGCTACATTGAATTCCATTTGCCACCTTTCTGCCCAGCTCTGCAGCTTCTCTATATCCTGCTGTAACCTGCCACATCCTTCCTCACTGTCAACAACTCCTCCGACTTTCGTATCATCCGCAAACTTGCTCACCCAACCTTCTAACCCCTCTTCCAGGTCATTTATAAAAATGACAAACAGCAATGGTCCCAAAACAGATCCTTGCGGAACACCGCTAGTGACGGCACTCCATGAAGAAACTTTGCCATCAACTACTACCCTCTGTCTTCTTCCATCCAGCCAATTCCTAATCCAAACCTCCAACTCACCCTCAATGCCATATCTCCGTATTTTCTGCAGTAGCCTACCATGGGGAACCTTATCAAACGCCTTACTAAAATCCATATATACCACATCTACCGCTTTCCCCTCATCAACCTCCTTCGTCACCTTTTCAAAGAATTCAATAAGGTTTGTGAGGCACGACCTGCCCTTCACAAAACCATGCTGACTATCCTTGATCACATTATTCCTATACAGATGTGCATAAATCCTATCCCTTACAATTCTCTCTAAGACTTTGCCCACAACAGAAGTGAGACTCACCGGCCTATAGTTACTAGGGTTATCCCTACTCCCCTTTTTGAACAAGGGAACCACATTTGCTATCCTCCAGTCTTCTGGCACTACTCCTGTAGACAAAGAGGACATAAAAATCAAGGCCAATGGCTCTGCAATCTCCTCCCTTGCTTCCCAGAGAATCCTAGGATAAATGCCATCAGGCCCAGGGGACTTATCTATTTTCACCTTTTCCAGGATTTCCAACACCTCTTCTCTACATACCTCAAAGCCATCCATTCTACTTATTTGTGACTCAGTATTCACATCGACGACAATGCCCTGTTCCTGAGTAAATACTGAAGAAAAGTATTCATTCAGTGTCTCCCCAATCTCTTCCGCCTCCACACGCAACTTCCCACTACTATCCTTGACTGGACCTATTCCTACCCTAGTCATTTTTTTTTTCCTAACATACCTATAGAAAACCTTAGGGTTTTCCCTAATCCTACCGACTAAGGACCTTTCATGTCCCCTCCTTGCTGTTCTTAGCTCTCTCTTCAGGTCCTTCCTGGCTACCCTATAACTCTCAATCGCCCCAATTGAACCTTCACGTCTCATCTTGAGATAGGCCGCCCTCTTCCATTTAACAAGGGATTCCAATTCCTTATTAAACCACGGCTCCCTCGCACGACCCTTTCCTCCCTGCCTGACAGGTACATAATTATCAAGGACACTCAATAGTTGCTCCTTGAACAAGCTCCACATATCATTTACACTCTTGCCTTGGAGTCTACTTTTCCAAGCCACACATCATAAGTCATGCCTCACCGCATCATAATTTCCCTGACCCCAGCTATAACTCTTGCCCTGTAGTACACACTTATCTCTCTCCATCACGAGAGTAAATGTCACCGAATTATGGTCACTATCCCCAAAGTGCTCACCTACCTCTAATTCTAACACCTGGCCTGGTTCGTTACCCAGAACCAAATCCAGTATGGCCTCACCTCTTGTTGGCCTGTCTACATATTGTGTCAGGAAACTCTCCTGCACACATTGAACAAACACTGACCCATCTAACGAACTTGAGCTATAGCTTCCTCAATCAATATCAGGAAAGTTAAAGTCCTCCATAACAACCACCCTATTACTGTCACTCATCTCCTGAATCACCTTCCCTATCCTTTCTTCAATGATTCTAGGACTATTAGGAGGCCTGTAAAAGACTCCTAACAGGGTGACCTCACCTTTCCTATTCCTAACCTCAGCCCAAACTACCTCAGATGGCAAGTCCTCATCCATCGTCCTTTCCACCACTGTAATACTATCTTTGACCAGCAATGCCACACCTCCCCCTCTTTTACCCCCACCTCTGACCCTACTAAAACATTTAAATCCTGGAACCTGCAACAGCCAATCCTGTCCCTGTTCTAGCCATGTCTCCGTAATAGCCACAACATCGAAGTCCCAGGTACCAACCCACGCTGCAAGTTCACCTACCTTATTTCGTATACTTCTTGCATTGAAGTATACACACTTCAAGCCACTTTCCTGTTTACAGGCACCCTCCTTGGAAATTGATGCCATGTTCCTAACCTCCCTACACTCCAGGCCCTGCACCCTGAAGCTACAATCTGGGTTCCCATGCCCCTGCAGAGTTAGTTTAAACCCCCCCCCAAAAGCACTGGCAAACCTCCCCCCAAGGATACTGGTACCCCTCAGGTTCAGGTGTAGACTATCCTGTTTATAGAGGTCCCACCGTCCCCAGAAAGAACCCCAGTTATCCAAAAACCGGAATCCCTCCCTCCTGCACCATCCCTGTAGCCACGCATTTAAGTGTTCTCTTTCCCTATTCCTCGAATCTCTATCACGTGGCACAGGTAACAAACCAGAGACAACAACTCTGTTCGTTCTAACTCTGAGCTTCCAACCTAGCTCCCTGAAAGCCTGTCTAACATCCTCGGCACTCCTCCTACCTATGTCGTTGGTGCCAATATGGACCACGACTTCGGGCTGCTCCCCCTCCCCCTCCAGGACCCGGAAAACACGATCAGAGACATCACGTACCCTTGCACCTGGGAGGCAACATACCAAACGTGAGTCTCTCTCATTTTCCAGTGCGAGCAGCAGCGAAGGTAAGACCGTTTGGTTTTAAAAGTGCTTACCGGTAGCGGGCAGCGGTGTTTTTTTTCTCTTTCACTCTCTCTTCACAGAAAGAGCGGGAGCACCAGGGGGAAGTGACGACGACCAGAGGGGCAGCCGGGAAGGAAAGCGGTGAGTATTTATACTCACCCTTCGAAGCCGTCGGTCATTTCCAGTGCGAGCAGCAGCGAAGGTAAGACCGTTTGGTTTTAAAAGTGCTTACCGGTAGCGGGAGCGGTGTTTTTTTTTTCTCTTTCACTCTCTCTTCACAGAAAGAGCGGGAGCACCAGGGGGAAGTGACGATGACCAGAGGGGCAGCCGAGACCCGGAAGTAGTTCGTGTAAGCTTACCTGGGTAGGTTTTTTCCCCCTTTAAAAGCGCGAAGGAGAGGAACCCGAGGTACGACAGGGGTAGTGCCTCCCACCCACCCTCCTCCTCTAACCTAATAATAACACCTGTTGTGGTAAGTAGGTAAGTGCTGAATTTTGCTTGTTGTATTCTTTAGACCCAGCTTTTTTTTAAATAAAAGTTAGCTTTAGAGGGATGGCAGTGAAGGCAGTGCAATGTTCCTCCTGCAACATGTATGAGGTGAGGGATGCCATCGACGTCCCTGCCGATTACACTTGCAGGAAGTGCACCCATCTCCAGCTCCTCCAAGACCGTGTTAGGGAACTGGAGCTGGAGTTGGATGAACTTCGGATCATTCGGGAGGCAGAGGGGGTCATAGATCAGAGTTATAGGGAAGTAGTAACTCCAAAGATGGCAGATAGATGGGTGACAGTGAGGGGGACTGGGAGGAAGCAGCCAGTGCAGGGACCCCCTGCGGCTGTTCCCC
Organism: Chiloscyllium plagiosum; assembly: GCF_037043375.1. NCBI lineage: Eukaryota > Metazoa > Chordata > Chondrichthyes > Orectolobiformes > Hemiscylliidae > Chiloscyllium > Chiloscyllium plagiosum. The sequence goes on from NW_028270150.1 coordinate 96,025,462, forward strand.
TCAAGAACAAGTATACCGTTTTGGATACTTGTGGGGGGGATGACTTACCAGGGGTAAGTAACGGGGCTCAGGTCTCTGGCACGGAGCCTGTCCCCGTTACTCAGAAGGGAAGGGTGAAGAAGAGCAGAGCAGTAGTAATTGGGGACTCGATAGTTCGGAGCACAGATAGGCGGTTTTGTGGGAACGAGAGAGACTCACGTTTGGCTAAGTCTCCAGATGATACAAAAATAGGTGGACGGACAGGCAGCATTGAGGAGGTGGGAAGGCTGCAGAAGGATTCGGACAGATTAGGAGAGTGGGCAAAGAAGTGACAGATGGAGCACAATGTGGGAAAGTGTGAGGTCATGTACTTTGGTAGGAAGAATAGAGGCATGGACTATTGTCTAAATGATGAGAAAATTCAGAAGTCTGAAGTGCAAAGAGACTTGGAAGTTTTAATTCAAGATTCTGTCAAGGTAAACTAGCAGGTTGAGTCAGTAGTTAGGAAGGCAAGTTCAGGAATGGCTTTTATCTTGAATATTAAAGCAGGGATGCATGTCTGATGCTCGAGAAGGCTCGATATGGGTCTTGTCAGAACACTTTTGGAGTATTTAGTATTGTGCCCAGTTTTGGGGCCCATATCTCATGAAGGATATGGAGTGTGTTCAGGGAAGGTTCACAAGAATGCTCCCAAGAGTCAAGGGTCAAGAGTCAAGAGTAGCTTTATTTGTCTTTTCTACCACATACAACCGATACAGGAAAAAGGAGACAGAGTTCCTCCAGGACCAAGGTGCTACATGGCCAGCACAAATTACATGGTCATACACAGTGTACAATAAATTGCTAAAGAAATGCAAACCATGCAAGACAGCAGAGTAATTGAAATGAAATGAAAGTTACCAGGAATGAAAAGCTTAATATATGAGGATCATTTGAGGACTCTGAGTCCATACTTGATGGAATTCAGAAGGATCAGGTTGGATCTAATTCAAACATGGAGAAAGCTAAATGGTCTGGACAGAGTAGATGTCGGGAAGATGTTTCCATTGGTAGGAGAGACTAGGACAAGAGAGCAAAGGCTTAGAGTAAAAGGAAGACCGTTTAGAATGGAGATAATGAGAAACTTCTTCAGCCAGAGAGTGGTAATCTATGGATGTCATTGTTACAAATGACTGTGGAGACCAGGTCATTGAGTATACTTAAAACTGAGATTGTCAGGTTCATGAGTATCAAAGGGATCAACGGATATGGGGAGAAAGTGGGAGAATAGGGTTGAGAAACGTATCAGCCATGAGTGAATGGCCGAGCAGTCTCATTGTGCTGAATAGCCTAAATTCTGGTATTATGTCTTACGGTCTCATAACATTAGTGTTTCTTGCATGTTCTTTCAATCGAGATGTGTTGTCAGATGAGACAGCTTTACTTAAATGAAACTTGACACAATCAGATGTTGTTCACAATTTCAGAGTCCCTGTTTTGCCTCATGTATTGTTGAGTTTAAACAAATTAACTAATTCACACTCTGTAAATTCCCTTTTAAAACTGACAAAGTATTAGTGGCAGCATATACCACATGTGATTCACCTCACTGTACAATAGTGTGTGGAATTAGCTTCCAGATAACAATGGAGTCAGGCTCATTGATGACTTGTCTGGAAGAGTTATGTGGACTCTTCACTAACAAGGGATTCAATGGGGATGGAACGTAAGTGGAAAAGAGGATTAAGTCTGTCGGAAGATCAACCATGAACTATGGCAGATCAGGCACAAGTGCTAACTGACCTGCTCCTCATTCATATTAGTGTGTTCACATCTATCCCAGTGAGAGAGCAAACCAAACTCACTGCCTCTTTGTCACAGACCCGAGAGAGGGCAGATTGTCCCTACAGTATCTGTATCACACATCTTGGATAGAGCAGTCTGACCCCATTGTGTCTATATCATTGACCGTGGGTGAACAGGCTATTTATTCTGTGTCTGTTGTAGAGTACCAGGACTGCCAACTGAACACACTCAGTCTGTATCACAAAGATTGGAGAGAGCAGACTCCCCTCACTGTGTCTGTATCACTGACCCCACAGAGAGTGGGTATGGATGGATTCTGAGACATATCATGTTTCTAATCCCTGAATTCTTCAATCCATCTCATCATTTAGTGAGTTTCTCCATTCACGTAAAAGGGTATTTTACCATGTTCTTCAGCTCTTTACCGAACTTAGTCTGGGTCACGACATATATACAAGTGTTTGTGCAGCAACTTAGGAGCTGGAGAATGAATCCAATATCTCATACAAAATAATGTAGATGTATGGCCCGATAGCCCATCTGACTCATGCGTTTCCATAGACAGTATACCATAAACACTGACCATAATAGGATGAAATCCCCTGAGATAACAAACAAAAAAATGATGGACTTCCTTCGAGTCCCCATTTCTGGGTCACTGGGATTCTCCCCACTGCTATGAGCCTGAAGTCTCCTGCGGGCTCTGCTGGCCACTAAAATGTGCCTGACACTTAAAGCATTGAGCAACAGAATGAGAACAAATGGCACTGCTGGGTTCAGGATATAATGAAGGCACTCGATTGTTCCCCAGACTGGAGATGACAGAATATCAGTTAGTACTGAACAAAACCAGGGGAGATTTCTCAGCAAATACTGAGATGTGAACATAAAGTACCAGAAAACATTCTTCAAACCAATCAGCACAGTCACTGTTCCCAGAACCACAGCTGCTGTCTTCTCAGTACAAAATTTAATTTGCAGATTTGGGCAGCAAATGGCCACATATCGATCAAAGGTAAAAGTGACGGTAAACCAGACAGAACAGTCGGTGGCTGCATAAAGGAAGACAGCGTGGATATTACAGATGGGGATGGACTGTAGGAAACGTAACTCTCTCTTATAAACAATTGGAATGTGCCTCAATAGCAGATCAAGGATAATAATCAGTATATCTGGTGCTGTTGTTGCCTCCAGGTAGCACGAGTAATACATTTTGAAAGACCACACTTCCCTTGCAACAATATTATAATTGCTATGATGTTCACTATGGGAAGGAAAATAAACAGGAAAATTGATCAAGCTGGTGGAAAAGTTACCAATTACACAGAGTATTTTGTGTGATTTCTGTGTGTGTCCCTGTTTTTGAAAACGTATTGAGGTATTTATACCCATCGTCATGTAATCTGCTGGATTCAAAAAACCAGCCATTAATTAGGAACTCATATTTGGGATGAAACAGAAAATGAGGGAATGCAGTTTGTAAGAGATTATGTGAAGATTGACACTACCCTGACAGGTTATTGAAATGTAAACAAGCTAATGCAGGAAATATCACAAAGACCATGAGAGATATGCTTTAGTTTCTGAAGTGAAACAGAGGTCAGTGACCCTGTATTGGGGTGGCGGAAATGTCCAGGTTGCTGTTCCTCATCTTTACAGAATCATTCAGAATTAAGGTGGAATGGTCAGCCCAAGTTCCCCTTCATTAGTACCTAGTGACATGTCCTGCTCCTGATCATTATCCAATGAAGGTGGCTAATACAGGGGTATCTCAATCTGTGTTATCCTCTGATACCTACTCAGAGGTAGCTTCCTTGTGCAGCTGATGGCCTATTGATTTAAGATGGTAGAAGTCGCTTCTTTGGAAAATTCTATCAACGGGCTCTTACACATCTTCCACATGCCACACATTGCTGCTGGGGTGCAGTGAGGGTGGAAGCTGGCAGTGTTTGTGGATATGGTGCCAGTCAAGGGCGCTGCTTTATTATCAAGTTTATAGAGAGTTGTTGGACAGACCTCACCCAGACAAGTGGGGAGTATTCATTCACACTCATGATGTGCCCTTTGTAGATAGTGGGCAGAATCTGGGGAGTCAGGAGGTGAAGTATGCACTGTAGAAACACTGATCTCTGACATGGTCTTGTAACACTGGCATTTATATGACTGGTCCAGATCAGACTGTGGTCTATTGCAACCCTTCACCACCTCCCCCAGGATGCTGACACTGGGGAATTCATTGATATGAAGAGAAATGGTTACATTCTCTCTTTTTGGAGATCCCTGATGTTTGTGTGGAGCAAATGCTACTTGTCAGCTCAGGCCGGAATATTGTTCAAATGTTGTTACGCATGGATTTAGTATCTGACAGATGTTGGAGATCAGAGTCAAAGAGTGTGGTGCTGGAAAAGCACAGGGGGTCAGGCAGCATGTGAGGACAGGAGACTTGACATTTCAGGAATCCTGATGAAGGGCTTATGCCCAAAATGTCAATTCTCCTGCTCCTGGATTCTGCCTGACTGGCTGTGCTTTTTCAGCACCACACTCTTCGATAGGATCTGACGATGCAGGAAAGGTATGAAACTTTGTGAACAATCAACAAACATCCTGAATTCTGACCTTATGATGGAGGGATTGTCAACAGTGAAGCAGCTGAAGATAACTGGGCCTGGGACATTTCCCTGAGGAACTCCTGCAGAGATGTCCTGGAGCTAAGGTGGCTGACTTCCAACAACCACACCCATCCTCCAATATGCCAGGAATGACTCCAACCAATGAGACGTTCATCCCATTTCTCATCATTTTAGGTTTCCTTCAGGTCAGACTTGGTCACTTACTGCTTTGATGTCAAGTGCAGTCTCTCTCACCTCACCTCAGGAGTTCAGCTCCATTATCCTTGTTTGGACAATTGTTGTTATGAGGTCTGGTGCTGAGCAACCCTGCAGAACTGAACACCAGTGAACTAGTTATTGCTGAGGGAGTGCAGCTCGGGAGTACTCTTCATACACTTTCCAATATGTCGCTGTTAATTCTTATCTGACTGATGGGGTGGTAATTATCTGGATTTGATTTGTTCTACTCTTTTAGATTTATCTGTTTAAATCCCTATATTAATAGGTGGTTGCCAGTTTTGTAACTGTACTTGAACAGTTCAACTCAGGGCATGGCGAGTATTGGAGCCATTTACCACTGACAAGATATTTTCATGACCATTAATTTATACAGTGCCTTAGCTGTTGCTTTTGTTAGCTCCTGGTGAGCACTGGAGAGCCTCTACTGAAGCACAATCCATCATGTGGACTACATACCCAGGAAAGGAAAAGGGAGATCAGGTTTAATAATCATCCAGTTGTCAAAAGGAAGCCATTTAGCTCATCATATCTGCATGGGCTGTCTATACGTGTTGACACAGTGGCGAGCACTTGCCTTTTCCCCATTACCCTGCAGATTGATTCGATTTCAATAATCATTCAAGTCCCTCTTCATTGTCTCAACACAACCGGACCAAGGCTCCTTCTCCAACAACTGTCAAGTTGATTATTTATTACAAATGGAACCTGAAAATGTATTATTTGTCAGAAATGGAAATCATAAGCTCAACATACTCTCTTTCACAGGATACCCAGTGATCCAAACTTACAGCAATATTCTGTAGTTTATTAGATCAGGCTAAACTTATGGAGAGATAAGTGAACATTTCAGGTCGATGCTGATCCATTAGCACTCCCAGCCTTTTCTGTTCTTATTTCAGATTTCCAGCACCTGCAATATTTTGCTTTAGGTTGATCATTTCATAACTTTCCATTAATATTGACAGAATGGTCCATTTCTCTGAAGTCTCAGGAACTGTTTGGAGTGACCTCAATCTGACAGTTGGAATGCTTTCTCAATTCTGTGGTAAATGGAGAGGTTTTCAAAGAGTCATCGATGGCAAGACATCTGATACTTGTCAGAGTTCACTGTAGCTCAGTGCAGGATTTAGTTGACGATAGCACTGTCACAACGTGGTGATCATATTCTTCAGTATATAACTGCATTCCACATGTCATGTAGCCACAGAAGTGAGATGGATTTGCTCAACTGAATATTAGTTACAATTTTGTGTAAGTCATGTGATGTATAATGATGATGGAAATGATTAATTCAGCAGATGTAAAAATCCTTTATTTCAATGTTGATAGAATATGGATTTAATTATAATTAGAATCCCTACAGTGAGGAAACAGGCCATTTGTCCCAACAGGTCCACACTGACGCTCCAAAGAGTATCACACCCAGACTCATTCCCCTACTCTGAGATTTCCACTGGCTAATGCACCGAGCCTACACATCCCTGAACACTACGTGCAATATAGCATGACCAATTCACCGCACCAGCACATCGTTGGAATGTGGGAGGAAACCGGAGCAACCAGAGGAAACCCGCGCAGACATGGGGAGAATGTGCAAACTCCACACAGACAGTCTGCCCAAAGGTGGAATCAAACAGGGGTCCCTGGCGTTGTGAGGCAGTGGTGCTTACCACTGAGACACCGTGCCGCAACTTGCATCTTAACCAGTAACAACTGTAGACTGGGACAGCCAAAACAGCCATGAAGAGGGACAAGTGAATAGTACTCTCACTAATTGGACATTTTAATAAATAAACAGCAAGGGGAAATGGATTTCAAAACCAGGGTATTATCACAGAAAGGACAGTTAGGTAACAAGTTAATTGAGTAGATACAGAGCTTTACTCAATATAACACAGAACCAAGTGGCAAACTGTGTATAAAGTAATGGTTTGTAAGGCACTAAACATATATCCTGAGGGAAAGGCAGCGATAGGCTGCAGTTAAGGGACAAGGTTGAGGACTGCAGCTTGAGGACTGGTGTTCCATTGTGAATGTGACAACTGACCACTGCCCTTTGCTCAGTATCACCACTTTGTGTTTACTGTGGGAAATATAATCAAGTCTGTGAAACGTGTGAAAGCACTCATTATACTCATGTGGTTATGGAGCTAATTTAACTGAAAGTCCCTTTCCATTAGCTCTGGCAACATGGTATGTATTTGTAATTGACCTCAGGCTTACAATGACATGATAGCAAAGGTCAGAAGTTTTATCAGTTTGTATAAGATAAAAATCTTTACAGTAAGGGCAAGAAAGAAAAGATGATAGAAAGCAAACAGGAAATGCTGGAAATTCTCAGCAGCTCTGGCAGTGCCTGTGGGGAGACAGAGTTAACATTTCAGGCTGCTAACCCTTTGTCAGAACGGGAAATGTACTGAAACAGGATTTAAACCAGTCATGGAAAGGAAGGAACAACAAATGAAAAGATCTGTGGTAACCCGGGAGACAGGAGACATTAGATGGGAGAAGGGATGAAAACGAAAAGCAAAATGGGATTGTACCAGGATTAGTAAAGGAGTAAAAATTATAAATAGGAAAATCCAAAATCATCATCAAAGATGCTTCCCAAAAAATGGTGAAACATTTACAGTTAACACTGAGGTCAACAACTTCAGATCAGGAACTCTGACCCATTAGATTGTTGTGGCACAGTGATGATTTTACGTCTGTACTTAGAGTCATGAATCAAAGAGATTGGGGCAGCATGGTGGCGCAGTGGTTAGCACTGATGCCTCACAGTGCCAGGGACACAGCTTCGATTCCAACTGTCTGTGTGGAGTTTGCACTTTCTGCCATCACTGCGTGAGTTTCCTCCGTGTGCTCCAGTTTCCTCCCACAATCCAAAGACATCCAGGTTAGGTGAATTGGCCATTCTGATTTGCCCATAGAATTCAGATATGTGTAGGTTAGGTGCATTAGTCAAGGATAAATATAGGAAGAATGGGTCTGGGTAGTTTGCTCTTCGGGGGGGTCGTGTGGACTTGTTGGGCTAAAGGGCTTGTTTCCACAGTGCGTAGTGAAAAGCAAAACTACGTTATAGAATAGCTACAGTAAATGTCACTGAAATCATTGCAGCAAATATTGTTTAACATGCTCACAACAAGGAGCATTTAAACTGCTCACTCTGTGTAATATTTAAAAGACAGGGATGACAGTCACTGATGTAACCCCATTTGAACTCGCTCCTTCCTTCTCAGAGGCAATTCGGCATCAGCAGCAAATACCGTCTTTACCGATGATGCCCACGTCGTGTGAATGAATGTCTGTGTAAACAGAGTTGACACTGGTAAAACTGATAGAAACCATCTTGGTGATGTTGAGTTTACATATTTTAAAATATATGTCCCGCAAATAATACCTGATACAAATAAGGGAAAGTACTTGGGAAAGAAAAATATTATTTGATTGTTATTTGGTAGTACTGAACTTGAGCACTGGTGGAAAAAGATGTCTGTTAGAGTTTTTATCTCTGACATTCATCAGGACAATCTGCAAGAAAACAATTCAATGGGAACCTTTATACTGTTTATTACTGATGATTGATAGTTGACCTCCAGGCTTTGTTTAAATTTTAAACCAAGTAGATTGACTCTGACTAATTAGGGCATTGCCCTTAACAAATGGCTGGAGTCTATATTGTTTGAATTGAAACAGGTTTACTGCATGTACATGATTTATTCATCAACAAAGAACAGGGCTCTGTATATTAAACTATGTATCTTCCAGTATGCAAAAGTATCTTCCACTGTGAATCCACTTGACAATCCTGACGTACATATAAACATACAAAAACAGGAGCCAAAGTAGACCAATTAGCTCCTCAAATCTATATGTATCTATATGTGTCTGTGTGTGTGTATGCTGGTCTATATATGTGTGCATGCCAGGGAGTGTGTATTGTTATCTCTACATGTACAGATATCTGTGTGCATGTGTGCACCGCGATCTGTGTTTGTGCATAGTTATCTGTGCGTGTGACGTTTGGTAACTATATATGTACAAGTGTGTGTGTGTGTGTGTGTGTGTGTGCATGTGCATGCGTGTGCGTGCGTGTGCGTGTGTGTGTGTGTGTGTGTAGCCATCTGTTACAATGCTGGTCCGAATATATTAGTAAGTGGAAATAACGAATGGTCCTCTTTAAGAGTGAAACTCTGACAGCAGGGGGCAGCATTCCAAGGACCGACATTTGGAGAACCGAAGGAAATCCATCATTTTAATGTTTGTTATCTCAGGGAATTTCATCCTGTTATGGTCAATGTTTCTGGTGTATTCTATGTGGAGACGCATGTATCGATTGGGGTATAAGCTGTGTATTTACACCACTTTTTATGAGGATTCGTTCTCCAGCTCCTGAGTTCCTGAAAAAACACGTGTATTCCAAGTTTGTGTCCAATTGGCAAGCCCACCCTAAATCCCATGTGAACCATCTCCAATCAGTCTACCATGTGGAACCTTGTCGAAGGCTTTACTTCAGTCCAAGTAAACAATATCTCCTGCTCTGTCTTCATCAATCTTTTTAATTACTTCCTCAAAAATTCAACCCAGTTTGTGAGACACACTTTCCCTTCCACAAAACCATGTTGACTATCTCCAATCATTCTGGATTAAAGAGGTGCTGGAAAAGCACAGCAGATCAGGCAGCATCCGAGGAGCAGGAAAATCGACATTTCGGGCAAAAGCCCTTTATCAGGCACTCATTCAAAGAAAGAGGCTGCACTTGTCAATTCAATGAGTAGAGCTAATCTCATTCATTCATTAAATGGCACAAGTTTCACGCATTGGCTCTATCAAACTACACACGTTCACGACATGAACCAATCTGACCGTCTGAATTCATTGAGCAGAGTTTCTCTCATTCATTCAATGTGTCAAACTCACCATTTTCATTTAATGAAACATATTGCATTCCATGAATCATTGTATCAAACCTTATTCCTTGTTTCAATGGAACAAACCTAACTCACTTATTTAGTGAATCTTTCTACACTCGTCCATTCAATGAAACAGACTGAACATGATAATTCAATGAGTAGAGATACTCTCATTTGTTCAATACAACAAGCTTAACGCATTGATTCAATCAAACAAATTGGACACATTTAGTTCATGAAGCAAACTGCATTTGACAAATCAATGAACACAGCTACGCATTCATTCAATGTCACAAGCTTCACGCAATGTCTCAATCAAACTGCACACATTCACTCCATGGATCAAACTGCACGTTTTAATTCAATGAGTAAAGCTTCTCTCATTCATTCAATGTGTCAAGCTCAACGCTTCCATTCAATTATACAAACTGCATTCGTTGAATCATTGAATCAACCTACGATTATGGATTCAATGAATCAAACCATATTCCTTGATTCAATGGAACAAACGTAACTCACTTATTTAGTGAATCCTACTGTACTCATTCATTCAATGAAACAGACTGCACATGATAATTCAATGAGCAGAGATTCTCTCATTCATTCAATGGGTCCAGCTTAACACTTTCATTCAATGAAACAAACTTCATTCATTGAATCATTGAATCAATGAATCAAACTGCAACATTCATTCGATGAGGAACACTACAAGTCCTATTCCAAAGAATCTAGCTTTTGCCATTCATTCAATGAAAGAAACTGCACGTGTTCATTCAATGATACAAACTGCACGCATTTATTAAATTAAACAGACTGCACGTGTTAATTCAATAAGTACAGCTTTTCTTGTTTAATGTCTCGAGATTAACACTTTCATTCAATGAAATGCACTGTATATCTTAATTAAAAGAATAGAGCTCAGGCCATTCATTCACTACCACGAGCAAAACACATTCATTCAATGGAGCAAACAGCACTCATTTAGTCAATGATACAGACTGCACGTCTTACTTTAATGAGTAGAGCTTCTCTCATTCATTCAATGGGTCAAGATTAACGATTTCATTCAATGAAACAAACTGCATTCCTTGTTTCAATGAAGCAAACCTTATTCCTTGCTTCAATGGAATAAATGTATCTCCCTTATTTAGTGAACCAAACTGCACACGTTCATTCAATGAAAGAGGCTGCACTTGTCAATTCAATGAGAAGAGCTGCTCTCCTTCATTCAATGGGTCAAGCTTAACGCTTTCATTCAATGAAACAAACTGCATTCGTTCAATCATTGAATCAAACTACATTCATTGATTCAATGAATCAGACCTTATTCCTTGTTTCAATGGATCAAACCTAACTCACTTATTTAGTGAATCTGACTACACTCGTTCATTCAAGGAAACAGACTGCACATCAAAATTCAATGAGTTGAGGTACTCACATTTGTTCAATGCCACAAGCTTAACGCATTGATTCAATCAAACAAATTCCACACATTTAGTTCATGAAGCAAACTGCATTTGTCAATTCAATGAACACAGCTACTCATTGATTCAATGTCACAAGCTTCACACATTGTCTCAATCGAACTGCACACATTCACTCCATGGATCAAACTGCACGTGTTAATTCAATGAGTAAAGCTTCTCTCATTCATTAATATGTCAAGCTCAACGCTTCCATTCAATTATACAAACTGCATTAATTGAATCATTGAATCAAACGACGATTATGGATTCAATGAATCAAACCATATTCCTTGATTCAATGGAACAAACGTAACTCACTTATTCAGTGTATTCTACTGTACTCATCCATTCAATGAAACAGACTGCACATGATAATTCAATGATGAGAGATTCTCTCATTCATTCAATGGGTCCAGCTTAACGCTTTCATTCAATGAAACAAACTGCATTCATTGAATCATTTAATCAAAGTATGATCATTGATTCAATGAATCAAATCGTATTCCTTGCTTCAATGGAATAACCCTATCTCCCATATTTAGTGAACCAAACTGCACACGTTCATTCAAAGAAAGAGGCTGCACTTGTCAATTCAATGAGTAGAGCTACTCTCATTCATTCATTAAATGGCACAAGTTTCACGCATTGGCTCTATCAAACCACACACGTTCACGACATGAACCAAACTGCCCGTCTTAATTCAATGAGTAGAGCTTCTCTCATTCATTCAATGTGTCAAGCTCATCATTTTCATTTAATGAAACATACTGCATTCCATGAATCATTGAATCAAACCTTATTCCTTGTTTCAATGGAACAAACCTAACTCAATTAATTAGTGTATCTTTCTACACTCGTCCATTCAATGAAACAGACTGCACATGATAATTCAATGAGTAGAGATACTCTCATTTGTTCAATGCAACAAGCTTAACGCATTGATTCAATCAAACAAATTGCACACATTTAGTTCATGAAGCAAACTGCATTTGTCAATTCAATGAATACAGCTACTCATTCATTCAATGTCACAAGCTTCACGCAATGTCTCAATCAAACTGCACACATTCACTCCATGGATCAAACTGCACGCGTTAATTCAATGAGTAAAGCTTCTCTCATTCATTCAATGTGTCAAGCTCAACGCTTCCATTCAATTAGTTAAACTGCATTCGTTGAATCATTGAATCAAACTACGATTATGGATTCAATGAATCAAACCATATTCCTTGATTCAATGGAACAAACGTAACTCACTTATTTAGTGAATCCTACTGTACTCCTTGAAGTGGGACATGGCTCCAAAACTAGCTGTGCCCTGATTTGAACTGTTCCAGTACAGTTACAATACTAGCAAACTCCTGAAAATATAGGAATTTAAGCAGATAAATCTTACAAAAAATACAACAAAGCAAATCCAAATAATTAACACCCCATCAGTCTCATCACAATTAATAGTGACATGGTGGAAAGTGACCAAGCTTCCCTCCCTCAGCAATAACTTGTTCACTGGTGTTCAGTTGTGCAGGGTTGCTCAGCACCAGACCTCATAACAAATATTATCCAAACAAGGATAAAAGAGCTGACCTCCTGTGGTGAGGTGAGAGAGACTGTACTTGACATCAAAGCTGTAAGTGACCAAGTCTGACCTTAAGGAAGCCTAAAATAATGCTAAATAAGATGAAAGTCTCATTGGTTGTGGTCATTCCTGGCACATTGGAGGATGGGTGTGGTTGTTGGAGGTCAGCCACCTCAGCTCCAGGAAATCTCTGCAGGAGTTCCTCAGGGAAGTGTTCCAGGCTCAGCTGCTTCATCATGGACAATCCATCCATCATAAGGTCATAATTCAGGATGTTTGTTGATAGTTCCACAAAGTTTAATACTGTTCCTTACTCGCCAGGCATGACATCCATCTATACCAACATAGAGTCACAGACAAGTGCAGCAGGAAACAGACTGTTCGGTCAAACCCGTCCATGCCGAGCAGTTACCCTAACCTAATCTAGTCCCATTAGCCAGCACTTGGCCCATTTCCTTCTAAACCCTTTCTATTCATCTACCCATCCAGATGCCTTGTAAATGCTGTAATTGTGCCAGCTCCCACTCCTCCCTCTGGCAGCTCATTCCATACACGCACCACCCTCTGCATGAAAAGGTTGCCCCTTAGGTCCCTTTTATATCTTTAACCTTTCATCCTAAACCTGTGCCCTCTAGTTCTGGACTCCCCTACCGCAGGAAAAAGACTTTGTCTACTGATCCTATCCATGCCCCTCATGATTTTATAAACCTCCATGCGGTCACTTGTCAGCCTCCGATGCTCCAGGGAAAACAGCCCCAGCCTATTCAGCCTCTCCCTATAGCTCAAATCCCCTAAACCTGGAAACATCCATTTTGGAATATTATTTTTAAAGGCATTTTGTTGAATTCGCATGGTTTCAGTGAAATGCTGGAGACATTTGTTGTTTTCTGACTAGACAGAGCTATTGTCTTGTTTGAACACTATTTTGAGTACAGTGGAGATGGTCTTTGTTTACAGGTGAGGAACGGCAGGTTGGGAAAACAGCTGCTTAGGGAAATCCTGTTCGAGTTTGCAGGATTCTTTAAGGTGTGGGGCGGTGGGCGGGGGGGGGGGGGGGGGGTGGCGGGAGAGCAGCTAGAAGTCGTTGTCCACATGAGTACCGATTATATCAGTAGCGAAAGGGATGAGGACCTTAAAAGTGAATACAGGGAATTAGGTTGAAAGGCAGGACAAGCAGTGTAATAATATCAGGATTGCTGCCAGTGCCAAAGGCTCAAGAGGTTGGGAACAGACGGCAAGTGCAGCTGAACATGTGGCTGCAGAGCTGGTGTAGGAGGAAAGGCTTTAGAAATGTGGATCATTGGGATACGTTCTGGGGAATGTCAGAGGATGGCGTGCATCTGAACTGGAGAAACATCAACATCTTGGTTGGGAGGTTTGCGAGAGCTCTTCGGGAGGGTTTAAACTAGTTTGGCAGTGAGATGGGAACCAGAGCTACAGATCAGAGGATGGGCTCGCTGGTGAACAGGCAGACACAGCGTGCAGAGAGTCTGCGAGGAGGCATAGACAGTTGGTCGGGAAAGTTGCAGTCGGTGTGATGGGTTGAAGTGTGTCTATTTTATAACAAGAAGTGTCTGGATGAACTTAGAGCATGGATCAGTACTTGGAGCTGTGATGTTGTGGTCATTACGGAGACTTGGATATCACAGGCAGGAATGGTTGTTGGATGTTCCGGGGATTTAGATATTTCAAAAGGAATTGGAACGAGGTAAAGTGGGTGATGGAGTAGCATTACTAATCAGGGATAGTATCACAGCTACAGAAAGGGAGGCCATCGAGGAGAGTTGGTCTATTGAGTTTGGATGAATGAAAAAGTCAGAAACCAGAAAGGAGCAGTCACTTTCTCGGGAGTTTTCTACAGGCTCCTCAATAGCAACAGAGACACGGAGGAGCAGATTGGGAGGCAAATTCTGGAAAGGTGCAGAAGTAACAGGGCTGTTGTCATGGGTGACTATAACTTCCCTAATATTGATGGAACGTACTTAGTTCAAATAATTTTGTTGGAGCAGTTTTTGTCAGGTATGTTCAGAAAGGGTTCCTGATGCACTATATAGATAAGCTAACTAGAGGGGAGGCCATGTTGGATTTGGTGCTGAGCAACGAACCATGCCAGGTGTCAGATCTCTTGGTAGGAGACCATTTGGGTGATAGTGATCACAACTCCCTGACCTTTACTATAGACATGGAACGGGATAGGAGGAGGCAGTATGGGAAAGCAATTAATTAGGGGAGGGGGAAATTTCAATGCTATTAGGCAGGGACTGTGGAACAGAAATTGGGAGCAGATATTCTCAGGAAATGCATGACAGAAATATGGAGGTCGTTTAGGGAGCACTTGCTGTAAGTGCTGGATAGGTTTGTCCAGTTGAGGCAAGGAAGGGATGGTAGGGAGAAGGAACCTTGGATGGCAAGCAATGTGTAGCATCTATCAAGAGGAATAAGGAAGCTTACTGAAGGTTAAAGTTAAAAATCACACAACACCAGGTCATAGTCCAACAGGTTTAATTGGAAGCACATTAACTTTCGGAGTGATTTTCCTTCATCAGGTGGTAGTGGAGGGCTCAATCCTAACACACAGAATTTATAGCAAAAATTTACAGTGTGATGTAACTGAAATTATACATTGAAAAATTGATTGTCTGTTAGGCCTTTCAGCTGTTAGAATATAGTGATAGTTTCACTTCTTTCATGTGTAAATCACAAAACCTTTTTTTAAAAAAGTTGCATTCTCGAGTTAGCTGTTAACAATGGTGATAGCTAGACAATATGTTGAAGGTGTTAGACCCCTGTGTTCTCTGTCTGTGACCTGATATTTAGATTGATTCTGATCTTAAAAAGTGAGATGACGGAGTTTTACATAAATTCATACAGTTTTTGAGCTCAGAGTTCGACATGAATGCATGCAGCTTTTGAGCAAGTACAATGTAACCCTGTAAGTACACATTCACCCCACAAAATATATGTGTGCATGTGGGTCTTTGTCTGTCTGTGTGTGTGTATCTGTCTGGCTTGGGGGTTGTGAGTGTGAGAAAGTGTATGTGTGTGTAGTGAGTGCAGAGTGTCTTAAGTCTGTGAGGGGGTGCATGTGTGAGTGTGGGAGTGTGTGTGTCTGTAAGGGTGTGTGTGGGTGTCTGTGTGTGCGTCTGTGTGTATGTGTGTCCGTGTGTATGTGTGTATAGGAGTGCCTGTGTGTGTGTGAGAATGTGTGTGTGTAGGAGTATCTGTGTATGTGTATAGTGCAATGGTGGTCACCTGTAATGTGACATGAACCCAAGGTCCCGGTTGAGGCCCTCCCTATGGGTACCGAACTTCGCTATCAGCCTCTGCTCGGCCACTTTTCTCTGCTGCCTGTCCTGAAGGCCACCTTGGAGGATGGTCACCCGAAGGTCTGAGGCTGAATGTCCTGGACCACTGAAGTGTTCCCCAACTGGGAGGGAACCCTCCTGTCTGTTGATTGTTGTGTGGTGCCCATTCATCCGTTGTCGTAGCCTTTGCTCGTTTTCCCCAGTGTACCATGCCTCCGGGCATTCTTGCCTGCAACGTATAAGATAGACAACATTGGCTGAGTCACATGAGTACCTGCCACGTACAAGGTGGGAGGTGTTCCCACGCGTAATGGTGGTATCTATGTCCATACTCTGACACGTCTTGCAGCGCCTACCGTGACAGGGTTGTATGGAGTTGCCCTGAGAGCCGGGCAGCTTGCTACAAACAACGATCTGTTTGAGGTTTGGTGGTTGTTTAAAGGCAAGTAGTGGAGCCTTGTCACTCTGGGACAAACTAGTCCAACCCTCCTCCATTCCCAAAAGTTCTCCACACCCCATGGCACCTTCCCCTGCAACACGAGTCCCTTTACTCCCTCCGTCCTCACTCTCCAAGGCTCCAAGGCAAATCATGACTACTGAAGGTTAAGGAAGAAAGGGTCAGACAGTACTCTAGAAGGTGACATGGTAGCCAGGAAGGAACTGAAGAATGGACTTGGGAGAGCGAGAGGGGGGCATGAAAAAGCCTTGATGGGTACGATTAAGGAAAATCCCAAGGCATTCTACGCTTATGTGAGGAACAAGAGGATGGTCAGAGTGAGCGCAGGGCCAATCAAGGATAGTGCAGGGAAGGGGAGGAGGTAGGGGAGGTCTTTAATGAATACGTTGCTTCAGTATTTGTTAGCGAAAGGGACAGCCTGAAACAGGCTGATATGCTCAAATAGGCTGATGTTAAGAAGGAGGATGTACTGGAAATTTTTAAAAAGATGAGGATACATAAGTCCCTTGGGCCAGATGGCATATTCCCACGTTTACTACAGGAAGTGAGGGAAGAGAATCCTGCATCTTTGGTGATGATCTTCACAGGTGGAAATGTGTTGCTGGGAAAGCGCAGCAGGTCAGGCAGCATCTAGGGAACAGGAGAATCGACGTTTGGAAGAAGGGCTAATGCCCGAAACGTCGATTCTCCTGTTCCCTAGATGCTGCCTGACCTGCTGCGCTTTTCCAGCAACACATTTCCATCTCTGATCTCCAGCATCTGCAGACCTCACTTTCTCCTCGATGATCTTCACATCCTCACTGCCCCTGGGGTCGTACCAGATGATTGGAAAGTGTCAAATGTTGTTTCCTTGTTGAAGAAAGAGACTAGGGATAATCCTGGGAATTACAGACCAGTCAGTCTTATGTCGGTAGTAGCCAAATTGTTGGAGAGGATTCTGAGAAATATGATTTATGAGTATTTGGAAAAGCGTAGTTTGATTCGAGATAGTCAGCATGGCTTTGTGAGGGGCAGGTGTTGCCTCACAATCCTTATTGAATTCTTAGAGGATGTGACAAAACCTCCCACAACACTGATGGAGACCCCCTTGTCCTCACCTACCACCCATCCAGCATCCACAGTCAGAGGATAATTAGCTGCCATTTCCACCCCCTCTAGCGGATACCACCACCAGACACTTTTTCCCTTTCTTTCCCTTCTCAGCCTTCCACAGGGACAATTCACTCTGGGAGAAACTGTTCCAACCCTCCTCCACTCCCAAAACTTCCCCACACCCACATGGCACCTTCCCCTGCAACACTAGTCCCTTTATTCCCTCAGTCCTCACTCTCCAAAGCCCCATACCCACCTTCAAGGTGAAGCAGCACTTCACTCAATCTATTCGCTGCTCACAATGTGGTCTCCTCTACACTGGGGAGATGAAGCATGGACTGATTCACAACTTCACAGAACACCTACATGCTGTCCACAGAAATGGTCCTGCGCTTTCTGCCACTTTTTCACACCACCACATTTCCCTGGCCAACACGTGTATCCTGGGCTGGCTGCGGTGCTCCACTGAAGCTCAGTGTGAACTGGGAGAACACATTTCTGCTTGGGGACCCTGCAGATTTCTGGACTCTGTACTGAGTTCAACAAATTTCGGACTTGAGCATTTTCTCCAATGTCCTTATCCAAACACCCAACACATTGGGCTCTGTCATCACATGGGCTGTATTTATGTTGGGGCATCCCATTGTCAGAGATGGCACAAAATGTCCGTCCGTCGGTATAAATATGGCTGCAATACCATAGTTAGCTTGCCTAGTCCAGCATTAAAGTGAGGTCATAGTGAAGCACAGAGATACTTTTGAGAAGGAGATAACTCAAAGTAATAGGGTCTGTGCTGTAGAAAGAATCTTACAAATTAACTTGCAGGGAGTTCTGGAAACATAACAACTGCAGATATCTGTAAGAGACAGCTTGAAGATTTTAACAAGCATAAGAACGAAAAACATAACCCCACATTGATGGAGTGTGATTGAGTTTGTCGTCTTATTAATGACATAAATGTTGCCTTCTTAGGTAAAAGAGTTAGAGTCGAAATATTTAGAGTAGGGTCAGTAAATTCCTTCACAGATGACAGGATGTGACTAGAATGAGCTATAGTGCCGCTGTAAGAGAGAGGGGCCATGTTTATCGGGCCATCCAAGATCAAATGGGTCAGAAACTGCTCACAACCCAATGGCGAAAGAATTCCAGCACTACGTCTAACCAAATAACTTTATTGGAAATGATAGTACAACTTTTAGAACAATTAATAAGAAATAATATCCTTTTGTTTGTCAAGTAATAACAGATATTACTTGTATAACAGAATTTAAAAGGTGCTTAAGTGATAGGCAATGATAACATGGAGAGAAAGAAACTGCTCAACACGTATTAGCGAAGGAATTCTAGCAACAGGAGAGAACATACAACTTCACATCTAACTAAATGTATATTAGAACTAAGATTATGAATCTTACAGCAATTAGTAGGAACTAACATTTCTTTGTATCTCTGGTGGTGAAGCTAGGGGGAAATACAAGATGAGGAACAGAACTTAATAGGGATGTCAATGACTACAATGAATAACAGAACTCAACGTGCCCTTTGAGATATGCAAGTCTGGGACACGTCTGAGAAAGACTATAACCATTAACTTTGGAATGTAGATCAATGGGGTATGATGTGAGAACCCAAAGCCTGATGATAACGATGTCCGGTAAATATCTTGAGATCTTGTGAACCTAAGGCTGTCCATTGAGATGTCCATCATTGATCAGGTGTTTCACAGGATTGGAAGTATAGATTAAGGGAGAAGGAACACTGACATCAGCGTTGCTTGTAATTATTGCAACACGAAAAGTATGAAAATGTTGTATCACACTGGGGAAGCTGGAGTATCATTGACATTGCCTCCAAACTGAGCTGGGCAAATGGGTGACTGGCCCACATGAAAGCAAGGTTTGGAGCAGTCTTTGGCTGATCCTCTTTGGCATCGCTTCCCAACAGGATACGACCACATGCAACCCATTGTCGGCCTGTCATGATCCCCATTAGCAGCTATCCACTCTCCCAGACTGACTTTTACACAGACCTTTGATTGTTTTCTCTCTCTCTCTCTCTCTCTCTCTCTCTCTTTCTCTCTCTCTCCCTCCATGGGCCCTATCACAGCTCCCTACCCAGCCCACCTTCAGCATAAATATTAACCTTTTGTCATCAGCAATCAGTTTTTAAGAATGGTCATTCACCCAAAACGATGATTCTGTTTTCACCCCACAGATGCAGCCAGACCTGCTGAGTTTTTTCCAGCCATTTCTGCTTTTGTTTCTGATTTCCAGCATCTGCAGTGCTTATCTTTTTTTTAATTGAACACCATCCCATAAAACAGATACATTGATGTTAAGTTAGAAGTTTGGTGGGACATTAGTGGGACTTAACATTGCACATACGCACACAGATAGACTTGAGGAGCCAAATAGTCTATATTTGCTCCAATTTCATATGTTTATATGTAAGTTAGGATTGTCAATTGCCTCACAGTATCAGATACTTGTGCATACTGGAAGATACAAAGTTGAATACACAGAAACCTGTCCTTTGCAGATGAAAAGAGTAGAAAAATTCATTAACTCTGTTCAAATTTAGCAAAAAGCACACAGCCGTTCCCAGTCTCTTTATTTATAGAGCAATGCTGTAATTAATCAGAGTCAATCTACTTGGTTTAAAATTTAAACAAACCCCGGGGGTCAACTATCAATCATCAGTGATTGGTGCATTTTGACAGCAATGTCTCCATTAGAGTCTACTTGCCAAGCAATCAGCACTCTTCCCTTGTAGAGTATCAATGTTCCTGTTCAACTGTATTCTTGCAAATTATCTTAATGTGTGTAAAACATAAGCTCTGACAAAATGTCTTTTCCAGCAATGCTCAAGTTCTGTAATATCAAATGACTATCGAATAATATTTCACCAAGTTCTTGCTCTTATTTTATCAGGTATTATTTGTGGTACACGAAGTTTAAAACATGGAACTGAATATCACTATGATGCCTTATATCAGTTTTTATCTGTGTCAATTCTTCAAGAATGTTTTCACAGACATTCATTCACACGATGTGGGTATCATCGGGAAAGCCAGCATTTGCTGCTGATGCTGAATTGCCTCTGAGAAGGAAGGAGCGTGTTCAAATGGGGTCACATCAGTGACTGTCATCCCTGTCTTTTAAATATGACACAGAGTGAGCAGTTTAAATGTTCCTTGTTGTGAGCATGTTAAACAATATTTGCTGCAATGATTTCAGTAACATTTGCTGTCGCCATTATATATCATAATTTTGCTTTTTGTTATGCACTGTAATCACGTAAAGTTTCATCCGTGTTGACAATTATAGAGATATTTGCTGGATTATTTTAAGTGCAGTTCAGGATCTTTGCACAGGGATATCTGCTGCTGAGTGTGGGACGTTATATTGATTGTGTACAGGATGTTGGTGAGGTCCCCTCTGGAGGGCTGTGTGCAGTTCCTGTTGCCTTGTTGCAGGAAGGATATTGTTAAACTGGAGAGGGTTCAGTAATGATTTACCAGGGTGTTGCCGGGAATGGAGTGTTTGAGATATCAAAGTAGACTGGAGAGGCGGAGACCTTTCTTCACTGGAGCACAGGAGGTTGATGCGTGACGTTATTGAGGTTTAGAAAATCATGAGGGACCTAGACAAGGTGAATGACAATGGTCTTTTCTTGGGGGGAGATCAAAATTAGGGGGCATCCTTTTAAGGTGTGAGGAGAAAGATTTCAAAAGGACATGAGAGGTAATTTGTTTACACAGAGTGTGGTTCATGTGTGGAATGAACTGCCAGAGACAGTGGTGGGTGGAGGTACAGTTACAAGGTTTAAAAGACATTCCGATATGTACATGAATATGAAAGGTTTGGAGGGATATGAGCCAAGTGCGGGCAGGTGGGAATAGTTTAGCTTGGGAAGATGGTTGGCATGGATGAGTTAGACTGAAGGGTCTGTTTCCATTTTATATGACTCTTATTCAACATAAGGAGTGATGCACAGTGTCTATAGGGGCCAACGTTTGTCATTTACCCAGGGAAAGCATTGTGTTTGTCTCACTGATCCAGGAAGGACTGATCGAATGTACTGTGTCTGTTTCAGGGATCATGGGGAGTGTTGACTGAACCTACTCTGTGTGTCTCACAGACGTCAGGGAGAGCAGACTGACCTCACTGTGTCTTTATCACTGACCCAAGGGGCCTGGATTGTTCAATTGTGATCCCAGAATACATCAATCCATCTCATCGTTTCATAAATATTACTAATTGAGCAAAAGGCTGTTTTATCATGTTCTTCAGCTGTTCTCTGAACTTAGTCTGGGTCACGGCATATATACACGTGTTTGTGCAGCTACTCAGGAGCTGAAGAATGAATCCTATATCGCGTAAAAAGTAATGTAAAAATACAGCCTTATACCCCAACCGATACAATCGTCTCCACACAGAATACACCAGAAACATTGACCATAACAGGATGAAATTCCCTGAGATAACAAACATTAAAATGATGGATTTCCTTCGGCTCTCCAAGTGTCGGTCCTTGGAATGCTGCCCCCTGCTGTCAGACTGGAGTCTCCTGCGGGCTCTGCTGGCCACTAAAATGTACCTCCCAGTGAGAGCATTGAGCAGCAGAATCAGAGCAAATGGGAGTGCTGGGGTCAGAATGTAGTAAATAAACTCAATCGATCCCCAGACTCGCGATAACATAACATACCTTTTCACCAAACAAAACCAAGGCTGGTTCGTCAGCTTGTACCAAGGTGTTAACATAAAATACCAGGAAATGTTCTTTAAACAGCTGAGCACAGTTATTGTTCCCAGAACCACGGCTGCTGTTTTCTCAGTGCAATAGTTGCCTTTCATCTTTTGACAACAAATGGCCACAAATCGATCAAAGGTGAAAGCAACAGTGAACCAGACAGAGCAGTCCATAGCTGCAAATACCAGGACTGCGTGGATGTTACACACGGGGATGGTCTTCAGAAATTTAAATTCATTTCTATAAATTATTGGAATGTGTCTCAACATCAGATCAATGATTATGAGCAATACGTCCACTGCTGCCATGGCCACCAGGTAGCGAGTGACACATTTAGAAAGATCACACTTTCTCTGAGACAGAATCACTATTGTCACTGTGTTAACTATGAGAAAGGAAAATAAACAAGAACACGTTATGTTAAGCCAAGCGTAAAGTTACACCTTATTATAGATACAGTTAATAAGTTACAGTGCGTATTGAGATTTTCAAATGTGTTATTGTATCCAGTAATGGGACATAAAGAAACAGTGGATTCATCGAACATATATTTTGTGCCTGTCTTTCAAATAACATTCTAGAAATGAGTATGAATAACAAGTTGAAAGGAATGGATGAATTAGACACAATTACATGATGAAATGTTGCTCAGGAAATTCTTAGAATCAATAATTGACATGTCCCAGGTTCAGATGAAATACATCCAACACTTGTCAAAAGAATGCTGGATGAGATAGCAGTTGTGCTGTTTATCATGTTCCGAGAGTAACCAGAAGTGGGTGAGAATGGAGATCAGCTGCTCCTCTAATCACAGGCTATGTATGGCCATGCGTGCTGGTGATAGGTTTACTGATGTGCCTATCAATGATGAATGCAAGAGAGAAACAAAAGGGTTACCTCAGATTACAACAGGATCTGGACCAGATGGGCCAATGGGCTGAGAAGTGGCAGATGGAGTTTAGTTCAGATAAATGTGAGGTGCTGCATTTTGGGAAAGCAAATCTTGCTGGATATATACACTTAATGGTAAGGTCCTAGGGAGTGTTGCTGAACAAAGAGACCTTGGAGTGCAGGTTCATAGCTCCTTGAAAGTGGAGTCGCAGATAGATAGGATAGTGAAGAAGGCGATTGGTATTAGATTAGATTAGATTATATTACTTACAGTGTGGAACAAGTCCACACCGCCCCGCCGAAGCGCAACCCACCCATACCCCTATATTTACCCCTTACCTAACACTACGGACAATTTAGCATGGCCAATTCACCGGACCTGCACATCTTTGGACTGTGGGAGGAAACCGAAGCACCCGGAGGAAACACACGCAGACACGGGGAGAACGTGCAAACTCCACACAGTCAGTCACCTGAGGCTAACCACTGTGCCACCGTGCCGCCCAGTGTGCCACCGTGCCGCCCACGGTATGCTTTCCTTTATCGGTCAGAGTATTGAGTACAGGAGTTGGAAGGTCATGTTGCGGCTGTACAAGACATTGGTTAGGCCACTGTTGGAATATTGCGTGCAATCCTAGTCTCCTTCCTATCGGAAAGATGTTGTGAAACTTGAAAGAGTTCAGAGAAGATTTATAAGGATGTTGCCAGGGTTGGAGAATCTGAGCTATAGGGAGAGGCTGAACAGGCTGGGGCTGTTTTCCCTGGAGCGCCAGAGGCTGAGGGGTGACCTTATAGAGGTTTACAAAATTATGAGGGGCATGGATAGGATAAATAGACAAAGTCTTTTCCCTGGGGTCAGGGAGTCCAGAAGTAGAGGGCATAGGTTTAGGGTGAGAGGGGAAAGATATAAAAGAGACCTAAGGGGCAATCTTTTCACACAGAGGGTGGTACGTGTATGGAATGAGCTGCCAGAGGATATGGTGGAGGCTGGTACAATTTCAACATTTAAGAGGCATTTGGATGGGTATATGAAGAGGAAGGGATTTAAGGGATATGGACCGGGTGCTGGCAGGTGGGACTAGATTGGGTTGGGATATCTGGTCAGCATGGATGCGTTGGACCGAATGGTCTGTTTCCATGCTGTACACCTCTATGACTCTATCACTCTTTTGGAGGCGGGGGAAGCATGCAGCAAGGTAAGTGTGAATAGGAAGGTTCTCTGTGAGGGAAGGTGGCCTGTGGGCTAGTAACAGGTGGATGGAGGAAAGGTCTGGCAGGGAGAGCCAGAGGGAGGAGCCAAGCCAGTCATTGCAGATAGGTCAATGTGTGGTGTAGAGGCAAGAAGGAAACTGCAAGGAACCTGGGAGGAGACAATGAGGCCATGAGGGGATTGGTATGTTATGGGGAGGCCATAATGGGTCTGAGGGGACAATGGGAAACCAGTGGGATTGGGAACATGGAGAGGTCACATGATAACAGGTTAGACAGGAAGGAGGGGGGTGGAAGCAAGAGATCGACACTGCAAGACAGTGGGAGGGAGAGAGAGAGAGAGAGAGACAGAGAGATAGAGAGAGAGCAAGATTGGAAAGAGAGAGAGAGGAAGAGAATAAAAACTTCAAGAGGGTGGTCGAGAGAGAGAGGTTGCAAGTGAAGTGGGAGACGGGGGACTTTGCTAAAAACAGAGATTGGATTCAGATCTGTTAACAAAAGAAACCGCCATTAACTAGGAATGAGGGAAAGATGAAATCACTGAGCTGATGAATTGCTTGCAAGTAGAGTTTGTATTTCTAGCTTTAGTCCCTGAGCGTATGTGGCCTTCTCTTTGGGAGAATTTCAGTAGATTATATTGTCATGTAGATGGAGCCAATTGTTATATTTAAATCAGAAATTGACATCTGATATTTTTATTTGATTGAATAATTAATAAACAAATAAATATTTATGTTCTCACATCTCAGTTAAAGTAAGTAGCAACAAATTGGTTTAAAAACTGTTCCAACTTTGTGACTATGTGTGGAAACACATGAATGGTCACTCCTTCAGTCTGCAGGAAGCATGTTTATTGTTGTAGCTTTTTGTGTCCCGTGAATTATGTGTCACTTATTTTGGGGAAATACATTTTGCAAACTTATGCCTTTTGTTTAGTGTCAATTTGACTATAGCATCCATCCAGGAAATGATTGTTTTCCCGAAATACTGTGGCTTTATTGTGGGTTAACACTGTGGTTCTTGATAATATTAATAAGTTTCCTGAGTTCTGTTTATGAATGAAAATATCCATGAAGACAAACACAGAAGGTAATGCCACACGGTGACTGCATCAATTAATAAAGGAGTTAGCGAGAATGGAAGGGCAGCCCTGAAAACCAAAAGGGAACACTCAGGAGGAGCTGAAAAACAGAAATATTTTGTGCTTTGAGACACACATCTCTCTGATATGGATCAAATTAACTATACAGCTCTTGAAGGTCTTTTTCATTCAAAGCAGAAACACTGCCCTCATGTTAACATCAGACACACTGCTTTCTCAATTTAAAAGCAACTTTTCCACAACTTGACTAAAAGGCACTTTGCAGCATTCCCACTCAGAGAGCAGAAGTGAAGTGGCACATTCTGTGAGACACCATCATCTATAAAACCACACCCTGAACAGACAAGGAGCAACAGTGTAACATCACAGACTGGTTTGAGGCTAACATTACTGTGATAGAGCCTGTCAGTGAAGGCAAGAGTTCCACTCTCATCGATTACAAGAGAGATCTGAGTGAGAATTTAGAAAGAACCATTTGAAGTACAGTCCAAGAGAATGCTGAGCAACGATCCAATAATAACATTCCTAACCCTGCAGGAATATCCACAGCTACTCCATCACAGGGAAATGTATGGATGAAGGGATGGGAAAGGTGAAAGATGCATGAGGAAAAGAAACAGCTCAACTGAAACAAAGGCAGGAGAGATCATCACCCTCTGTAACAAATAGTTGGAGAGATGGGGAAGTCCTCACCTTGAGCTATAACACAGGGAGAACATTGTCACTGAGGAAGTTCTAGACACCATTAAAAAGCCTCCCTGTTATGGCAGAGCTGGGAATCAAACCCACAGTGGAGGGCTTTAGCAAAGCTATCGACACACACTCATGGACAAAGCTCCAGTCACTTTTCCCAGTCCTCATCAAGCACAGAAACCCCCACTCCTGCAGCTTCTGCACTAACCTCTCTGTTTCTTCTGTAGGAGGGGACATTTCCACAGGGAGTGTGTGATGCAAGGATTGTGACCCTGTACATGAACAAGAGCAACTGCAGAGATTGCCATAACTGTCGAGGTGTCTCCCTGCTAAGCCTCCCTGCATTGGAAAAGGATTTCCCCATGTGGCCTTGTCAGGCTGCAGACACTGGCTTAAGGCATCTGCCCCCAATTCCCAACGTGGTTTCAGAACAGCAAGCTCGAAAATCTCGGTTCCCTTTCAGTCTCGCAGCTGCAAGAGAAATACATCAACAAAGGAGACCGAAAGGACAGTGCAGGGAGACTTTATCTGCACCTGAAGAGAGAATAATTAATCAGACCCAGGGTTTGTTACAGGAAGTTTGTGTTTGATAACCTTTTGAGGTGGTAACCTGGCGTGTTGATGAGGGCAGTACATTTGATGTGGTCTACATGGACTTCAGCAAGGCTTTTGGTAAAGTCCCTCATGCAGATTGGTCAAGACAGTAAGAGCCAATGGGATCCCAGGTAAAGTGACCTGCTGGATGTAAAACTGGCTGAGAGGCAGGAGGGATAGGGGAATGGTTAAGGAATGTTTCTGTGACACAAAGTCTGATATCAGTGGGGTTTCTCAGAGCACGGTGCTCGGAGCTTGCTGTCTGTTTTGTAGATGAATGATTTAGACTTAAATTCAGGGGAGTATGATAAAGAAGTTCACACATGGCATGAAACTCGGAAGGCTGGTAAAAAGTGAGGAGGGTATCTGTAACCTGCAGGAGGATATCAATGGACTGGGCAGTTGGGCAGAGCAGGGACAAGAGGAATTCAACCTGGAAATGTTTCCAAAGTTAAAAATCACACAACACCAGGTTATAATCCAACAGGTTTCCTTGGACGTACTAGCTTTCGAAGCTCTGCTCCTTCATCAGGTGGTTATGGGGCAGGACTATAAGATGCAGAAATTTTCGCAAAAGATTTCAGTGTCATGCGGCTAGAATATCTTAATCAATCTCAGATAAGTCTTTCATTTTTTTTAGAATGGGTTTCCTAATTTCACTTCATTATTAGGTAAATCCCAGAACTCCTTTTAAGTCACATTCTCAAGATAAATTCATATTCACGAACAAAAGGTGTCATCTCAGCTCAGACAATGCATTAAAGGTGTGAGGTTAAAGTCTGTCTGACTGGTTGTAATTCTAAAGTGAGATTTACAGCATCTTACATGGGTTGACTGTAGGTTATGCATTTTTTGAGCAAAATAAAATATAATTCTGCAATACAGATTCTCTCCATAAACTGAAACGTGTGCTTTCAGGAAAGGCAGAGTGAGTGTGTGCATGTCAGTGTAGGAAACCCATTCTAAAAGATGAAAGTTGGGGAAGAGGAAATGAGAAGAATAGTCATAAAGTTACATCATGATTCACAGAATTACCAGCCAGACAGAGATACTTACCTGGAATACCAACAGCAGCGAGAGTCGGATAGTAAATGTGTTGAATAATCAGAATTATGTCTCGGATCCGACGTTCCAAATACATCTGGTGATAATTTGCAGATAAATAGTCAATTGTCCCAGAGAGACTCCTGCCCATTGTGGGAACATTGCAGTCTGCTCTCCTCAGATTCTGATCTGTCATCTCTCCCTGTTTCAAGGAATGTTGCAGCTGAAACTCATTTATTAATAGAAGGAGGAATCCATCCAGAGACTCAGTTAGGGCCCACAGAGATTGACATTAATTACAGTCACTGAACAAACAGGTTCATTGAACTCCTTTCAGTCCAGTGCCTTTGTCCCAGACTTTGTTAAAGTAAAACTTTTCCCTGGTCTGGATAGAATGTGTGAGGGTTGCTGAGTAAAGGAACAATGATAAAATGGGAGTGGGCCAAGAGGCACAGAAGTTTGCAAATAGTGCAGCCTGATGATCCAAGATAAATTGTGGCTTTGTTCTTTAGGGACATAGAGTCATAGAGATGTACAGCAAGGAAACAGACCCTTCAGTCCAACTCGTCCATGCTGACCAGATATCCCAACCCACTCTAGTCCCACCTGCCAGCACCCTGCCCATATCCCTCCAAACCCTTCTTATTCATATACCCATCCAGATACCTCTTAAATGTTGCAATTGTACCAGCCTCCACCACATCCTCTGCCAGCTTATTCCAAACACGTATCACCCTCTGCGTGAAAAAGTTGCCCCTTAGGTCTCTTTTATACCTTTCCCCTCTCACCCTAAACCTATGCCCTCTAGTTCTGGACTCCCCGACTCCAGGGAAATGACTTTGTCTATTTATCCTATCCATGCCCCTCATAATTTTGTAAACCTCTATAAGTTCACCCCTCAGCCTCTGGCGCTCCAGGGAAAACAGCCCCAGCCTGTTCAGCCTCTCCCTGTAGCTCAGATCCTCCAACCCTGGCAACATCCTTGAAAATCTTTTCAGAACCCTTTCAAGTTTCATAACATCTTTCCGATAGGAAGGAGACCAGAATTGCACGCAATATTCCAACAGTGGCCTAACCAATGTCCTGTACAGCCGCAACAATGTGTGAGGGTTGCTGAGTAAAGGAACAATAATAAAATGGGAGTGGGCCAAGAGGCATGGAAGTTTGCAAATAGTGCAGCCTGATGATCCAAGATAAATTGTGGCTTTGTTCTTTGAAGAAGAATTTAACAAATGACAGGTATTAAAGACTTGATGGAGTTCTTAGATAAAGTAACTGGAATTAGCTGAGTTTCACATATTTCATGTTACATATGTAGACTTTCAAAAGGAGAGATGCTATTTAATTGACTTATTAGGAAAATGTAAACATGCGATTGAAGGAGGATTGCCATTGGCTGAGGGACATACCTCAGAGAGAAATGCTGTGCACGTAATGATTAGCTGCAGGGAGAGGGCTCTTCTGGTGCAGTGATCTTATCCCAGGCAAGAGATCCTGGGTTCAAATCCCGACTGTTCCAGAGATGAGTAATAACATCCCTGAGACAGGCTGATGAGAAGGTAGACAGACTGCAGGAAGATACATTATTCTTCTTCCCTCATGGCCAGTGTTAGGAACACTGATCTTTGTAATACATACATAAATGACATAGACAAATATGTTACATAGGAAGGAGAAGATTTCAAGGTTAGACAGAAAGACAATGAAAGGTGAGGAGGATAGGATCAGACATCAGAAGTTCAGTTAAAACAAAATATTGCTCATGCTGCAAAACTGAAACAAACACAGAATGCTGCAGAGACTCAGCAGATCAAGCAGCATCCTTGTAGAGGGAAACAGAGATAATGCTTCAACTCAGAGCTGAAAGGGGCGTGGAAATGGGTTATTTTACTGTTTTGACAGAGGGAGAAGATGGGGGAGATACTGCTGAGACCCCATGTAAAAGACAAGACTATTATTAATGGTGTTGAATGAGGAAAAGAAAAGGTGTAAAATGCATCGAAATTAAGGTGTGAAAATAAGTGGGTGGTTCCA
Source organism: Chiloscyllium plagiosum (assembly GCF_037043375.1). NCBI lineage: Eukaryota > Metazoa > Chordata > Chondrichthyes > Orectolobiformes > Hemiscylliidae > Chiloscyllium > Chiloscyllium plagiosum. The sequence continues at coordinate 96,055,206 of NW_028270150.1, forward strand.
CTCTACTCAGAGCAACACAAATAAGACACAAACAAGAAAGCTGTGTGCCTAATGCAGCTGAGAATGTAAGAAAATGTAAGAGATTGCAGGAATTAAAGAAAAATGCAGAAGAGATATGATCAGACAGATTAGATTCCCTACAGTGTGGAAACAGGCCCATCGGCCCAACAAGTCCACACCGACCCTCCGAAGAGTAACCTACCCAGACCCATCATAAAGTCAAGGTCTGAGTTGTGGAAATCAGTATTGAGTCCTTAAGGTGGTAAAGAGGAAAGTGAGGGTTTGTTCCTCAAGCTTGTGCTGTGCTTTTCTTCCACTCTCCCGTGAACTGCATTGTTGGTTTCATTCAGAGCACACCATTTCCAACCAGTGGCCATGACACTGTCATTCTCTCTCTCTATGTTTTGCAGGTAAAGCCAGCCTCTCTGTGGGGCCTGCAGAGTCAGGCCCAGCTCCTGTAGAAGCCACCACCTCGCCCCCTGAGGGCTCAGAGGAAGGGTCACTAAGGCTGCCTTTTGTAAACCCCACAGGCTCAGACCCTGAGACCTCGGTGGGAAGGTTAGCCTTAGAGAGTGTGGGAGCACAAGCTGGTGAGCACCTCACTGCCACAGCTCTGCAGCTGGCTGAGGAAGAAATGCCCCAGGCCGCTGGCACTTGGAGGGACCAGCAGTGACCAGGCAGCTGCTCAGGCAGGAGAGGGACCCGTGGTGTCAGCAATCAGGACCCACATCTGAATGTACAGGGAGGAGCGGCAGACGGGGAAATGGGACACAAAGGCTGCAGAAGGACAGTGAATCCTGAGGGTATTTGATAAGGTGCCACATCAAATGTTATTGCAGAAAAGAAAAACTCATGGCATTGTGGGTAACCTAGTGACCTGGATAGAAGATTGGCTGGTGATCAGGAGCAGACAGTAGGAATAAGTGGTCTTTTTCAGTCTGACAGGATGTGACAGGGGTATGTCACAGGGGTCAGTGCTGGGCTGTCAACTCTTTCCAGTTTACAGAAATGATTTGGATGGATGGATCGCAGGTATGGATGTAAATTTACTGATGACACAAAGATAGACAGGAAAGTGAGTTGTGAAGAGTACATAAGGAGCCTACAAAATGATATCAGAGGTTAAGTGGCAAAGATCTGGCAAATGGAGTACAATGTGGGACATTGGGAAATTGTCCATTTTGCAAGAAAGAATAAAAAACAACCTCATGATCTAAATGGGGAGTGGGTGAACAGCTCTGAGATCCACAGGGATTTGGGTGGTTCTCAGTGAATCCCTGGATCCCATTATTGTCCATGTAAGAGGAGACTGGGAATGAGTTGTGTAAAAGGACTCAATGCCTGTTCAGAAAAGAATGAGTGAATGGGTCAGGAGAGCAGCACAATATCACTCTCTTGCACAGTTGCACCTCCCCAGCTGAGCAGTTCCCCTCCTCTCCAGCCAACTCCAGCTCATTTTCGTCAACTGGGGAGAGGACCCCCATCCCCACCACCCAGCACTGGCCACCTGGCCATGAGAGATCTCATTCCTGCCAATGGGACAAAGGGAGGATTGGGTCTGATAGAAGTGAAGATATGAGCAGCTCATGGTGATGCATGAGCAGGAGAGATGTTGAGGTGTCCCCAGTGAGTGAGTAGGAAGCACAGAGGGTGGGAATAATGTATAGTCTGGGAGGATGCGGTGGGTAAGAGTCAATGAGTGGCCATGATACATACAACAGTGAGAGTTGTCGTCCATGAGTCTTGGTGAGAGGCATGTTCAATGGTACAGTTAGAGGGAGGGCTGACCCTGACCTGTGAGTGTGAGGTAGCAGAGAGAAGATAGTGGTACTTACACTTGCAGAGCACAGTCTGTCACTGACCTTCTCCATGCACTGTTAGACATTTCCTTCAGCTCAGGTGTTATGGCCCAGGCCAGACCTGCTCAAAACCGTTCGTGTAAGTAATCCAGACTCTGTCTTTTACCGGTTGCTTTAAGCAAGTGTAACATGGCTATTCCAGGAGGGATGCAGCTGACCCAACCACTTAGATTTAAAGAAAACAGACTTTATTTACAAGATTGCCAAATAAAACACAAACAAAAAAAAGAATAGAATACTGACTAATAACCGAACCAAAAAGCCACTACATCATCCCAACATAATGATGCTGTTGCAAATACTTATAACAAATCCCCTAAACACCCCTGGGCACAAAAGGTAAAATCCAACACAGGGTCTTCCGGAGAGAAATCAGAGAGAGAAGGTCAGCATGGAGCTGCTTCTCTTGGGTCCAGCAGCTTCACAACGTTACTGCTTACTGACCCAACCAAACCAGGGGTCTGCTGAGCTGGGAGAACTCGCGACATCCCTTTTCACTCTACAAATGTTTTTTTAAAACCTGAAAGCCTTTTGCCTGAGACAGTATCTGTTAGGTATCATCAAACTGGCCCTAAAACCCAACTGAGCTGAGACTTTTGGAAACCTGTGCTTTTCCAAACCTCTCAAAAAGAAACTAAGAACAACATAGTCTTGTTAAAGGAGCAGCTTCATTACAGCATTCCCCCCCCCCTCCAAAAGAAAAATAAACCATCCATATCCAAAGGTGGCTTTACTTTAAAGCATCCTTAATGCTAAACCGTTTATACTCGTATACATTCCACACACACTAACCACACAAACTGCATGACTACAGTCTGTTTGAGGTAAAAACAATGACTGCAGATGCTGGAAACCAGATTCTGGATCAGTGGTGCTGGAAGAGCACAGCAATTCAGGCAGCATCCGAGGACAGGCAAAATCGACGTTTCGGGCAAAAGCCCTTCATCAGGAATAAAGGCAGAGAGCCTGAAGCGTGGAGAGATAAGCCAGAGGAGGGTGGGGGTGGGGAGAGAGTGGCATAGAGTACAATACGTCAGTGGGGAAGGAGATGAAGGTGATAGGTCAGGGAGGAGAGGGTGGAGTGGATAGGTGGAAAAGGAGCTGGGCAGGTCGGACAAGTCCGGACAGGTCAGGGGATCAAGTTTCTGGAGGTTAGAAGCTAGGATGCGGTGGGGGAAGGGGAAATGAGGAAACTGTTGAAATCCACATTGATGCCCTGGGGTTGAAGTGGGAAATATTCTGGCCCCTGGTGGGGCAGGTACTGTTCTGGTGGTACTTGGTCAATACCTTCCTTAGATTGGCTGATTGAAGTGGCCAGTCACAATAAACAGGGCCTCGGAGTGTTCCGTCTCCAGGGTGTTAGTGGTGGAGTACAGCACATCCAGAGCTTCCTCAACCTTTACTTGTGGTGGTATGTACACAGCAGTTAGTATAACAGTGGTAAATTCCCGTGGGAGGTAGAAGGGGTGGCATTTGACGGTGAGGAATTCAAGGTTTGGGGAACAATGGCTGCACAGGGTTGCAATGCCCATGTACCACAAGTTGTTGAATCCAAAGCAAACCCCTACAGAATTGCCTTACCTGAGGACAATGCACAGTCCATACGATGGATAGAAAAACCATCAGCCTGAAGTGTGCAGTCGGGAATGGATGGGATGAGCCCGATTTCTGTGAAGCAGAGGGTGCAGCTGAGCCATGATCTGAAACTGGACGGATCACCTGGCACTGACCTAGGCACCGAAAAATGCAGAAACAGCCCTGTCGATCCTGCATTCCCTGTTTGCTTTCTGTCATCTTTTCTTGTCCTTCTTGCCCTTACTGTAAAGATTTTGATCTGATTGAAACTGATATAACTTCTGGCCATTGCTATCATGTCATTGCAAGCCTTAGCTCAATTATAACAACACACCAAGTTGACAGAGCTCATCGAAAGGGACTTTCAATTGGATTAGCTCCACAACCACATGAATATAATGAGCATTTTCACAAGTTTCACAGACTTGATTACATTTCCCACAATAAAGACAAAGTTGTGATACTGAGCAAGGGCAGTGGTCAGTTGCCACATTCACAATGGAACACCTGTCTTCAAGCTGCAGTCCTCAACGTTGTCTCTAACTGCAGCCTATCGCTGCCTTTCCCTCAGGATATGTGTTTAGTGCCTTACAAACCATTACGTTATACACAGTTTGCCTCTTGGTTCTGTGTTATCTTGAGTAAAGCCCTGTATCTACTCAATCAGTTGATTAATTTGTTACCTAACTGTCCTTTCCGTGATAATACGCTGGTTTTGAAATCCATTTCCCCTTGCTGTTTATTTATTCAAATGACCAATTAGTGAGAGTACTATTCACTTGCCCCCATCATGGCTGTTTTGGCTTTTCCAGTCTACAGTTGTTCCTGGTTAAGATGCAAGTTGCGGCACGGTGGCTCAGTGGTTAACACCACTGCCTCACAACGGCAGGGACCCCGGTTTGATTCCACCTTCGGGCAGACTGTCTGTGTGGAGTTTGCACGTTCTCCCCATGTCTGCGCGGGTTTCCTCTGGTTGCTCCGGTTTCCTCCCACATTCCAACGATGTGCTGGTGGGGTGAATTGGTCATGCTATATTGCACGTAGTGTTCAGGGATGTATAGGCTCAGTGCATTAGCCAGGGGAAGTCTCAGAGTAGGGGAATGGGTCTGGGTGTGATACTCATTGGAGGGTCAGTGTGGACTTGTTGGGCCAAATGGCCTGATTTTAATTATAATTAAATCCACGATCTATCAACTTTAATAAAGGATGTTTACGTAATCTGAATTAATCGTTTCCATCATCTTTACGCATCGCACAACTCGCACAAAATTGTAACTAGTATTCGGGTTGAGCATATCCATCTCACTTCTGTGGCTACATTACATGTGGAATGCAGTTATATACTGAAGAATATGATCACCACGTTGTGACAGTGCTATCGTCAACTAAATCCTGCACTGAGCTATAGTGAACTCTGACAAGTATCAGTTGTCTTGCCATCGATGACTCTTTGAAAACCTCTCCATTTACCACAGAATTGAGAAAGCATTCCAACTGCCAGATTGAGGTCACTCCAAACAGTTCCTGAGACTTCAGAGAAATGGACCATTCTGTCAATATTAATGGAAAGTTATAAAATGATCAAACTAAAGGAAAATGCTGCAGGTGCTGGAAATCTGAAATAAGAACAGAAAAGGCTGGAGTGCTAATGGAACAGCATCAACCTGAAATGTTCACTTATCTCTCCACAGGTTTAGCCTGATCCTATAAAAGAATAGAATATTGCTGTAAGTTCGGATCACTTGTTATCATGTGAAAGAGAGTGTGTTGAGCTGATGGTTTCCATTTCTGACAAATAATAAATTTTCAGGTTCAGTTTGTAATCAGTTATCAACTTGATAGTTGATGGAGAAATACCATTGGTCAGGTTGTGTTGAGATAATGAAGACATACTTGAATGATTATTAAATCGAATCAATTGCAGGGTGATGGGGAAAAGGCAAGTGCTCGCCACTGTGTCAACACGTATAGACAGCCCATGCAGACATGAAGGGATGAATGGCTTCCTTTTGACAATTGGGTGATTATGAAACCTGATCTCCCTTTTCCTTTCCTGCGTGTGTAGACCACATGTTGGATTGTGCTTCAATAGATGTTCTCCAGTGCTCACCAGGAGCTAACACAAGAAACAGCCAAGACACTATAAATTAATGGTCCTGAAAATATCTTGTCAGTGGTAAATGGCTCCAATACTCGCCATGCCCTGAGTTGAACTGCTCCAGTACAGTTACAAAACTGGCAACCACCTACTAACATAGGGATCAAAACAGGTAAATCTCAAAGAGTAGAAAAAATAAACCCAGATAATTACCACCCCTTCGGTCTGATCGGGATTAACAGCAACATGATGGAAGGTGTCATCAAGAGTGATACTGAGCTGCCCTCACTCAGCAATAACTCGTTCACTGGTGTCCAGCTCTGCAGGGTTGCTCAGCACCAGACCTCATAACAACATCCAAACAAGGACAAAAGATCTGAACTCCTGAGATGAGAGAGTCTGCACTTGACATCAAAGCAGTAAGTGACCAAGTCTAACCTGAAGGAAATCTAAAATAATGAGAAATGGGATGAAACTCTCATTGGTTGGAGTCATTCCTGGCACATTGGAGGATGGGTGTGGTTGTTGGAAGTCAGTCACCTCAGCTCCAGGACATCGCTGCAGGAGTTCCTCAGGGAAGTGTCCCAGGCTCAGTTATCTTCAGCTGCTTCATCATGGACAATCTCTCCATCATAAGGTCAGAATTCAGGATGTTTGTTGATTGTTCACAAAGTTTTTCCCATTCCTGACTCATTAGACACAATGCCCGTATCTCGCAACACTTGGACAGTATTCAGACCTGAACTAAAAATAGCATGTATGCCACATAAGTGTCAGGTATCTCCGAAAAGAGAGAATCCAACCATTTCTCTTGACATTGATTGGTCTTACCATCACTGAATCCCGCACTATCTACATCCTGGGGCATGGTGGAAGGAGGTTACCATTGACTACAGACTAAATGGACCGCTTGTGTTAATACCATTGTTAAAAGACCATATACGAGATTGGTAATTCAGTGATAAATGTTTCACCTCCGGGCTTCCCAAAATCTGTTCAATATCTACAAAGGGCAAGTCAGGAATGTGATGGAATATTCCCTGCTTGCTTGGGTATGTTCTGCTGCAACAACACTTAAGAAACTTGATAATAGTCAGAATAAGGCACACGTGATTGGCACCACATCCACAAATATTCCCAGTTTCAACCATCAATGTACCCCAGCAGCAGTGGGTGTCATGTGGAAGATGCACTGCAGCAACTTTGTAAAAGCTCGTCACAGTATCTTCCAAACCTGTGATCTTTACCATCTCAAACCAATAGGCCATCCACTCCATAAGGAAACTATCACTGAGTAGATATTAGAGAGAATAGCATAGACTGACTTATCCCCACATTAACCTACAGTGATTGCATTATGATCAGGAGCGAGATATATGCGACGATGATCACTGGATACTAATGAAGGGGAACTTGGGCTGATTCTTCCACACTAATTTTGAATGACTCTGTAAAGATGAAGAACAGGAACCTTAACATTTCCTCCACCCAAATACAGGGTCACTGATCTCTGTTCCACTGCAGAAACTGAAACATACCTCCCATGGTCTTTGTGATGTCTCCTACATTCCCTTGTTTTCACTTCAACAATCTGTCAGCCCAGTGTCAATCTTCACATCATCTATAAAAACTGCTATTCCTCATTTTCTGTGTCAACCCAAGTATGGGATTTCTACCTAATGTCGAATTTTATTGAGATTTTTGGGCAAGCAGATTACATGACCATGGCTATAAATACTTTAATACATTTTCAGAAAGTGAGACACATTTAGAAATCACATGACGTACTCTGTGTAATTGGTCATTTTTGTACCAGATTGATGATTTTTCCTGTTTATTTTCCTTCCCCACAGTGAACATCTTAACAATTATAATTTTGTCACAAGGAAAGTGGGGTCTTTCAAAATGTATTACTTGATACCTGGTGGCAATTTCAACAGCAGGCATATTGGTTATTGTCCTCGGTCTGCTATTGAGGCACATTCCAATTGTTTATAAGGAAGATTTACATTTCCTACAGGCCATCCCCATCTGTAATATCCAAGCTGTCTTCCTGTATGCAGACACCGACTGTTCTGTCTGGTTCACCATCATTTCTCCAAACAAAAGGAGTAGCCATGGGCACCCGCATGGGCCCCAGCTATGCCTGCCTCTTCGTAGGGTATGTGGAACAATCCATCTTCCGCAACTACACTGGCCCCACCCCCCATCTTTTCCTTCGCTACATTGATGACTGTATCGGCGCTACCTCGTGCTCCCACGAGGAGGTTGAACAGTTCATCCACTACACTAACACCTTCCACCCTGACCTCAAATTCACCTGGACAGTCTCGGACTCCTCCCTCCCCTTCCTAGACCTTTCTGTTTCTATCTCAGGCGACCGAATCAACACGGACATCTACTACAAACCAACCGACTCCCACAGCTACCTGGACTACACCTCCTCCTATCCTGCCCCCTGTAAAAACGCCATCCCATTCTCCCAATTCCTTCGTCTCCGCCCCATCTGCTCCCAGGAGGACCAGTTCAAAATACGTACAACACAGATGGCCTCCTTCTTCAAGGACCGCAATTTCCCCCCCGACGTGGTCGACGATGCCCTCCACCGCATCTCCTCCACTTCCTACTCCTCCGCCCTTGAGCCCCGCCCCTCCAACCGCCACCAGGACAGAACCCCACTGGTCCTCACCTACCACCCCACCAATCTCCATGTACAGCGCATCATCCGCCGTCACTTCCGCCACCTCCAAACAGACCCCAGCACCAAGGATATATTTCCCTCCCCTCCCCTATCAGCTTTCCGTAGAGACCACTCCCTCCGCGACTCCCTTGTCAGATCCACACCCCCCACCGACCCAACCTCCACTCCCGGCACCTTCCCTTGCAACCGCAGGAGGTGCAACACTTGCGCCCACACCTCCCCCCTCACTTCTCTCCAAGGCCCCAAAGGAAACTTCCATATCCGCCACAGATTCACCTGCACCTCCACCCACATCATCTACTGCATCCGCTGCAGCCGGTGTGGCCTCCTCTATATTGGGGAGACAGGCCGCCTACTTGCGGAGCGATTCAGAGAGCACCTCTGGGCCACCCGGACGAACCAACCCAACCACCCTGTAGCACAGCATTTCAACTCCCCCTCCCACTCCACCGAGGATATGCAGGTCATTGGACTCATCCACCGCCAAACCACAACAACGCGACGGTCGGAGGAGGAGCGTCTTATCTTCCAACTGGGAACCCTCCAACCACAGGGGATGAACTTGGACTTCACCAGCTTCTTCATCCCCCCCTCCCCCCACCTTGTCTCAGCCGAATCCCTCCAGCCCGGCACTGCCTTCCTGACCTGCAGTCTTCTTCTTGACCTCTCCGCCTCCATCCTACTCCGACCTATCACCCTCACCTTGACCTCTTTCCACCTATCACATTTCCAACGCCCCTCCTCCAAGTCCCTCCTCCCTACCTTTTATCTTCTCCTGCTGAACACTCTCTGCTCATTCCTGAAGAAGGGCCTGTGCCCGAAACGTCGAATCTCCTGTTCCCTGGATGCTGCCTGACCTGCTGTGCTGTTCCAGCAATAAAGTTTCAACTCACCATCACTTTTACCTTGGTTCGAAATGTGGCCATTTGCTGCCTAAATCTGCGAATTAAATTTTGTACTGAGAAGACAGCAGCTGTGGTTCTGGGAACACTGACTGTGCTGAGTGGTTTAAAGAACATTTTCTGGTACGTTACGTTCAGTATGGAGCCATTTCCCACAGACAAGATATTTTCAGGACCATTAATTTGTACAGTGTCATAGCTGTTCAGTATTTGCTGAGAGATCTCCCCTGGTTTTCTTCAGTGCCAACTGATATTCTGTCATCTCCTGCCTGGGGAACAATCGAGTGCCTTCATTATATCCTGACCCCAGCAGTGCCATTTGTTCTGATTCTGCTGCTCAATGCTTTAAGTGTCAGGCACATTTTAGTGGCCAGCAGAGCCCCGCAGGAGACTTCGGGCTCCCAACAGTGGGGAGAATCCCAGTAACCCAGAAATGGGGACTCGAAGGAAGGCCATCATTTTATTGTTTGTTATCTCAGGGAATTTCATCCTGTTATGGTCAGTGTTTATGCTATACTCTTATGGAAATGCACATATCGGATGGGGAACAGGGACTTATACCAACGTTATTTTGTAGGAGATATCAGATTCATTCTCTAGCTCCTAAGTTGCTGCACAAACTCTTGTATATATGTCGTGATCCAGACTAAGTTCAGGAAACAGCTGAAGAACATGGTAAAATACCATTTTACCCAAATAGTGAAATTAATTAAATGATGAGACAAATTGAAGGATTCAGGGATTAGAAATGTATTTTGTCTCAGAATCCATTCAATCCACTCTCTGTGGGGTCAGTGGTAAAGACACAGTGAAGAAAGTCTGCACTCTCCAATCTTTGTGATACAGACTGAGTATGTTCAGTTGGCAGTCCTGGTGATCGACTACAGACACAGAGTAAATGGTCTGTTCTCCCACAGTCAATGATGTATACACAATGATGTCAGTCTGCTCTCCCCAATGTGTGTGATACATATACAGTAGGACCAATCTGCCCTCTCTAGGGTATGTGTCAAAGACACAGTGAGGTTGGTCTGCCCTCACTGGGATACATGTGAATACAATAACATGAATGAAGAGGAGGTCAGTTAGCCTTTTGTGTCTGAACTGTGATTTGATCAGTCCTTGGTTGATCTTGCTACAACCGTAGTACTCTTTTCCACATATTTTCCAACCCCATTGACTCCCTTGTTGTTAAAGAGTTCATGTAAGTCTTCCATACAAGTCATTAATGAGCCTGCCTCCATTGTTATCTGGAAGATCATTCCACAGACTATGTGAACAAACAAATAAGGAGTAAGCCATTTAGTCCCTTCATTCTAATCTGCCATTTGAAAAGATCATGATTGTTCTGGCTGTAACCTTAACCCTCTTTTCCATCTACTTTCCATCCCCTTTGACTCCTTTGTTAGTGAAGAGTCCACATAACTCTTCCAGACAAGTCATCAATGAGCCTGCCTCCATTGTTATCTGGAATATCATTCCACACACTATTGTACAGTGAGGTGAATCACATGTTGTATGTGCTGCCACAAATACTTTGTCAGTTTTAAAAGGGAATTTACAGAATTTGGATGAGTTCAACGTGTTTGAAATTAACTATTTAAAAGACTTTTGGGCTCAGTGCTTCAAACTATGATGTTCAAGTGCTTCAGGTTCAGCAGAAATATTCATGAGGTGAGACAGGCTCTTGGAAATAGTGAATAATATCCGATTGTGTTAAGTTTCATGAAGTAAAGCTGACTCATCTGACATCAAAACTCGATTGAAAGAACATGCAAGAGGCACAAATGTTATAAAATCATAAGTCAGAGGAACAAAATTTAGGCCAGTCAGCCCAATGAGTCTGCTCTGCCATTCAATCATGGCTGATACATTTCTCAAACCCATTCTCCTGCTTTTGCACCATACCCCTTGATCCCTTTAATGCTCAAGAACCTGTCTATCTCAGTCTTAAATGTACTCAATGACCTACTCCACAGCCTTCTGTGGGAATGAAGTCTATAGATTCACCACTCTCTGGCTGAAGAAGTTTCTCCTTATCTCCATTCCAAAAGGTCTTCCCTTTCCTCTTATATGTTAAACTTTTCATTCCTGGAGCCATTGTCGTGAACCTCCTCTGAACATGCTCCAGGGCCAGTACATCCTCCTCAGATGTGGGGCCCAAAGGTGCACACAGTACTCTGAATGTCGTCTGACCAGAGCCTTATAGAGCTTCAGAAGAACATCCCTGCTTTTATATTCAAGTCCTCTCAAGGTAAATGCCATTTCCCATCCTAGCTACTGATTCAACCTGTAAGTTTAACTTGAGAAAATCCTGAGCACCTCAGACTTCTGATTTTTCTCCCCGTTTGGAAAATAGCTCATACCTCTATATTTCCAACCAAAGTGCATGACCTCACACTTTCCCACATTGTGCTCCATCTGCCCCTTCTTTGCCCATTCCCCTAACCTGTCCAAATCCTTCTGCAGCCTCCCCGGCTCCTCAATGCTACCTGTCCCTCTACTTCTCTTTGCACCATTTGCTCTCAATTCCTTCATTTCGGGTCTGAAACCTAACTCTTGGATATGATATCACCACCATCCTGAGACAAAACACCTCAATTGCTTTATTTATTCATCAGTTCCAACAAAATGTACACATTTCTAATGCAGTTGCTTTGTTGCGACCCACAGACTGGTGTGGTACTGTTTTGGGAACCAGTGCAGCAGTGGGTCTGTACAAGATGGCTTCTTTTATGTAGACTCTTCTGAAAATGAACCATTGTCCTCTTTCCCTTGTGTAAGATTAACAGAATGTGTATGTTTGTCAAACTTCCCTAAAAACATCAGATTTCATAAAGTTTACACTACATTCTATAACTCCAATTACTTCCAATCTTCTAGGTATACGAGGGCCCTGAGAATTGCTGATGGGTTGTCCATTGTAACAGAGGTGTTAGAAGGATCTTATCTTTTGTTCGACTCCTTCCAGATCCTCCCACCATGTCACAATCTCTGTGAATTGTCCTTTTTACACTCAATCAGTATTAACCCTTTCAGATCCATGTACAACATTTTATTTTATTTGTTGTTGTTACGTGTACCTAAGTACAGTGCAAGATTTTGTTTTGCGGGCAGTAGAGGCGAAGAAGAGCCAGGAGGGGACATGAGAAGTTGTTGGTGGAGAAAGATCAAGGAAAACCCTCAGGCCTTCTGTCAGTATATCAGGAAGAAAAGAATGACTAGAATAAGTTTCAGGCAAATCAAAGATATAGTTGAAAGTTGTGTGTACAACCTGAGGATATGGGGAAATGCTAAATGAATACATTTCATCAGAATTCACATTGGAAAAGGGCAATGTTAGTGAGAATATGGAGATACAGGATACAAGATTAGATGGGATTGAGGAAGTTTTAGCAATCTTGCAAGATCTAAAAATAGATAGGACCCTGGGCTGGATGGGATTCATGCTCGGATTTCTGGGAAGCCAGGGAGGAGACTGCAGACCCTTTGGCTTTGATTCTTATGACATCATTGTCGACAGGGGTAGTGCTGGAAGACTGGAGGATAGCAAATATTGTTCCCTTGTTTAAGAAGGGGAGTTGGAACAACCCTGGTAATTATAGACCAGTAAATCAGACTTCAGTTGTGAGTAAGGTGTTGGCAAAGATTACAAGAGATAGGATTTATAATCATCTGGAAAGGAATAATTTGATTAGTAATAGGCAACACAGTTTTGTGAAGGGTAGGTCATGCCTCACTAGCCTTATTAATTTCTTCGAGAAGGTGACAAAGCAGGTGGATAAAGGAAAGGCGGTTGATGTGGTGCATATAGACTTCAGTAAGTCATTTGATAAGGTTCCTCACGGTAGGCTATTGAACAAAATGCGGAGTTTCGGGATTGAAGATGAATTAGTGGTTGGATTAGATATTGGCTTGCTGAAAGAAGACAGAGGGTGATGGTTGATGGGCTTTTGCCGAAACATCGATTTCGCTGCTCGTTGGATGCTGCCTGAATTGCTGTGCTCTTCCAGCACCACTGATCCAGAAGTTGATGGGAAGTGTTCATCCTGGAGCTCAGTTACCAGTGCTGTGCCACAAGGATCTGTTTTGAGGCCAGTACTGTTTGTCATTTTTATAAATGATCTGGAGGTGGGTGTAGAAGGATTGGTTAATAAATTTGCTGATGACACGAAGGTAGGCAGAGTTGTGGGTAATGCCGAAGGATATTGTGGGTTACATAGACAAGATGCAGAGCCGGGCTGAGAAGTGGCAATGGAGTTTAAGGTGGAAAAGTGTGAGGTAGTTCAATTCAGAAGAAGTAACAGGAATGCTGAGTACTGGTACTGCAGATGAACAGGGAGATCTCGGTGTTCAGGTGCATAAATCCCTGAAAGTTGCCACCCAAGTTGATTGGGTTGTTTAAAAAGCATATGGTCTGTTGGCGTTCATTGGAAGGGGGATTGAGTTTCGGATCCACGAGGTCATGCTTCAGCTGTACAAGACACTGGTAAGGCTGCACCTGGAGGATTGCATGCAGTTCTGGTCACCACATAGTAGGAAGGATGTGGAAGCTCAGAGGAGATTTACTCGGATGTTGTTTGATATGGAGGGAAGGTCTTATGAGGAAAGGCTGAGGGACTTGAAGCTGTTTTTATTAGAGAGAAGAGGAGGTAACTTAATCAAGACATATAAGATAATCAGAAGGTTAGATAGGGAGGACAAGAAGAGTTTTTTTCCTTGGATGGTGAAGGCTGACATGAGGGGACATAGTTTAAATTGTGGGGTAATAGGTTTCGGACAGATATCAGGGATAGTTCCTTTACTCAGACAGTAATAGGGGCGTGGACGTACTGCCTGCAACAGTCGTAGACTCGCCGACATTAAGGACATTTAAATGGGCATTGGACATACATACGGATAATAATGGCATGGTGTAGGTTAGATGGGCATCAGATTAATTTTACAGGTCGGCGCAGCATTGTGGACTGAAGGGCCTGTACTGCGCTGTAACATTCTCTGTTCCATGAAAGTGGACACCAAGTTTGATAGGGCTGGCAAGAAGGCATACAGTGTGTTAGCTTTTACATGTAAACTGATTGAGCTTTGAAGCCATGAGGTCACATTGCAGCTGTACAAAGATTTGGCGCGGCTGCACATGGAGTATTGTGTAGAGTTTTGGTCACCGCATTATAAGAAGGATTCATAACATTAGAAATGGTTCAAAGGAAAGTACCAGGATGTTGTCTGGTATAGAAAGGAGCTCTTATGAGGAAAGGCCGAGGGATGTGAGTCTGTTTTCATTGGAGAGAAGAAGGTTGAGGGTGGTGTTATAGAGATATGTAAGATTGCCAGAGGGTTAGATAGGTTGGACAGTGAGATCTTATTTTCTTGGATGTTGATGAATAGCATGAGGGGCCAGGGCATTAAATTGATGTGTGATAGGTATAGGACAGATGTCAGAGGTAGTGTCTTTACTCAGAGAGTAGTATGGGTGGGTAACGCTCTGCCTGCAACTGTAGTTGACTCGCCAGATTTAAGGGTATTTAATTGGTCATCAGCTCAATATATGGATCATAATGGAATAGTGTAGGTGAGATGGGCTTCACAGATCAGCGCAACATCGAGGGCTGAATACTGCTCTGTAATGTTCTATGCTCTATGAATCATAACATACAGACAGATCATTGGTTATTGAGACAGAGCGAGGCAAACAGGGTTACAGCTACACAGGAGATACACAAAGGCAACATCAGCATTAGACTTGAAGTTGGAGAGGTCCATTCAGCAGTCTAAGAACAGCAGGAATGAAGCTATGGTTATGTATGTTGAAGTTTCTGCATCTTCTGCCTGATGGAAGAGGTTGGAAGGAAATATGACCAAGTAGGAGGGATCTTTGATGGTGTTCGCTGTCTATCTGTGACATTGAGAACTATAGATGGAGTCGATGGTTGGAAGGTTGGCTTGTCTCATGGTCTGGCTGTGTTCATAACTTTCTGTAGTTTCTTATGGCACTGGACAGAGCCGTTACTGTACCAAGCCGTGATGCACCCAGATAGAATGCTTTCTATGGTGCAGCAAAAACATTGGGGAGAGTCCTTACGAAAGTGCTGACTTTCCTTTGCCTCCTGAGGAAAAAGTATCCTTGTTGTGAACTCCATGTTGTCCTCACTACATGACCACGCTGTCCTCTTTAGACTTCAGCAAAGTCCTCTTCTGATCTCCATACTGTCCCCCATACCCCTCCATGTGGACCCCTATACAGCTCCATACAATCTCCTATACACCTCCATAAATACCCCTATATCCCTCCATATAGTCCTCTATACCCCTCCATGCATTCTCCGAGAGAACTCCATGCTGTAGAGGCAGGAAGTGATGGGCTCGGGGTATTATCATGAGACTAATTGTCCAGAAACTCAGCCAATGATCTGGGGAGCCAGGTTTCAATGCTGCCATTTGAAGTCTATTTTAAAAAATCAGAAATTAAAAATATATATATGAACATGGGAAAACCCATCTGGGTTCATTAATGCCAGATTAGTTTGGTTTGGTGTTTTGGCAGTCTGGTTATTCACTGAAAGCAGTCGGACAGGTTTCAAGCTGCTGGACCCAAAGGAGCAGGCCCATGCTGATCCTCCTCTCTCTCTCTGACATCTCTCCTGGAAGACCCTGTGTTTGAGTTTACCTTGTGTGCCAAGTGGGAATGGCACAAGTATTTGGATCAGCATCTTTAAGTTGGGACAACTTGTTGGTTTTTCAGATAGGTTCAGTTATTTGGCATTCTGTTGTCTTTTGCTTGCGTTTCATTTGGTAAACTTGTAAATAAACTCTGTTTTGTTCAAAGCTACATAGTTTAATCAACTGCGTCCCTCCTGGAATATCCATGCTACACTTTCTAAAAACAACCAGTAAAGTTAGATTCTGGGCTAATTTCCTGAAATGTTTTGAGAGGGTCTGGCCTTGTGTAGAACACTTACCAATCTGCCGGCTGTAGATGCTTCTGTATCAGGAAGAGTGATCATTGTGCAGTCCATAAGGAGACGAAGTCCCACTTTCACATTGGGAATAATCTCCATCGTGTTGTGTGGAACGATCACCGTGCTAAACACGACAGACTTCAAACAGATCGAGCAACTCAAGACTTGGCATCCATGATGTGATGTGGGCCATTAACAGCAGCACAATCTGTGATCTCATGGTCAAGCACATTCCCCCACTCAACCATGACCATCAACCCAGGGGTTAAACCCTGGTTCAATGGAGAATGCAGAAGGGCATGTCAGGAGCAATACCAGGCACAGCTGAAGATGAGGTGTCAACCTGGTGAAGTCACCAAACTGGACTACATGCATGTCAATCAGCATAAACAGCAAGTGATAGAGAGAGCTAAGTGATCCCACAATCAACGGATCAGATCTAAGCTCTGCAGTGCTGCCACATCCAGTCATGAATGCTGGTGGACAATTAAGCAACTGACTGGAGAAACAAGCTTCCCAAATATCCCCATCCTCAACGACGGAAGATTCCAGCACATCAGTGCAAACGATAAGGATGAAGACTTGCAGGAATCTTTAGCCAAAAGTGCTGGGTGGATGATCCATCTCACACCCACCTCCAATGGGCCCCTGCATCACAGATAACAGTCTTCAGCCACTTCGATTCACTCTACATGATATCACAAAATGGTGGGAGATATCTGACACTGCAAAGCCTTTCGGCCCTAAGAGCATTCTAGAGAACATTCTAGCAATAATACTGAACACATGTGCTCCAGAATGTGCCCGAGCCAAGCTGCTCCATTACAGTTACAACATTGGGATATACCCGATAATGCAAAAAATTGCCCAGGTATGTCCTGTTCATATTTAGCAGGACAAATCCAACCGGCCAATTACCCTGTCAGTCTCTACTCAATCACCAGTAAAGTGTTGGAAGATGACATCAGCCGTGCTATTGAGCAGCTCCTGCTCAGCAACAACCTGCTCATTGACACCCAGTTTGGGTTCCACCAGGACCACCCAGCTCCTGACCTCATTACAGCCTTGGTTCAAACATGGACAAAAGAGTTGAATTTCAGAGGGGAGGGGAGAGTGACAGCCTGTGACATCAAGGCCAATTGGACCAAGTGTGGCATCAAGGGGTCCGAGCAAAACGGGAATCAATGGAGGAACAAACTCTCCGGTGATTGGAGTCAGACCAGATACGGAGGAAGATGGTTGTGGTTGTTGGAGGTCAGTCGTCTCAGCTCCAGGACATCTCCGCAGGAGTTCCTCATGGTAGTGTCCTTGGCCAAACATTTACATCATAAGGTCAGAAGTGAGGATGTCCACTGATAATTTGACATAGATCAGCATCGTTCATGACTCCTTAGATAATGAAGCAGTCTATGTTCAAATGCAAGATCTGGACAATGTCCAGGCTTGGGCTAAAAGTGACAAGTAACATTCACAGCACACATATGCCAAACAAAGACCATCACCAATAAGAGACAATCTAACACATGCCCCTTGAATTTAAATGGTGTTCCCATCACTGAATTCCCCAATGTCAACATCAGGTGGGTTATCATTGACCAGTAATTCCGCAGGACTCACCATATAAAACACAGTGACTACAAGACCAGATCAGAGGCTAGGTATACCACGGTGGGTAAATCACCTCCTGACTCCCCAAAGCCTGCCCACTATCTTAAAGGCACAAGTCAGGAGTGTGATGGAATACTCCCCACCCACCTGGATGGGTGCAGCCCCAACAATACTCAAGAAGCTGTACACCATCCAGGACAAAGCATTTTCTTGATTGGCACGATAAGCACAAGCATCAATTCCCTCCATCTCTGATGCTCTGATGCAGTATGTAGTATCTGGAAAATGCAAAGTAGAAGTCACCAAAGATCATCAGACAGCACCTTCCAAACACACAACCACTTCCATCGAGAAGGTCAAGGGCAGCTGATATATAGGAACACTACCAGCTTCAACTTCCCCACCAATCTCCTCACCATCCTGACTTGGAAATACATCGCCATTCCTTTACCATCACTGGGTCAAAATGCTGGAACTCCCACCCTAATGGCATTGTGGGTCAACCCACAGCAGGTGGACTGCAGCAGTTCAAGAAGGTAACTCACCACCACCTTCTCAAGGGGCAACTAGGGACAGACAATAAATACTGGCCCACCCAGCAGTGCCCAGATCCCACCAATGAATACGGTTTGTGAAGGTTTGTAGCTCAGGTTGAGGTTTAGGGTGTAGGTTTGCTCGCTGAGCTGTAGGTTTGATATCCAGACGTTTCATTACCTGGCTCGGTAACATCATCAGTGGCGACCTCCAAGTGAAGCGAAGCTGTTGTCTCCTGCTTTCTATTTATATGTTTGCCCTGGATGGGGTTCCTGGGGTTTGTGGTGATGTCATTTCCTATTCGTTTTCTGAGGGGTTGATAGATGGTATCTAGAACTATGTGTTTGTTTATGGCGTTGTGGTTGGAGTGCCAGGCCTCTAGGAATTCTCTGGCACGTCTTTGCTTAGCCTGACCCAGAATAGATGTGTTGTCCCAGTCGAAATGGTGGTTTCTATCCTTCGTGTGTAGGGCTACGAGGGAGAGAGGGTAGTGTCTTTTGTGGCTGCTGGTGTTCGTGTATCCTGGTGGCTAACTTTCTTCCTGTTTGTCCTACGTAGTGTTTGTGGCAGTCCTTGCATGTCCTCTCTGTCACTGCTGCTGATGTCAGATCAACTTTCCTCGGAGTCAATCCAAGGAAAGTGCCAGGCCCAGACGGAGTTCCTGGCCGTTCACTCAGATCCTGGTGGAAGTATTCGCTGAAATCTTCAACCTCTCCTGACTGCACTCCAAAGGCCCCACCTGCTTCCAGAAGACCACCAACACCCCAGTACCTTGGAAAGCCAGTGCAATGTGCCTGAATGACTACCGCCCAGTGAGAGTGACTAATACTGTAGTGCTTCGAGAGGCTGGTGAGCCTGTTCTCCCAGCCTGCCTCGATCCCCTGCAATTTGCCGACCGATGTAACAGGTCCACAGCATTTCCCCACCCTACCCTCACCCCTGGAACATCTGGATAACAAGGATATCTATGTCAGATTCCTATTCATTGACTACATCTTCACCTCCAACACCATTATCCCCTCCAGTCTGATCACAAACCTCTGAGACTCTGAGTCTCGGCTCCACCCTCTGCAGCTGGATCCCCAGCTTCCTGACCCACAGACTACAATCAGTGAAGATAGACAGCAGCACCTCCTCCAGGATAACCCTCAACACTGGAGCTCTGCAAGGATGTGTTCTCAGCCCCTACTGTACTCCCTGTGCGCCCACGAATGTGTGGATAAATTCCAGACAAACACCATATAGACAATAGACAATAGACAATAGGTGCAGGAGTAGGCCATTCTGCCCTTCGAGCCTGCACCGCTATTCAATATAATCATGGCTGATCATCCTCAATCAGTATCCTGTTCCTGCCTTATCTCCATAACCCTTGATTCCACTATCTTTGAGAGCTCTATCCAACTCTTTCTTAAATGAATCCAGAGAGTGGGCCTCCACTGCCCTCTGGGGCAGAGCATTCCACACAGCCACCACTCTCTGGGTGAAGAAGTTTCTCCTGAGCTCTGTCCTAAATCGTCTACCCCATATTTTTAAGCTGTGTCCTTTGGTTCGGCACTCACCCATCAGTGGAAATATGTTTCCTACTGCCAGAGTGTCCAATCCTTTCATAATCTTATATGTCTCAATCAGATCCCCTCTCAATCTTCGAAACTCAAGGGTATACAAGCCCAGTTGCTTTAGTCTTTCAGTGTAAGGTAATCCTGCCATTCCAGGAATTGACCTCGTGAACCTACGCTGCACTCCCTCAATAGCCAGAATGGCTTTTCTCAAATTTGGAGACCAGAACTGCACACAGTACTCCAGGTGTGGTCTCACCAGGGCCCTATACAGCTGCAGAAGCACCTCTTTGCTTCTATACTCAATTCCTCTTGTTATGAAGGCCAGCATGCTGTTAGCCTTCTTCACTACCTGCTGTACCTGCATGCTTGCCTTCATTGACTGGTGTACAAGAACACCCAGATCTCTCTGTACTGCCCCTTTACATAAATTGATTCCATTGAGGTAGTAGTCTGCCTTTCTGTTCTTGCTACCAAAGTGGATAACCATACATTTATCCACATGAAACTGCATCTGTCATGCATCTGCCCACTCACCTAACTTGTCCAGGTCACCCTGTAATCTCCTAACATCCTCATCACATTTCACCCTGCCACCCAGCTTTGTATCATCAGCAAATTTGGTAATGTTATTGCTGATACCATCTTCTATATCATTAACATATATTGTAAAAAGCTGCGGTCCCAGCACGGATCCCTGCAGTACCCCACTGGTCACTGCCTGCCATTCTGAAATAGAGCCGTTTATCACTACCCTTTGTTTCCTATTAGCCAACCAATTTTCAATCCAATCTAGTACTTTGCCCCCAATACCATGCACCCTAATTTTACTCACTAACCTCCTGTGTGGGACTTTATCAAAAGCTTTCTGAAGGTCCAGGTACACTACATCTATTGGATTTCCCTCGTCCAACTTCAGAGTTACATCCTCAAAAAATTCAAGAAGATTAGTCAAGCATGATTTCTTCTTCATAAATCCATGCTGACTCTGTCCTACCCTGTTACTACTATCCAGATATGCTGTAATTTCATCCTTTATAATAGACTCCAGCATCTTTCTCACCACTGAGGTCAGACTAACTGGTCTATAATTTCCTGCTTTCTCTCGCCCACCTTTCTTAAAAAGTGGTAAAACATTAGCCACCCTCCAATGCTCAGGAACCGACCCCGAATCTATTGAACTCTGGAAAATAATCACCAACACATTCACGATTTCCCGAGCCACCTCCTTCAGTACCCTGGGATGCAGACCATCAGGCCCCGGAGACTTATCAACCTTCAGACCTAACAGTCTCTCCAACACCAAATCCTGGCAAATATAAATTCCCTTAAGTTCAGGTCCTTCAGCCACTGTTACCTCAGGGAGGTTGCTTGTGTCTTCCCCAGTGAACACAGATCTGAAGTACCCATTTAATTCCTCTGCCATTTCTTTGTTCCTAGTAATATATTCCCCTGTTTCTGTCTTCAAG
The DNA here is from genome assembly GCF_037043375.1 of Chiloscyllium plagiosum. Taxonomy (NCBI): domain Eukaryota; kingdom Metazoa; phylum Chordata; class Chondrichthyes; order Orectolobiformes; family Hemiscylliidae; genus Chiloscyllium; species Chiloscyllium plagiosum. The sequence goes on from NW_028270150.1 coordinate 96,076,470, forward strand.
GGCCCAATTTTTGTCCTAACCATTTTTTTGCCTTGCACATACCTAAAAAAGCTTTTACTATCCTCCTTAATATTCTTGGCCAGTTTACCTTGGTACCTCATTTTTCCTCTGCGTATTTCCTTCTTAGTAATCCTCTGTTGCTTTTAAAAGCTTCCCAGTTCTCTGTTTTCCCACTTATCTTAGCTATGTTATACTTTTTCTCTTTGAACTTTATATGTTTCTTTACTTCCCTCGTCAGCCACGGCCGTCCATGTCTCCTCCTGGGATCTTTCTTCCTTTTAGGAATGAACTGATCCTGCAACATCTGCATTATACACAGAAATATCTGCCATTGTTCCTCCACGGTCATCCCTGCTAAGGTATTGCACCATTGAACTTTGGCCAGCTCCTCCCTCATAGCTCCATAATTCCCTTTATTCAACAGAAGTACTGTCACATCCGACTGTACCCTCTCCCTCTCAAATTGCAGATTGAAGCTTATTGTATTATGGTCACTACTTCCCAATGGCTCCTTCACTTGCAGGTCTCTGACCAATTCTGGTTCGTTACACAATACCAGATCCAGAATTGCCTTCTCTTGGTCGGCTCCAGCACCAGCTGCTCTAAGAATCCATCTCTGAGGCACTCCACAAAGTCTCTTCCTTGAGGCCCAATACCATCCTGATTCTCCCAGTCTACCTGCATGTTAAAATCCCCATAACAACTGTAGTGACACCTTTGCGACAGGCCGATTTCAGCTCCTGATTTAACTTACATCCGACATCCAGACAACTGTTTGGGGGCCTGTAGATGACTCCCAAGAGGGTCTTTTTACACTTAGTATTTCGAAGCTCTATCCATACTGACTCTACATCCCCTGACTCTAGGTCCCCCCGCGCAAGGGACTGAATATCGTCCCTTACCAACAAGGCCACCCCACCCCACCCCCTCTGCCCATCAGTCTGTCCTTACTATAGCACGTGTATCCTTGAATATTCATTTCACAGGCCCTGTCCACTTGAAGCCACGCCTCAGTTATCCCCACGATATCGTATCTGCCAATTTCCAATAGAGCCTCAAGCTCATCCATCTTATGTCTAATGCTTCGTGCATTCATGTATAGTATTTTTAATTTGTTACTGCTCTCACCCTTCCCATCAACCCTTATTTCACTCAACCTTACTGCATGATGCCTTTTCGAGTTTTCTGCCTCATTAATACAGTTGTCTTTCTTGACTTCTCTTGTTCTAACTTTCCCTTTAATTTCCTTTTTAAACATCCAGCTTGTCCCCTCCCCCCTGCTACTTAGTTTAAATGCAGCGGTGTTGCAGTAGAAAACCTGCCTGCCAGAATACTGGTCCCTAACCTATTAAGGTGCAAGCCGTCTCTCTTGTAGAATTTATGTTTACCACAAAATATACCCCAGTGATCCAAGAACTTGAATCCTTGCTTCCTGCACCAGTTCCCCAACCACACGTTCAAGTCCATTATCTCCCTGTTTCTGGCCACACTAGCCCGAGGAACTGGAAGCAAACCGGAGATAACCACCTTGGACGTCCTGCTTTTCAGCCTTCTTCCTAGTTCTCCGAAGTCTCGCTGTAGTATGTTCCTCCTCTTCTTCCCGACATCATTTGTGCCAACATGTACCACCACCTCTGGCTCTTCACCCTCATCCTTGAGGATTTCCTGCACTCTGTCTGTTCTGCTCTCTTCTGGCATGATTGGTGCAATAACATCGCTGAAGGTCTTGTCCAGAAAGATCTCGTTCTCTCGGATGAGCCTAAGGTCTTCGAGTTCTTTCGTCAGCGCTGCAATATTCTCGGTCAATTGCTGAATGTGCACACACTTTCCACACATATACGAGCCAGACACACCAGAGTCATTGACCTCCCACATCAAGCACGTAGCGAACTGAACCAGCTGGGCAGTCATGTCTTCTCCCTCTTCAACTGTGGTGTAATCACTTCACTCAACCTCCTTGTCAAAGAGTCCTGAGCTGAAGCCTCACTCTTCGATCTAAACTTCCTTAGACCCTCTTTTTGTGGCACGTCTGTGGACTCTTAATTAAGGTTAGAGGAGGAGGGAGGGAGGGAGACCCTACTTTGTAGGACCTGTGGTTTAGAACACACCCTCTCTAATAGTAATCACTTACCTTCCCGACCGGCTTTGCGCTCCGTCTGAACTTCCGCCCAGCTCCCGCCGCTCTCTTGCGAAAAAGAGAGCTATCTGGTGTTGGACATCTCAAAACCCTGAGGCAGTAACTATTTAAAACATGCCCCTCACAACAGCATCTGCCTTACTAGTACCACACCCTGACATAACATGCAGCCTAGAAAATGCAACCACAGACTGGGCAATAGCTGCTGTTCTACTGCAGGAGCGGCACGGTAGGCCAGACACAGTGACCTACCCCTCCAGGCTCCTACATCCGTGTAACAAGGGTTTTCCATGTGTGAACGACATTCCCTCGCAGTCTTTTGGACAATCCAGTAATTCGACGATATCATTAGTTTAAACCCACTGACCATACTGACTGAGCACATCTCAATCCAGCTCCTGTTGGACGGCCGAATCAAAGCCAGCTCAGTGAGCTAGATTCGAGTCACACGATGGACTCCAATGCTTCCTGGCTGGGACACCAAGATCAGATATACCAAGGTGCCCTCCTTCCTAACAGATAACCTAAATAATGGGGGAGACCCACATGCCTGCCAAATCATAGACACTAAACAGCCCCACCCACCCTTTTATACCTAAACAGCAGGAAAAACAATTAGTGATGAAACAAAAAGATAACCAGACACAGCTGTCAGAATTGATGGAGGTGGATCCTCCACAGTAGAAGACGGAAGTCGGATCACCGGCTGTGGGATATAAATGACCAACACTCAAGGACAGCAGCCACTATTGGGACTAGCTTTAAAATGAGGCAGCCATTGAAGTGCCCAGGCTGTGGAACTAGTAGCTGGAGCCGATGTGGTCAGCCACCCTGATCTGTTCCCTTCACCCACAGAGGTATACCCTGATAGCATTGTCTGTGTGCAACATCCTCACTGAATTCTCACCATTATGGGAAGCTCGAGGGTTTAGTTCAACTGCTGTGAAAACCTATCATCAGCCCCTTATCCAAATACATACTGCAGGCCGCTAGTGGAAGGAAATGCAGCATAATTAAAGTTAATAGCCACCACAAAACAACTCCAGAAGGTAACCTCAGAGTATATGTGTTAGCGAGGAGAGGTGCTGATGTCAGATAATTCTGGCAGCTCCCCCATGGGTGAGCAGGCCAATGCCGTGTCTGTCAGCCAGACAAACATAGACAGGCCCAGTCCAAAATGATTCCTTCAAACACACTGTGGGAGGGGTTTACTCAGAGGCTTATGTCAAATAAAGAGATTCCCTGCAGCTGTGGGACAGATTAGTTTTCAAAACAGGAGTCTATATCGCTCCGACTCAGGAAAGGAACAAATCATATATCAGTCCCATGATGGACATGGGCACCAGGGAATAGAGGCCAGTACCAAACGATTGAAAGAACTGTGTTGGTGGCCCGAGTTACACAGGGCTGTAACACACTATGTAGGGAACTGTCTAGAGAAAGCCCAAAATAATCCAGACAGTTATGCTCGAAAGGGAGGACTGAGGCCTACCCGTCCCGTGGAAGATTAGATTAGATTAGATTTGATTACTTACAGTGTGGAAACAGGCCCTTCGGCCCAACAAGTCCACACTGCCCCCCCCGAAGCGCAACCCACCCATACCCCTACATTTACCCCTTACCTAACACTACAGGCAATTTAGCATGGCCAATTCACCTGACCTGCACATCTTTGGACTGTGGGAGGAAACCGGAGCACCCGGAGGAAACCCACGCAGACACGGGGAGAACGTGCAAACTCCACAGAGTCAGTCGTGCCATGGACCAGGCCAGACCCTTTCCAAACATTTCAAGAAGTTAGCCCAGACCCTAACTTTGCTCATTGTTTATAAGCAGGTGTAGATCGGATATTCCAGGAGGGATGCAGCTGGCTCAACCACTCAGTTATAAACAAAACAGAATTGATTTGTAAGATGACCAAATGAAACATAAACAAAAGAGAACAGAATACAGAATAACAAATATTTTAAAAGCCAATTGACTCTATCACAACTTAATGATGTTGTTCTAAATATTTGCAACATCCCCATAAACAGCCCCTTTGTAAAACAAGTCAGCTCAAACCCAGGTTCTTACAGGAGAGATTTTAGAGAGAGAGAGGAGGATCACCATGGAGCTGCTTCTTTGACCAGCAGCCTCAAAAAAACTGACCACCAGCAGCAGAACAGCCAGACAGCTCACACCAAACCAAACCAGAGGGAAACTGAGCTGGGAGAACTGACCACTGCCCTTTCATTGTACATGTAGTATTTTTTTTAAAGCTTGAAAGCTTCTTCAATTAGATAAACCCAGACATTTCAGAACCTCTGCCTTTACAACCCCTCTGAATAAAGTCCAAGGACCACATAACATTGTTAAAGGAATAGCAACATTACAAAAGCCTTGGACAAATCCACAAATTGACTATGTAGGTCTTCTGATATCATGTAGGAATGGGTTTACCTACATCCTGGTCATCATTCGGATTTGCAAAACACGGTTCGTGGTTTTCCCGTTCAGACAAGTATAGCCAAAACAACCGCACAAATGCTAACACAATAGGTATTTACAAGATAGGGTCCACCCTGCAGTATTGAGTCAGATCAGGATCCCATTTCACCAGCCGGGTCATGGAGAATGTGATGGCTCTGCTTGGTATCAAGCAAAAATTCCAAATTGCATACCACCCATAATCCAGTGGGATCGTGAGAAGGATGATTCGCACCTGAAAAGGGAAAATCAGGAAAACGGAACAACAGGACAACAAAACCTGGGACTTCCACTTGTCCTTATGATGGTATGCAACACTATCTCCCAGTCTACAGGGTATACCCCCCATATCCTGCTGACAAGCCGACCCATGAAAGGATTCGACTACATGTTTGGTCTCCAACCTCAGTGAACCCGCCCTCACTGCCCTCACCCACGAGAAAGCAATATGCAGCATCTCACCGAGAATATCACTGTCACTCAGCTGGCAGCAGCTGGCAGGTTCGAGACCAAAAGGAAAGTAAGGCAGGCCTCCGTCCACAGCAACGTTAACCCTGTTGAATGCGCTATACAACAGCAGCTGATCCGACAGATATACAACCCGAGCTCCTCTCTTTCCCCTAAATACTCAGGTCCACACACTGTGGGCAATAAGCCAAACCCCCTGGTCCCATGTCAACCAGTTAAAAGCCAATGTCACTGCTCTGGAACAAATGGAAAGGATGAAGGGGACACCCGCAGACACATCCTTAAAGACCTGTCACTGCATTGCCCCCCGACAAAATCCATTCCTTCCCATCACCAACTGCAGCTTCAATGTCCAAGGGAACCCAGACAATTTGATTGATTCAATGCAAGGCTCCTGAACAAATTGGAGTGACTGACTCGTAACGTATATCACGGATATGTTAAACACCTCCCCAGGGTCTAAACATGACTGGATTCCCTAATAACCCCCTGACAAATAGGGAAACCGAACATCCCCAATTCACTATTCCTCAGATCCCTAACAACGTTCCCGCACCATGGACACGTGACTATGCAAAAGGTCTAGTACAGACTATGGAAAAACAGGCTGACCCAGATTGCCAAATGGTAATTCCAGGTGTCACCACAGGAGGGAATGACAGGAAACGGACACAGGAACCAGGAGGATGCAGTATTGACAAGCTGCAGAGACCAAGGATACACAACACACTGAGAAGTCTCTGTTAGGCAGCTATTTGACCAATAGAAGAAAGTGAGGACTGCAGACGCTGGAGATTAGAGTCAACAGTATGGTTTTGGAAAAGCACAGCTGGTCACACAGCATCCAAGGAGCAGGGGAATCGACTTTTCAGGCACAATCCTTTCATCAGGAATGAGGTTTGTGGGTCATGGCTGACAGATAAATGGGAGGGGGTGCTGAGGGGAAGGTAGCTGGGAAAGGTCATAGGTCAGAGATGTAAGTGATGGATGGGTCCGGCGGGTGGTGCAGAGTTGGAGGCTTGGGACTGGGAAAATGTGGGGAGAGAGGAGATGAGCATTGATACCATGTTGTTGCAGAGTCCCAAGCCGGAGTATGAGGTGTTCCTCTTCCAGGTGTTGGGTAGTAACGGTTTGGCAGTGGAGGAGGTCCAGGACCTGCATGTCATTGACATAATGAGAGAGGGAGTTGAAGTGTTCAGCCACGGGACGGTGGGGTTGGTGGGTGCGGGTGTCCTAGAGAGTTCTCTGATACGATCTGCAAGGAGGATCCCGTTTCCTGATGTACAGGAGATCACACCGGGTACAATGGATGCAGTAGATGTCATTGGGAGAGGTGCAGGTGAATTTCTGACGGATGTGGAATGATCCCTTGGGGACTGGACGGAGGTTGTGTTCGCAGGTTTTGCACTTCGTGCAGTGACAGGAGTGGGGTGTGTGCTGGTGGTGAGAGTGGCTCTGACATGGGGCTTGTGAAGGTCATGGTCTTTCAGGAATACTGATAGGGTGGGGAATGAAATATGTCTCTGGTGGTGGGGTCCGTTAGGAGGTGTGGAAGTGGTGGAGAACGATGCTTTGTATGTGGAGGTTGGTGGGGTGGAAGGTGAGGACCAGGGGTGTCTATCCTTGTTGCATTGGGAGGGGTGGGGTTCCAGGGCGGCGGTGCATGAAGTGGAGGAGATGAGCTGGAGGGCATCGTCAATGTCGTGGATATTAAATTGACTCAACTCAAATGCTAGCAAGAGCAAAGAAAAAGTTTATTTAACCACTGCAGGGGAGCCAATACAATTAGCAAAACGCCTCATGTAAGGGGCACTGAATAGCTTTCACATATTCTCTTTATACGATACATCACTCAGCATTATCATACCTGAAGGACAAGAGCTGGCAACATTCAAGCTCATTTCCACATATAGAGTTGTTTTCTCATTCCTTTGCTGTTGATATAATTGCTTACTGCTCTTGTCTTTTCCCTGACTCTGCTGAATTGACTGCTTGCAAGACTTTGCAAGGCCAGGCTGTCTGCCTGCAAAATTTAGCAAAGTATTCTCTTTCAGATTTCACAATAAATGTTAATTTTGTTAATTTTCCAATACAGTCAACCACGTGGGAAGGGGAGTTGTGATTCTGGAAGAAGGAGGCCATCTGGCACTTTCTGAGGTGGAATTGGTCATCCTGGGAACACATGTAGTGTAGGTGGAGGAAATGAGAATAAGGGATGGTGTCTTTACAGGAGGTAGGGTGGGAGGAGATGTTGTCTAGGTAGCTGTGGGAGTGGGTGGGCTTGCAGTGCAGAGGAACCTCGATTAACCAAATATCAATTATCCAAAAATTGGATCATCCGAAGGAGATCTTGAGGTCCCGACATAAACATTACATCAAAGACGTGTTTCTAACAGGCAGGGGTTTGGGAGTGGGGGTGTGGGTGGGAGTGGGTCATACAGGGAGTGTGAGTGGAGACGGGTGGGGGGGCAGTGTTGGAGCGGGTGGGGAGTGGGAGTGGAGACGGGTGGGGGAACAATGTTGGGGCGGGTGGGGAGTGGGAGTGGAGACGGGTGGGGGGACGGTGTTGGGGTGGGTGGGGAGTGGGCGTGGAGATGGGTGGGGGGTGGTGTTGGGGTGGGCGGGGAGGGGGCGTGGAGACGGGTGGGGGGGCAGTGTTGGGGAGGGCGGGGAGGGGGAATGGAGACGGGTGGGGGGGGCGGTGTTGGGGTGGGCGGGGTGGGGGAGTGGAGACGGGTGGGGGGCGGTGTTGGGGCGGGCAGGGAGGGGGAGTGGAGACGGGTGGGGGGGGAGTGTTGGAGCGGGCGGGGAGTGGGAGTGGAGACGGGTGGGGGGCGGTGTTGGGGCGGGCGGGGAGGGGGAGTGGAGACGGGTGGGGGGGCGGTGTTGGGGTGGGCGGGGTGGGGGAGTGGAGACGGGTGGGGGGGCGGTGTTGGGGTGGGCGGGGTGGGGGAGTGGAGACGGATGGGGGGGGAGTGTTGGGGCGGGCGGGGTGGGGGAGTGGAGACGGGTGGGGGGGAGTGTTGGGGCGGGCGGGGTGGGGGAGTGGAGACGGGTGGGGGGCAGTGTTGGGGCGGGCGGGGAGTGGGAGTGGAGACGGGTGGGGGGGCGGTGTTGGGGCGGGCAGGGAGGGGGAGTGGAGACGGGTGGGGGGGCGGTGTTGGGGCGGGCGGGGTGGGGGATGCCAGTTGGGGTAGGACGGAGCTTTGGGGGCGGGTGGGGGGCAGTGTAGGACAGTGTTTAGGGGGCAGGCGGGAGGGCAGGGTTGGGGGTGGCTGGGGTTGGACGGGGGTGCCAGGGTTGTTTGGAGCAGATGGGGTTGGGTAGGGGCTGTGTTGTACAGGGTTAGATGGCGAGTGGGAACAGGGTCAGAAGGGGTTGGGAGCCTGGTTGGGGGTGGGGTTAGGGAGCAGGCAATGACGGGTTTGGGGGCAGATGGGGACAGGTTTGGACAGCGTTGGGGGTGGTCGGGTTGCGGGTTTGGGGAGCGGGTGGGGGTGCGGGGTTGGGGTGGATGGGTGGTTGACTTGGGATGTGGGCGGGGCAGGGTTTGACTGCGTTCGGGGTGGGCGGGGGGTGGGTTTGGGCACAAAATAGAGTAATTGTGTCAATTGTAAGTTGATACTGTATTTTGTTATTTTTATATTTATTGTTTTAAATAAATAAATATTATCCTTCATTATTATTAAGAGTCTTGTTGCAGTTTCTTTGCTCGGTATAAGAGTCAAAACACACTGTGTGGTGAGCACAACACAACCGTCCATTTCTATGGAACCACTTCAATATCTTCAGAGAAGTGAAAGATTATGGTCAATGCCTCTACTTCTCTTTCTCTCAGAAACTCATGTCCATGCAGTCCAAGGTACAAGTCCTATTCCATTGGGGGAATAGTGTACTGGATTGAAGAGGGTTAACTGAACCTGTTTGTTTAGTGACTGTCTTTAATGTCAAACTCAATGAACCATAATTGTGTCCCCGGAGGGACTCCCCCTTCTATTAATTACAACTTCCTTACAATGTTCAAAGCTGTCGTATCAGTGACAGCATCACCTCCAGCATCACCCCCAGCACTAACAGGGACCGACAGCTCCAGAGACTGGGAGCTCGGGAGAAGAGAGATTCGAACCTGAGAACAATAGATTGGAATTTTACAACCATGGGTTGGAATCTGAACACCGAAGATCGGAATTTTACAACAATGGGCAGGAGTTTCTCAGCAACAATTGATTATATTTCTGCAAATTACCACTTGATGTCATTAACAACCCGGATCAATTATATAGTCCTGGTTATTCAACACATTTACTATCCCACCCTTGTTATTGTTGGTGTTCCTGGTAAGTCTCTAGCCCTGCTATTAACTCTAAGAACTATCTTTAACAGCATTGCTTTTCCTGCCAGTTACTCTCTCCTCCTCGCTGCTGTTACTGTTGTTCCTGCTAAGACCCTATGTCTCTATTCCCATTAGATCTGACTGTGTGGAGTTTGCACAGTCTCCCCGTGTCTGTGTGGGTTCCCTCCGGGTGCTCCGGTTTCCTCCCACTGTCCAAAAATGTACAGGTTAGGTGAATTGGCCATGCTAAATTGCCCGTAGTGTAAGGTGAAGGGGTAAATGTAGGGGAATGAGTCTGGGCGGGTTTCGCTTCGGCGGGTTGGTGTGGACTTGTTGGGCCGAAGGGCCTGTTTCCACACTGAAAGTAATCTAATCTAATCTGTAAATCATATTTCACTCTATTAATGGTCTTGTCGTTTCCAATTGGAAAGACCGAAGTCAGTGCCTTTGGTTCCTACTTTAACCTTATAACCCTATCCATTGACTCTAGCTTGGCCTTGGCCAAGTCATGAGGATCAGTGAAAGTGTTCAGAATCTTACCGATCCATTGGACTCCAAGTTGGGTCAACCTCATGTTCGTTTTTGGCACTGATTCAGGTGTCCACTATTCTCAAAATGTATCTCATCACGGGGACCTTTTCAGACAACTCATCTTCCAGTTCCCCATCCTGACTGACATTGCCCACACTCCCCATTCCCTCTATATCAGGAGGATAAAACTACACTCTTGCAAAACTGGCTGCCAAAAAAATGCAGATTGTTTGAATATCAGAGATTTTTAGAATGTGCCTTGCTTTGTTTCTGAGACGTGTTGCTCAATTACAATTAACTTGCCTGTACAGTGTCTGGTCATGGACGTATTATTCGTTTCACTACTGGCATGTCAATCTACTCGCATGCTCCAGGTGACCCTTGACCCTTCTTGCCCATCAATTTGTTCACACTGCCCCATGACAAAATCCAAAACCAAGCAAGGTCTCTGTGCCATAACTGTTGGCTATGAGAGTGTTCCTGTATTTGTACAAGAGAAGGTCTACTCCAAAACAACCTTATTTAATGACCTGCTCAACCCCACCTGCAATACACCTTCTTCCACACCACCCCCACGTAGTTTCCCACACCAATGAGTCAGCACAGTTAGTGGTAGGGCCCTGGGTAGAATTAAAAACAAACGAGGCAGATGTGAGTACTGCAGATGTTGCAAACCAGAGTCTAGATTAGAGTGGTGCTGGAAAAGCACAGCAGGTCAGGCAGCATCCGAGAAGTAGGAAAATCAACGTTTCAGGCAAAAGCCCTTCATCAGGTCTGCCTCACCTACTGTGCTTTTCCACCACCACTGTAATGCTGCCTCGTGTTATTGAAAAAAGAGACCGAGCTGTGCAGGTACTTTGTACCTTTGAGTTGGTGTCACAGGTTGACAGGGTGGTAAAGTAAGTGTTTGGCACATCCCCTCAAAACGAGAGGGCAATGGTTTAAACGGAACCTGAGGGGCAACATTTTAACACAGAGGGGGGTCTGTGCATGGAACAAGCTAAAGAAGTGCTAAAGTGTTCGAGTCAGGTTTAATGACAAAATTTGGAACAAATTGGACAGGTATATGGATAGGGGAATAAAAACAAATGTAGGAAAGGTTCAGCGGTATATGGGTCAAATACAGGAAAATGAGACTACTTCAGATTAGGAAACCTGTTTGGCATAGATAAGTTGGACCAAAGGGTCTGTTTCAGTGCTATATATCTCTACTTGACTCTACGGCTCTAAGTACAGATGCTAAATCATCACTGTGCCACAACAAAACCATGGGTCAGCATTCCTCATCTGACGTTATTGAACTCGCATCAATTGCAAACATTGCCCTATTTTTTGGGAAGCATCTTTATCAATGATTTTGGATTTTCCTATTTATAATTTTTATTCCTTACTTGTCCCGTTACAATCTCATTTTGCTTTTCAGTTTCATCCCTTCTCCCATCTAATGTCTCCTGTCTCCCGGGTTACCACAGATCTTTTCATTTGTTGTTCCTTCCTTTCCATGACTGGTTTAAATCCTGTTTCAGTACATTTCCAGTTCTGACAAAGGGTTAGCAGCCTGAAATGTTAACTCTGTCTCCCCACAGGCACTGTCAGAGCTGCTGAGAATTTCCAGCATTTCTGTTTGCTTTCTATCATCTTATCTTTTCCTTCTTGCCCTTACTGTGAAGATTTTTATTTGATTAAAATTGATATATTTTCTGACCTTTGCTATCATGTCATTGCAAGCCTAAGGTCAATTGAGTAAAGCTCTGTATCTAAACAATAGCACACCAAGTTGGCAGCGCTAATCGGAAGGGACTTTCAGTTGGATTAGCTCCACAACCCCATGAGTATAATGAACATTTACAAATATCTCACAGACTTGATCACATTTCCCACAATAAAGACTAAGTGGTGATACTGAGCAAAGGGCAGTGGTCAGTTGTCACATTCACAATGGAACACCCGTCCTCAAGCTGCAGTCCTCAAACTTGTCTCTTAACTGCAGCCTACTGCTGCCTTTCCCTCGGGATATATGTTTAGTATCTTAAAAACCATTACATTATCCACAATTTGCCATCTGGTTCGGTGTTATATTGAGTAAAGCTCTGTATCTACACAATCAGTTGATTAATTTGTTACATAGCTGTCCTTTCCGTGATCATACTCTGGTTTTGAAATACATTTCTCATTGCTTTTTATTTATTAAAATGACCAATTAGTGAGACTATCATTCACTTGTCCCTCTTCATGACAGTTTTGGCTGTTCCAGTCTGCAGGTGTCACTGGTTAATATGCAAATCCACGTTCTGCCAACTTTGAAATAAAGTATCTTTACATCTTCTGAATTAATCTTTTCCATCATCTTACCCCATCACAAGACTTGCACAGTTGAGCCTATCGATCTCACTTCTCTGGCTATATTACACATAGAATACAATTTTATACTGAGGAACAGGATCACCAAGTTCCAATCGTGCTACAACAAAATATATCCTACACTGAGGTACAGTAAACGAAGACAAGTTTCAGATGTTTTGCCATCTATGACTCTTTCAAAATCTGTTCATTTACACAGAATTGAGAAAACATTCCCAGAGCCATATTGAGGTCACTTGAATCAGTTCCTGAGCCTGCAGAGATATGGACCATTCTGCCAATATTAATGAAAAGTTATAAAATGAATGAACGAAAGTAAAATACTGCAGGTGCTGGAAATCTGAAATAAGAACAGACAAGGCTGGGGTTGCTGATGGAACAGCATCGACCTGAAATGTTCACTTGTTTCTCCCCGTTAACCATGATCCAATAAAATAACAAAATGTTGCTGTAAGCTTGGATCACGAGGTATCCTGTGAAAGAGAGTACGTTGAGCAGATGGTTTCCATTTCTGACAAATAATACATTTTCAGGTCCCATTCCTAATAGGTAAATAACTTGACAGTTGATGGAGAAGGAGCCTTGGTCAGGTTGTACTGAGACAATGAAGAGAGACTTGAATGTATTAAAATCGAATCAATGTGAAGGTTGATTGGGAAAAGGTAAGTGCTCGCCATTGTGTCAACACGTAAAATACAGCCCATGCAGATCTGATGGGCTGAATGTCTTCCTTCTGGTAACTGGGTGATTATTAAACCTGATCTCCCTTTTCCTTTCCTGGGTGTGTCGTCCACATGCTGGATTGTGCTTCAGTAGAGACTCTCCAGTGCTCACCAGGAGCTAACACAACAAACAGCTAAGGCACTGTATGTCATAATGGTACTGAAAATATCTTGATAATGGTACACGGCTTCTGAGTTGAACAGTCCCAATGAAATTACAATACCGATAACTGCCCGATAACATGGGAAGTTTTACAAGTAATTCCCAAAGAGTAGAACAAAGCAAATCCAGTTAATGAATACCCTATCTGTCTCATCGTAATGAACAGCAATGTGGTGGAAGGTGTCATCAAGAGAGCTACCGAGCTGCACTCACTCAGCAATAACTTGTTCACTGGTGTCCAGCTCTGCAGGGTTGCCCAGCAGCAGACCTCATAACAACAATTATCCAAATAAGGACAATGGAGCTGAACTCCTGAGGTGAGGTGAGAGGGGCTGCACTTGACATCAAAGCAGCAGTTTACCAAGTCTGAGCTGAAGGAAACCTATATTAATGAGAAATAAGATGAAACTCTCATTGGTTGTGGTCATTCCTGGCACATTGGAGGATGGGTGTGGTTGTTGGAAGTCAGTCACCTCAGCTCCAGGATATCGCTGCAGGAATTCCTCAGGGAAGTGTCCTCGGCCCAGTTATCTTCAGCTGCTTCTTCATTGACAACCCCTCCATTGTAAGGTCAGAATTCAGGATGTTTGTTGATTCTTCCACAAAGTTTTTTTCCCATTCCTGACTTGTCAGACACTATGCCCATATTTAGCAACACTTGGTCAGTATTCAGGCCTGGACTGACATGTCGTGTTTATGCCACACACGTGTCAAGTATGTCTGAATAGAGAGAATGTAACGTCTTCTCTTAACAATGATTGGCCTTACCTTCACTGAATCCCCCACATCCAACCCCCTGATGGAGAGAGGGGTGTTACCAGTGCCACAGACTGAGATGGCCCCAGTTATATGAATACCATTGTTCCAAGGCCATTTCAGAGACTGGTAATTCTGTGATACATATCTCACCTACTGACTCCCCAAAGCCTGTCCACTATTGACAAAGGGTAAGGCAGGAATATGATGGAATATTCCCCGCCTGCCTGGGTAAGTTCTGATTCAACAACACTCAAGAAACTTAACAACATTCAGAATAAAGTGCCCTTGACTGGCACCACGCCCACAAACATTCCCGGTTTCCACCATCAATGCGCCCCAGCAGCAATGTGAGGCATGTGGAAGATGCACTGCAGTAACTTTGGAAGAGCCCTGTCACAACATCTTCCAAACATGTGACCTCTACCATCTGAAATCAATAGACCATCAACTCCATCGGAAAACTAACTCTAAGTTCATATCTGAGAGAATACTACAGACTGAGGTATCCCCTATAATCTGGCTTTATTAGATAATGATCAAGAGCAGGATATGTGTGCAGATATCCACCATGGACACCAGATGCTAAAGAAGGGGAACTTGGGCTGATCCTTCCACACTAATTTTGAATGACTCTGTGGTGATGAACAGCAGGAATCTGGACATTTTCTCCACCCTAATACAGGGTCACTGATCTCTGTCCCACTTCAGAAACTGAAACATACCTCCCATGGTCTTTGTGATATTTCCGATATTCCCTTGTTTTCACTTCAATAATCTGTCAGCCCAGTGTCAATCTTTACATCATCTCCTCATTTTCTGTTTCAACCCAAGTATGGATTTCTACCTAATTGTAAATTTTACTGATTTCGTTTTGGAACCAGCAGATTACATGACCATGGGTATAAATCGATTAGATTCCGTACATTGTGGAAACAGACCTTTCAGCCCAATAAATCCACACCAACCCTCTGACGAGTAACCCACCGAGACTCATTTCCCACTGACTAATGCACCTAACACTATGGGGAATTCACCTGACCTGCACTTCTTTGGATTGTGGGAGGACACCGGAGCAGCCGGAGAAAACCACCACAGACACGGGGAGAATGTGCAAACTCCACACAGACAGTGACCTGTGGCAGGAATCAAACCCAGTCCCTGACGCTGTGAGGCAACAGTGCTAACCACTGAGCCACCATGCCACCCTACTTTAATACATTTTCAGGAAGTGGGACACATTTAGAAATCAAACAATGTACTGTGTGTAACTGGTAATTTTTCTACCGGCTTGATTAATTTTCCTGTTTATTTTCCTTCCTCACAGTGAACATCATAACAATTCTAATTTTGTCGCAAGGAAAGTGTGGTCTTTCAAAATGTATTACTCGATACCTGGTCGCAATGTCATCAGCAGATATCCTGGTTATTATCCTTGATGTGCTACTGAGACACATTCCAATTGTTTTTAAGAGAAAGTTACGTTTCATCCGGGCCATCCCCATCTGTAATATCCACGCTGTCTTCCTTTATGCAGCCACTGACTGTTCTGTCTGGTTTACAGTCACTTTTACATTTGATCGATATGTGGCCATTTGCTGCCCAAATCTGCAAATTAAATTTTGTACTGAGAAGACAGCAGCTGTGGTTCTGGGAACAATGACTGTGCTGAGTGGTTTGAAGAACATTTTCTGGTACTTTATGTTCACATCTCAGTATTTGATGAGAAATCTCCCCTGGTTTTGTTCAGTACCAGCTGATATCCTGTCATCTCCAGCCTGGGGAATAATCGAGTGTCTTTATTATATCCTGAACCCAGCAGTGCCTTTTGTTCTGATTCTGCTGCTCAATGCTTTAAGTGTCAGACACATTTTAGTGGCCAGCAGAGCCCGCAGGAGACTTCGGGCTCACAGCAGTGGGGAGAATCCCAGTGACCCAGAAATGGGGACTCGAAGGAAGTCCACCATTTTATTGTTTGTTATCTCAGGGAATTTCATCCTGTTATGGTCAGTGTTCATGGTATACTCTCTATGGAAACACACATATCGGATGGGGAACAGGGACCTATATCTACATTATTTTGTACGAGATATTGGATTCATTCTCCAGCTCTTAAGTTGCTGCACAAACACTTGTATATACGTCGTGACCCAGACTAAGTTCAGGAAACAGCTGAAGAACATGCTAAAATACCCTTTTACCCGAATGGTGAATTTCATTAAATGATGAGACGGATTGAAGGATTCAGGGATTAGAAATGTGTTCTGTCTCAGAATCCATCCAATCCACTCTCCGTGGGGTCAATGGTACAGACACAGTGAGGGGAGTCTGCACTCTCCAATCTTTGTGATACAGACTGAGTATGTTCAGTTGGCAGTCCTGGTGATCTACTACAGACACAGAGTAAATGGTCTGTTTTCCCACAGTCAATGATATAGACACAATGGGGTCAGTCAGCTCTATGCAATGTGTGTGATATAGACACAGTAGGGACAATCTGCCCTCTCTAGGGTGTGTGACAAAGATACAGTGAGGTTGGTCTGCCCTCCATGGGATACATGTGAACACACTTGTATGAATGAGGAGTAAGCTGAAAATGTGTTGCTGGAAAAGCGCAGCAGGTCAGGCAGCATCCAGGGAACAGGAGAATCGACGTTTCGGGCATAAGCCCTTCTTCAGGAATGAGGAAAGTGTGTCCAGCAGGCTAAGATAAAAGGTAGGGAGGAGGGACTTGGGGGAGGGGCATTGGAAATGCGATAGGTGGAAAGAGGTCAAGGTGAGGGTGATAGGTCAGACTGGGGTGGGGGGCGGAGAGGTCAGAAAGAAGATTGCACGTTAGGAAGGCGGTGCTGAGTTCGAGGGATTTGACTGAGACAAGGTGGGAGGAAGGGAAATGAGGAAACTGGTGAAATCCGAGTTCTCCCCTTGTGGTTGGAGGGTTCCTAGGCGGAAGATGAGGCGCTCTTCCTCCAACCGTCGTGTTGTTGTGGTCTGGCGATGGAGGAGTCCAAAGACCTGCATATCCTTGGTGGAGTGGGAGGGGGAGTTGAAGTGTTGAGCCACAGGGTGGTTAGTTTGGTTGTTCCGGGTGTCCCAGAGGTGTTCTCTGAAACGCTCCGCAAGTAGGCGGCCTGTCTCCCCGGAGCGTTTCAGAGAACACCTCTGGGACACCCGGACCAACCAAACTAACCACCCTGTGGCTCAACACTTCAACCTGCAAGTTTAACTTGAGAGTATCCTGGACGAGAGTCTCTTTGCACTTCAAACTTTTGAATTTTTTCCTCATTTAGAAAATAGTCCATGCCTCTATTTTTCCTACCAACATGTATGACCTCACATTTTCCCATATTGTGCTCTCTCTGCCACTTCTTTGCCCTCTCTCCTAACCTGGCCAAATCCTTCTGCAGCCTCCCTGCCTCCACAATATTACCTGTCCCTCTACTTACCTTTGTATCATCTGCAAACTTAGCCAGAATCCCCATGATTCCTTCATTCAGATCGTTAATGTAAAATGTGAAAAGTTGTGGTCCCAACACTGAGCCTTGCGGAACATGAATTGTCACCAGCTACCATCCTGAGACAGACCCTTTCATCCCCACTCTCTGCTTTCTGGCAGACAGACAGGCTTCTATCCATATTAGCACCTTGACTCCCACACTCTGGGTCCTTATCTTATTCAGTAGCCTCCAGTGAGGCACCTTGTCAAAGGTTTTCTTGAAGTCCAGGCAGATAATATACATCGACTTACCTTCGTCTAACCTGCTTGTTGCTTCCTCAAAGAATTCTAGATTTCTCAGGCATGACTTCCCTTGATGAAACCATGCTGATTTTGCTCCACTGTTTCTTCAGTTATCTCCTTTAGAACTCTGAGGTGTCGTCCATCTGGTCCAGTTGATTTATCCACATTCAGGCCATTCAGATTTTCTAACAAATTCTCCCTGGTGGTGGCCACCATACTGAGCTCTGCCCCTCACTCTCTTGTATTTTTGGGATGTAACTGTTGTCTTCCACAGTGAAGATTGATATAAAGTAAGTTCCTCAGCCATTTCCTTGATCCCCGCCACTGTCTCTCCTGTGTCATTTTCCAGCAGCCCAATATACACTTTTGCCTCTCTTTTGCTCTTTATGTATCTAAAGAAACTCACAGTCTTCATTTATATTGCTGGCTAATTTACCCACACATTTAATCTTCTCCCTCCTTATTTCATTTTTTGTTGCCCTCTGTTGGTCTTTGTAAGCTTCCCAATCCTCTGGTTTCCTATTGCCCTTCGCCACATTATATGCTTTCTCTTTTGCTTTTCTGCTATCCTCGAATTCCCTCATCGATCATGTTTGGCTCAAACTCCCTGTACCATGTTTCTTTTCCCTCGGGATGAATCTCTGCTCTGGCACCTGCATTACTCCTGCCATTGCTGTTCTGCTGTGTTTCCTATTGGGCTCCTCTCCCAGTCAATTCTCCCCAGCTCCTTCCTCATGCCTCTGTCGTTGCCTTTATTCAGCTGTAATACCGTTACCTTTGATTCTATCTTCTCCCTCTCAAATTGCAGAGTAAATTCAATCATATTATAATCACTGCTTCTGAAGTGTTCCTTCACCTTAAGCTCCCTTATCAAGTCTGCCTCATTGTACAGCATCAAATCCAATGTTGCCTGTTCCCTAATGGGCTCCCTCACAAGCTGCTCCAAAATCCAACTCGTTGACATTCCACAAATTCCTTTTCTTACAACCAGCCTGATGTAAATCCTTGACTACTCAGCTCCTAATCCTGATCCCCTTGCAGCCGTTCGTTTGCCAGTTATCCTCATCATAAATACAAGTCAGGTATCAAGCTGGGTCTGAAACCTAACACTTGGATACGAAATCATTTTCTCCTTTGAAACAAAACACCTCAAGTGCTTTATTTATTTGTCAATTCCAGCATAATGTAAGTGTTCCTCATGCAGTTGCGACCCACAGACTGATGTGGTTCTGTTCTGGGAATAAGGGCGGCTGTGTGGCTGTCCAAGATGGCTTCGTTTATGAAGACTGTTTTGGAAAGAAATCACTGGCCTCTTTCCCTTTTGTAATACAAATAAAATGTGTATACTTGTGAAGCTTCCTTAAAAGCACCAGATTACATAAATTTTGTACTAAATTCTATCACTCCAAATACTTCCAATCTCCTGGGTGTACAAGGTGCCTGAGAATTGCTCCCTAACTAGAACGTGAATTTCTTATACCATGTAGGGGATCTCTCATTGCCTCTCAGTGATTATTTACACATCAGAAGGATGTGTTGTCCATTGTAACAGAGACTGTTAGAAGAATCTGATCTTTTGTTCAACTCCTCCTCGATCTTCCCACCATGTCATGGTCACTGTGGGTTGTCCTTTTTACACACAATCAGTATTAACCCTTTCAGACCCATGTACAACATTTGATTTGATTTATTGTTGTCACATGTACCTCAGTACGGTGAAAGATTTTGTTTTATGGGAGGTAGAGGCGAAGAACAGCCAGATGGGGACATGAGAAGTTGTTGGCGGATAGGATCAAGGAAAACCCTGAGACCTTCTGTTGGTTTATCAGGAAGCAAAGAATGACTAGAGAAAGACTCAGGCAAATCAAAGATGGTAGTTGGAAGTTGTGTGTGGAACCCGAGGACAGATGTGAAGCACTTAATGAATACTTTATGTGAGTATTCACATTGAAAAAGGGCAATGTTAGTGAGAATACAGAGATACAGGCTAAAAGATTAGATGGGATTGAGGTTGACAAAGAGAAGTTTTTTGCAATTTTGGAAGACCTGAAAATAGACAAGGTCCCTGGGCCGGATGGGATTTATCCTTGGTTTCTCTGGGAAACCAGAGAGGAGAGTGCAGATCCTTTGGCTTTGAATATAATGTCATTGTTGTCGACAGGAGTAGTGCCACAAGACTGGAGGATAGCAAATATTGTTCTCTTGTTTATGAAGGGGAGTTGGGACAACCGTGGTCATTATAGACCAGTAAACCTTACTTCAGTTTTGGGTAAGGTGTTGGAGAAGATTACAAGAGATAAAATAAGATCTGGTGGAAAAAATTAATTAGGGATAGTCAACACGGTTTTATGAAGGGTAGGTTGTGTCTCACTAACGTTTTTGAGTTCTTTGAGAAGGTGACAAAAAATGTGGATGAAGGTAAGATGGTTGATGTGGTATATAGAGACATCAGTAAGGTATTTGATAAGGTTCTGCACGGTAGGCTATTGCACAAAATACGGAGTTTCCGGATTGAAGGTGATATACCGGTTTGGATCAGTAATTGGCTAGGTGAAAGAAGACAGAGGGTGAGGGTTGATGTGAAGTATTCATCTTGGAGCCACAGGGATCTGTTTTGGGGCCATTACTATTTGTCATTTTTAGAAATGATCTGGAGGTGGCCGTAGAAGGATGCGTTAGTAAGTTTGCAGATGACACTAAGGTAGGCAGTGTTGTGGGTCACGCCGAAGGATGTTGTGGAGAGGCATATAGATAAGATGCAGAGCTGGTCAGAGACGTGGCAAATGGAGTTAAATGGGGAAAAGTGTGAGGATGTTCACTTTGGAAGAAGTAACAGGAATGCAGCAAAGTTCGTTATTGGTAAAATTCTTGGCAGTGTAGATGAACAGAGTGATTTTGGTGTCAAGGTGCATAAATTCCTGAAAGTTGTCGCTCATATTCATAGGGTTGTTAAGATGGTATATGCTGTATTGGCGTTTATTGGTAAGGGGATTACGTTTCGGAGGCACGAGATCCTGCTTCAGAGATCCATGATACTGGTAAGGCCGCACCTAGAGCATTGCATGCAGTTCTGGTAACTGCATTATAGGAAGGATGTGGAAGCTTTGGAAAGAGTTCAGAGGAGATTTACTAGGATGTTGCCTGGTATAGTGGGAAGGTCGTATGAGGAAGGGCTGAGGAACTGAAGCTGTTTTTTATTAGAGAGAAGGTTGAGAGGTGACTTAATCAAGACATATATAGGGAGGACAGTGAGAGCATTTTCCTTGGATGGTGAAGGCTAACACGAGGGGACATAGCTTCAAATTGAGGGATGACAGATTTAAGACAGATGTCAGATGAAGTTTATTTACTCAGAGTGTATTAGGGGCGTGGAACACAATGCCTGAGACAGTAGTAGACACACCGACATTAAGGGCATTTAAATGTTCAATGGAGATACATAGGGATAATAATGGAACAGTGTAGGTTAGGTGGGCATCAGGTTAATTTGACAGGTCAGCACAACATCGAGGGCCGAAGGGCCTGTACTGTGCTGTAACATTCATGGTTCTATGTTCTATGAAAGTGGCCACCAAGGTTGATAGGGCCGTTAAGAAGGCATATGGTGTGTTAGCTTTTATTGGTAAAGGGATTTTGGAGCCATGAGGTCATGTTGCTGCTGTACAAAGATCTGTTGCAGCTTCGCTTGGAGTGTTGTGTACAGTTTGGATCACTGCATTACAGGAAGGAAGTGGAAGGATTGGAAAGGTTGCTGAGGAAATGTACCAGGGTGTTGACTGGTATGGAGGGAAGGTCGTATGAGGAAAGGCTGAGGGACTTGAGGCTGTTTTCTTTGGAACGAAGAAGGTTGAGGGTGACGTTATAGAGCCATACAAGATGATCAGAGGGTTAGACAGGTTGGACAGGGAGAGTCTTTTTTTTCTCGGATGGTGACGGTTAACACGAGAGGACATAGCTTTAAATTGATTGGTGATAGATACAGGATAGATGTCACAGGTAGGTTCTTTACTCAGAGAGTAGTCAGGGAATGGAATGCCCTGCCTGCAACTGTAGCAAACTCGCCAACTTTAAGGGCATTGAACTGGTTGTTAGCTAAACATGTGGACCATGTTGGTTAGATGGGCTTCACATTGGTTTCACAGATCATTGCAACATCAAGGGCCGAAGGACCTGTGCTGTGCTGTAATGTTCGATGTTCTATGTTCTATTTTCTATGAAGCATAACAGGCAGACAGATCATTGTGTATCTCCATGCAGTCCTCTTTAGACCTCAACGAAGTCCTCTGCAGACTGCCACACAGTCTCCTATAAACCTCTATAGAGTCTTTATACCCCTCCATACAGTATCCTATACCCCTCCATACAGTCTCCTGTACACATCCATACAGTCCCCTCTACTGCTCCATGCTGTCCTCCACAGACCTCCACACAGTCTCCGAGAGACCTCCATGTAGTGGAGGTATGGAGGTGATGGCCTCCTGGTTTTATCACGAGACTATCTCTCCAAAATGTCAGCCAATGATCTCGGACTCAGGCTTGAATCCTGCCACAGCAGATGATGGAATTTGAATTCTATTAAACAAAATCTGCAATGAAGAACATACTGACGACCATGGCAAAGCCCATCTGGTTCACTCTAATGCCAGATTAGTTTGGTTTGGTGTTTTTGGCAGTCTGGTTATTCACTGAAAGCAGTCAGGAAGGTTTCAAGCTGCTGGACCCAAAGGAGCAGGTCCATGCTGATCCTCCTCTCTCTCTGACATCTCTCCTGGAAGACCCTGTGTTTGAGTTTACCTTGTGTGCTGAGCGGGATTATGGCAAGCATCTGGAACAGCCTCATTAAGTTGGGACAACTTGTTGGGTTTTCAAATAAGTAAGTTATTTGGTATTCTGTCCCCTTTTGTTTGTGTGTCATTTGGTAATCTTGGAAACAAACTCGGTTTTGGTTAAAACTACGTGGTTTGATCAATTGCATCTCTCCTGGAATATCCGCAATTCACCTCCTATATATAAAGTTAAATTCTGGGTTACTTTCTGAAATGTTTTGAGAGTGTCTAGCCTGGTCCATAAAACTTACCAATCTGTTGGGTGTAGATGTCTCTGTCCATCACAGTATCAGGAAGAGCAATCACCAAACAGTCCTTAAGGAGACAAAGTCCCACTTTTACATTGAGAATAACCTCTAACGTGTTGTGTGGCACCGTGCTAAATAATACAGACTTCAAACAGATCTAGCAACTCAAGACTTGACATCCATGTTGTGATGTGGGCCATTAAAAGCATCACACTCTGTGACCTCAGCATATCCCCAACTCAGACATGGCCATCAAGCCAGGGAATCAACCCTGGTTCAATGGAGAGTGCAGGGGAACTTGCCAGGAGCAACACCAGGCACAGCTGAAGATGAGGTGTCAACCTGGTGAAGCCACCAAACTGAACTACTTGCATGTCAATCAGAATAAATAGCGAGTGATAGACAGAGCTGAGTCTGTCAACAGCAGAGCTGTCAACATCTAGGGTTTTAGCATTGACCAGAAGGTCGACTGAGCTCACCACATAAACACAGTGACTACAAGAGTAGGTCAGAGGCTAGGTATATCACGGTGAGTAAACCACCTCCTGACTGCCCAAAGCATATCCACTATCTCCAAGGCACAAGTCAGGAATGTGATGGAATACTCCCCACTCACCCGGATGGGTGCAGCCCCAACAATACTCAAGAAGCTGTGCACCATCCAGGACAAAGCAGACCTCTTGATTGGCACTATAAGCACAAGCATCCATTCCCTCCATCTCTGTTGCTCAGTAGTAGCAGTGTGTCTTATCTACAAAATGCAAAGTAGAAAATCACCAAAGATTTTCAGACAACACCTTCCAAACCCAGAAACACTTCCATTGAGAAAGACAAGGGGAGATAATATATCGGAACACTAGCAGCTTCAATTTCCCCACCAAGCCCCTCACCATCCTGACTTTGAAATACATTGTCATTCCTTCACCATCACTGGGTCAAAATCCTGGAATTCCCTCCCTCATGGCATTGTGGGTCAACCCACAGCAGGTGGACTGCAGCAGTTCAAGAAGGTAACTCACCACCACCTTCTCAAGGGGCAACTAGGGGCGGGCAATAAATACTGGCCAAGCCAGCGATGCCCACATACCACCAATGAATAAATAATATCCTCTACACTCCTCCATGCTGTCCTCAATACAGATTCATCCCCTGTACTGTGAGATACTCTGACTAGTGATATGGTGAATGCCTGTCACTCTGCACTAAACACTGAGATAAACCTGACAGACCACAAGTAATCACAAAGTGAATGAACCTTTAGAAAGTTAGCTCAGAGCTAGATGATGGCATCCTATGTCGCTGCATGAAATGTGCCCATGCCCCTGACTGTGAACCAACCTGGCAGAAGCAGGTACGACATCATTGTCTCTGAGCTCCACAGTGAAGGGTGAGTTAATCTGAAAGCAGCCAGAATGATGTGGTGAGGCTGGGGTTTAGTGATGCCCACACACACGGACAGAGTGTGGGAGAGGACAGTGTTGATGGAGCATGCAGTGAAATGGTGCTGATGGTGGAGATGGATGAAGACCTGGAGAAGCAAACAGTGAGCTCCTGCCTCCAGGTAACTGCCCAGGCTTTCCTGTTGGGAACTGGCACCATCTGGTTTCCATAGGAACTGAAGGAAGGATTAGAATCTCCATCGAAATGAGGCAAGACCAGCTCCTAATGAGATAGAACGGCATGAAAATGAAGTGATCACCCCTCACTCGTGAGATTCAGAATTCCCTGTTTAAACCAGAAAGGGGGAAATTGGAAATGCTTTTCACAACAAATCTAATGCTTTCATTCTTGCTATATTACACCAACTTTCTTGCCTTTGCTCAGACGATTCAAGGCAGCAAGAAAATTCAACTCTATAAAAATTACAAACAATGTTCTTTTAAATATATTTAAAGGATTGAGGACTGCATGGTCGCCCAGGCCTGAGTATTTTCAATGCTGAAAATGTGTTGCTGGAAAAGTGCAGCAGGTCAGGCAGCATACATGGCGCAGGAGAATCGACGTTTCGGGCATGAGCCCTTCTTCAGGAATCAATTCTGGTCACCCTGTAGTACCCAGAGCAGACCTATCAGCTTCCTGTTAGACCCACGTTGACACCTGGAGCCATGATCTGAACCCAGACCCCGGAGAAATTTGACCTCGACCCAGAATGGAATCGGCACTGTCAGTGATTTGATCCCAAGGAGGACAACCAGCCTTGGTTCAGTCCCCAATCCCTCGGCTACTCCAACTCAAGGAGGCCCTGCCTGACCAGGCCTGACTCACTTACCCTCAGGAGCAGCAGACTTGCTCTCCAACTCCTGGAACTGTCCAGAAAACTGCAAGGAAACAATGAACACCTGCTGGCCTAATGGTGATGTTGAAACAACACGGTTTCAAGACCCCCCTTTCCAGCATACTCCTTGCAAACGCCCAGTCTATCGAAAGCAAAATGGCTGAACTCAGATCCAGACTTACCTACAGAGGGAATTGAAAGGCGGTTGTGTGCTCAGTTTCACGGAGACTTGGCTCACCCCTGCCATCCCTGACTGCTCCTGGGAATCTGACGGGTCCTCTATACAACGCATCAACCACACGTCATCCTTGGGGAGGGTGAGGGCGATGGGGATGCTTCCTGATCAACACCTCCTGGTGCTCGGATGTAGTGACCCTGAAAGGACCTGGATGAAATTTACACCGTCATAAACATTCTGAGACAAACTTCCTTGAGGCCTTACTCATTATGGCTGGTGACTTCAACCGATCCAACTTCAAGAGGGTGCTGTCCAAGTCCCACTAACACATCTCCTGCCCCAATAGAAGACCCAACATCCTGGGTCAGTATTACACAACCATCAAACACACCGACCGCTCCACCCCCACGTGGCACACTTCGGAAATCAGATCACAGCGCTGTGTCCCTCCTCCCACTATACAAGCAGAAGCTAAAACAGGAGAATCCTTCACAGAAAGAAATACAATACTGGTCCGAGGCAGTGGAAGAGCATCTCTGGGACTGGTTGGAATCAATGTATTCAAGTGCTCAGCAGAAATCTTGGATGATTACACCACCAACGTCACAGACTTCATGATGAAATCCATGAAGGACCATGTGCCCAAGTCATTCTGAGAGTTCCCTAAATGGGCACCTTGAATGAACTCGGAAATCCAGTCCCCAGTGAACACCAGGCAAGCAGAACTCAGGTCAGACGACCCAGACCCATACAGAAAATCCAGATATGACCTCCGCAAAGCCATCTGAGATGCCAAGAGGCAGTACCGGACCAAGTTAGAGGTCCAAACCAACAACCCAGACACCCACTGCCTGTGGGAAGGCCTATACAGCATAACAGGATACAAAAGGAAGCCGCATACGATAGCAGACAAAGACACATCCCTCCCTGATGCACTTAACGCTTTCTATGCCAGCAGCGCAGTGTCACCTGCCCCAATAGCTCCTGGGCACCTGTTCCCTCTGTCAATGCTGCCAATGCCAGATTAGCCTTCCTCGGTGTCAATCCAAGGAAAGAGACAGGCCCAGACGGAGTCTCTGCCTGTCCACTCAGATCTTGTGTGGACCAGCTGCTATCTTCACCCTCTCCGTCCGACAAATAAATATCCCCACCTGCTTCAAGAAGACCACCACCATCCCAGTACCTAAGAAAGCCGGTGCTATGTGCCCGAATGATAACCGCCCAGTGGCTCTGACCTTGATAATGCTTCGAGAGAGTGGTTATGGCCCACCTCAGCCCTGGTCTCCCAGCCTACCTCGATCACCTGAAATTTGTCTCCCGAAGTAACGGGTCCTTAGCATTTCCCAACCCTGCCCTCATCCCCGGAACATCTGGATAACAAGGTTTGGAGATGCTGGTGTTGGACTGGGGTGTACAAAGTTAAAAGCCACACAATACCAGGTCATAGTCCAACAGGTTTAAATGGAAGCACACTAGCTTTTGGAGCACTGCTCCTTCATCAGGTGGTTTCTGTGTTACAGCTGTAGAGCTTGGTTAGGGACAGGCCAAATTCCCTGAGCTGCTTGAAGAACAAGAGGCGTAGCTGTGTCTTGTGGATCATCACATATATTTGGGAAGTCCTGGTCAGATTGTCAGTTATTGTCACTGATGAAGGAGCAGCGCTCCAAAAGCTAGTGTGCTTCCAATTAAACCTGTTGGACTATAACCTGGTGTTGTGTGATTTTTCACTGGATAACAAGGACATCTACGTCAGACCACGTTCACCGACTACATCTCCAGCTTCAACACCATTATCCCCTCCAGACTGATCACAAAACTCTGAGACTCTGGTCTCGGCTCCACCCTCTGCAGCTGGATCCCCAGCTTCCTGACCCACAGACCACAATCTGTGAAGATAGACAGCAGCACCTCCTCCACGATAACCCTCAACACTGGAGCCCCCCAAGGATGTGTTCTCAGCCCCTACTGTACTCCCTGTACACCCACGGCAGTCTGGCTAAAGTCCGTACAAACACCATCTCTATGTTTGCTGCAGAGCCCACTGTGGGAGGATGGATATCAAACAACAGGAAGGAGATAGAGGGCTTGTTGCCATGGTGCAGTGAGAACACCCTCTCTCTCAGAATCAGCAAAACTGAAGAACTGATTATTGACGTCAGAAAGACAGGAGGAGAACATGCCTCCTTCTACATCAATGGAGCTGAGGCTGAGAGGGTGGAGAGTGTCAAGTTTCTGGGAGTGACAATAACCGCCAATCTGTCCTGGACTTCCCAAGTGTATACGATGATCCATAAGACACAGCAACGCATCTTGTTCCTCAAACAGCTCAGGGAATTTGGTCTGTCCCTCGCCAAACTCGACGGATGCAACACAGAGAGCATCCTGTCCCGGTGTAACAACTGCTCTGCCCAGCACGGTAAGGAACTACAAGGGGTTGTGTGCACATCACGGAAGCCAACCTTCCATCCATGGATGCTTTTACACGGCTTTTTGCCGGGGAATGGCTGCCAACATCTTTGAAGACCCCTCCCACCCCAGTAATGATCTCCTACAACCTCGCCCATCAGGCAGAAGATACAGAAGGATGAACACACCCACCAGCAGCTTCAGGAACAGCTTCTTCCCAGCCGTTATTAGACTGATGAATGGAATCTCCAACTTCAAATCACGCTGACCTTGTAAATGTTAATCTTGCCTCGTGCACGCCCTGTGGGATGTAACCTGTACGCCTCTGTCCACGTTTCTCTTCATCCTGTGATCTGTACATGCCTGCTTACTGGGATCTATCTGTACTGCTCGTAAGTGAAGCTTTTTCACTATATTCAGGTAAACGTGATAATCAGTCAATCAACAATCAATGTGTCTCTCTTCAGCCTGAACCACAGCTTTTCAACATGTCTCTCTGCTGTCAGACAACATATTGCTGAAGCTGTCCTTACTTTAAACTAGGGGAGGCAGAGTACCCCAACTGACTGACTTTGGGAACAGCAATTATCTCTCTAGACATTTTTGAACAGGAGTGTATTATTTATAACCACCCATTTCTTTGGAACCACATCAATATCTCCAGAGAATTGAAAGATTATGGTCAATGCCTCTATCTCTCCTTCTCTCGGTGACTCATGCCCATACAGTCCGAGTTTGCTATAAGTCCTACTCCATTGTGGGAATAGTGTACTAGATTGAAAGGGTTAAATGAACGTGTTTGTTCAGTGACTGTATTTGATGTCAAACTCCATGTAATTTAATTGTGTCCCAGGAGGGTTTCCCTCTTCTATTAATTACAAATTCCTTACAATGTACGAAGCGATAGTATCAGTGACAGCATCACCTCCAGCATCACCCCCAGCACTAACAGGGACCGACAGCTCCAGAGACTGGGAGCTCGGGAGAAGAGAGATTCGAACCTGAGAACAATAGATTGGAATTTTACAACCATGGGTTGGAATCTGAACACAGAAGATCGGAATTTTACAACAATGGACAGGAGTTTCTCAGCAACAATTGATTATATTTCTGCAAATTACCACTTGAAGTCATTAACAAATTGGATCCGTTATATACTCCTGGTTATTCAACACATTTACTATCCCACCCTTGTTACTGTTGGTGTTCCTGTCAAGTCTCTAACTCTTAATTAACTCTTATAGTTAACTTCAATTGCATCGCTTTTCCTGCAAATTACTCTGTCCCCTTTGCTGCTGTTGCTGGCCTACCATAAACGTCAATCCCGATCCACTGACTCCAAACCCATCCTTGGCCAATTCATGAGGCTCAGTGAGAGGATTCAGAATCTTACAGACCCATTTGACACCGAGTTGGGTCACCCTCGTGTTCATTCCTGGCACTGACTCGGGTGGCCACTGTTCCCAACATGTATCTCATTACAGGAAGCTTTTCAGGCAACTCACTTTCCCAGTTCCCCATCCTGACCAACATTTCCTGATCCCCATCCTCCTCCACCCCTCGACATCAGGGTGAAACAAATACACTCTCTCAGAACTAGCTGCCACAGGATATATTATATATATATATTATATATTATAGATTCACATTATATATTAATAATCTGGATGAAGGGACTGGGGGCATTCTAGCGAAGTTTGCCAATGATACAAAGTTAGGTGGACAGGTCGTACTGAGGAAGTGGGGAGGCTGCAGAAGGATCTAGACAGTTTGGAAGAGTGGTCCAGGGAATGGCTGATGGAATTCAATGTGAGAACATGCGAGGTCTTGCACTTTGGAAAAAAGACATACTGGCACTGGAGCGTGTCCAGAGGAGATTCATACAGATGATCCCTGGAATGGTAGGTCTAACATATGAGGAACGGCTGAGGATCCTGGGATTGTATTCCTTGGAGTTTAGAAGATTAAGGGGAGATCTAATAGAAACTTACAAGATGATACATGGCTTGGAGAGGGTGGACACTAGGAAATTGTTTCCGTTAGGCGAGGAGACTAGGACCCGTGGACACAGCCTTAGAATTAGAGGGGGTAAATTCAGAACAGAAATACAGAGACATTTCTTCAGCCAGAGAGTGGTGGGCCTGTGGAATTCATTGCCACAGAGTGCAGTGGAGGCTGGGACGCTAAATGTCTTCAAGGCAGAAATTGATAAATTCTTGATGTCACAAGGAATTAAGGGCTACGGGGAGAATGCGGGTAAGTGGAGTTGAAATGCCCATCAGCCATGATTGAATGGCAGAGTGGACTCGATGGGCCGAATGGCCTTACTTCCGCTCCTCTGTCTTATGGTCTTATGGTCTTATGGAATGGAGCTGTCTGAAAACCAGAGACTTTTAGAATGTGCCTTGCATTGTTTCTTCAAAGTTTCCCTCAACTACAATGAACTTACTGGGACAATGAATGGTGCCTGGATGTGTTATTTATTCCACTGCTTGGGCGCCACTCTATTCCCATGCTCCAAGTGACCCTTGACCCCTCTTCTGTCCAAACTGCCAAAATGTGTCCAAACCCCTACCTGCCAAAATCTAAAACCAGGCAAGGGTCTCAGTGCCATGACTGTTGGCTATGAGAGCATGCTCCTGCATTTGTACTGGAGAAGGTCTATTCCATTACAAGTTAATTCAATGGCCTGCTCAACCCCACCGGCCATACACCTCCCTCCACACCACCCCCATGTAGTTAACTACACCAAGGAGTCAGTACAGTTAATGGTAGGGCACTGGGTGGAATTATTGAAAATAGACACCAGTGGATGCAGACACATAGTACCATGAGATTGACATCACAGGTAGACAGGGTGGTAAAGAAGGCGTTTGGCACACTTGCCAAAAACTAAAGTACATAGGTTTAAGGAGAGTGGGGAAAGATGTAAAATGGACCTGAGAGGCTACATTTTCATGCAGAGGGTGGTGCGTGTATGAGACGAGCTGCCAGAAGAAGTGGTAGAGGCGACTACAATGACAGCATTCAAAACAAACTTGGACAGATACGTGGATGGGAAAGGTCAGAGGAATATGGGACAGATACAGGAAAGTGGGACTAGTTCAGAGGAGGAAACATGGGTTGTATAGACAATTTGGATCAAAAGACCTGTTTCCGTGCTCTATGACTTGACAATTCTACGGCCCAGAGCTAAGGATCCATGGCAGGAGGACTGGCACGAGAAACTATCAACTAGAAAGCATTCCCTCATTTTAGACCCCAAACATGCCCAACCAGTTTCATCTCCAATGGCAACAGTGCGCTGGTTTAAACTGTTTCCAGCCTTACTAAGCCCTCTGTGCAGAAACTAACATCAGTGAGAATGCAGAGACCATCCAATGATGCAGCAATGATACAGTCCAAATCACCTTCAGCTGCTTTATCACTGACCATCCCTCCATCCTGGGGTTAGAATTCAGGATGTTTGGTGATTGTTGTACAACATTGTGTATCATTCCCCATTTGCTGGTCACAGGAAATTTCAACATCCACACGTAGCACTGCCTGACCAATATTCAGTCCTGGGCTGACTAGTGCCACTTAACTCCAAAAAGAGTGAATATAACCATTTCACTTGTCATTAATTGCTTTACCATCACTGAATCTCCCACTCCCAATCTCCTGGGGGATTACCATTGACCACAGACTGAAGTGAACCAGCTTTGGAAATGACAGTGTTACAAGACCACATAAGAGGTTGGTACCTTTGTGGTACATACCTCACTTCTGGACTCCCCAAAGCCTTACCACCATCTACAAAGGGCAAGGCGGGAGTGTGATGCAATGCTCTCTACTTGCCTGAATGAGTTTAGCCTTAAAATACACCAGAAACTTGACATCATCCAGTGTATAGCAAGCCCTTTGATTGGCATCACATCCACAAACATTCTCTGCTTTAACATCAATGCACGGTGGCTGCAATCTGAGGCTTGTGGAAGATGCACTGCAGCAATGTTTTAAAGGCCCTTTCACAACATCTTCCAAAACTGTGACCTCCACCATCTCAAAGCAATCAGCCATCAGCTGCACAGCGAAATTATCTTGGGGCCATATTGCTGTTCCTTCACTATCACAGTGTCAATATGGTGGAACTCCCTCTCAAATGTGGGTATACCTACATTACATGGACCTGAAGAAGGCAGCTTGGCAGCGTCTGAGCGGGGGCAATCAGAGATGGACATGGAATGTTGACCTAACCAGCATCGCCCATATTTTATGAATGATAAAAGATGGTAATCAAGGACTACTATTCTTTCATTACACAAAATCCCTAAATAAATATGAGAGTGAACAATATACACAGATATATGATAACATAAATCCATCTGCATTGGATGAGGATCAGGACCAGGATATGTGTGATGATATGCTCGATGGTCACTTGATATTAGTGAATGAGGTTCTTCCGCACTAAGTTTGAATGACTCTGTAAAGATGAAGAGCAGGAACCTGATCATTTCCTCCACTCTAATACAGGGTCACTGACCTCAGTTCTGCTTCAAAAACTGAAACATACATCTCATGGTCTTGGTGATTTCCCCTGCATTTCCTTGTTTTCAATCATTTGTCAACACAGTGTCAATCTTCGCAGAATCTCTTATAAACTGCTATTCCTCATTTTCTGTTTCATACCACATATGTATTTTTTTCTTTATGGCTGATTTTGTTGGATGGTAATTTTTGAGTCCAGCTGATTACTCGAACATAGGTATGAATACTTCAATACATTTTCAGAAAGAAGGACACATTTGCAAATCTTACAAAGTACTCTGTGAAATTGTTAACTTTTCGACCAACTTGATAAACTTCATATTGTTTTATTCCTCACGGTTAACATCAAAACAATTATACTATTGTTGCAAGGAACGTGTGGTCTTACAAAATGTATTACTCGATATCTGGTGGTGATGTCAACAGCAGATATACTGGTTATTATCCTCGATCTGCTGTTGGGGCACATTCCAATTGTCTATCAGACAGACTTACATTTCCTACGGGCCATCCCCATCTGTAATATCCACGCTGTCTTCCTTTATGCAGCCACCGACTGTTCTGTCTGGTTTACCGTCACTTTTACCTTTGATCGATATGTGGCCATTTGCTGCCCAAATCTGCAAATTAAATTTTGTACTGAGAAGACAGCAGCTGTGGTTCTGGGAACAGTGACTGTGCTGAGTGGTTTGAAGAACATTTTCTGGTATTTTATGTTCACATCTCAGTATTTGCTCAGGAATCAGCACTGGTTTTGTTCAGTACCAACTGATATTCAGCACTCTCCAGCCTGGGGAATAATTGAGTGTCTTTATTATATCCTGACTCCAGCAGTGCCATTTGTTCTGATTCTGCTGCTCAATGCTTTAAGTGTCAGGTACATGCTGTTCCTGATGAAGGGCTTTTGCCTGAAACCTTGATTTTCCTGCTCCTCGGATGCTGCCTGACCTGCAGTGCTTTTCCGGCACCACTATAATCTAGACTCTGGTTTCCAGCATCTGCAGCCCTTGTTTTTTCCTCCATTTTAGTGGCCAGCAGAGCCCGCAGGAGACTTTGGGCTCTCAGCAGTGGGGAGAATCCCAGTGACCCAGAAATGGGGTCTCGAAGGAAGTCCATCATTTTATTGTTTGTTATCTCAGGGAATTTCATCCTGTTATGGTCAGTGTTTGTGGTAAACTCTCTCTGGAGACGAATGTTTTCAATGGGGTATAGGGTAATATATCGACATTATTTTGTACGAGATATCGGATTCATTCTCCAGCTCCTAAGTTGCTACACAAACACTTGTATATATGTTGTGACCCAGACTAAGTTCAGGAAACAGCTGAAGAACATGGTAAAATACCCTTTTACCCAAATGGGGAAATTCATTAAATGGTGAGATGGATTGGAGAATTCAGGGATTAGGAATGTGTTCTGTCTCAAAATCCATCCAATCACTTTCTTTGAGGTCAGTGATACAGACACAGTGAGGGGAGTCTGACTCTCCAATCTTTGTGAGACAGACTAAGTATGTACAGTTGGCAGCCCTGGTGCTCCACTACAGACACAGAGTAAATGGTCTGTTCTCCCACAGTCAATGATGGAGACAAAATGGGGTCAATCTGCTGTACCCAAGGTGTGTGATACAGATGCAGTAGGGACAATCTGCCCTCTCTAGGGTATGTGTCAAAGACACAGTGAGTTTGGTCTGCCCTCACTGGGATACATGTGAACAAACCAATCTGAATGAGGAGTAGGAGAAAGTGAGGACCACAGATGTTGGAGAGTCAGAGTTCAAAAAGGTGGTACTGAAGTGCGGGAGCAGGTCAGGCAGCTCCCGCGAAACAGGAGAGTCAGCGTTATGGGCATAAGTACTTCACCATTCCTAATGAACTTTCTTGGAGTTTTTGATGGACCTGGGCAGACCTGTTACCACACCAAACCGTGATGTACCCAGTTAGAGTGCTTTCTACGGTGCAGCTACAAAACGTGGTGAATGTGCTGAATTTCCTGAGACTCCTGAGGAAGAAGAGGCATTGTTGTGAACTCCAGGCGTCCACTTGACACGTCCAAGAAGTCTTCCATAAACCTCCATGCCGTCCTCTATACCCCTCCATTAAATATGGTATGCACCTCCATACAGTCCTCTATACCCCACCATTAAATATGGTATGCACCTCCATGCAGTCCTCTATACACTTCCATACAGTCCCCTATATCCCTCCATGAGGTCCTCTTCCCACCTCATTGCAGAATGCTATACACCTCATTGCAGTCTGCCATATACCTCTATTCAGTCCTCTTTCGACTTCCCTGCAGTCCTCAATACAACTCCATGAAGTCTGCTATACACCTCCATGCAGTCCCCTACACCCCTTCATGAGGTCCTCTTCCATGACATTCCAGTCTGCTATAACCCTCCATGCAGTCCATTGTACATCTCCATGTAGTCTGCTGTGCACCTCCATGCATTCCTCTATACACCTCCAAGCAGTCCTCTGTATACCTTCATGCAGTCCTGTACACACCTCCATGCAGTACTCTTTACACCTACATACAGTCCACATACACCTTCTTACAGTTGTTTGTACCCCTCTATGCAGTCCTTTATATACCTCTGTGCAGTCCTCCATACAACTCCATATGACTCCATTCTGCTATATACCTCCATACAGTCCTCCATACAGTCCTCTATACCCCTCCACACAGTGCTCTGTACCCCTCCATAAAGGCCTCTAAATGCCTTCATGCAGTCCTCTGTTTACCACCAAGCAGTCCTCTCTAATGCTCTATGCAGTCCTTTATATACCTCCAAGCAGTCCTCTCTTCCCCTCCATGCAGTCCTCTCCACCCCTCTA
Source organism: Chiloscyllium plagiosum (assembly GCF_037043375.1). Lineage (NCBI taxonomy): Eukaryota > Metazoa > Chordata > Chondrichthyes > Orectolobiformes > Hemiscylliidae > Chiloscyllium > Chiloscyllium plagiosum. The sequence continues at coordinate 96,111,455 of NW_028270150.1, forward strand.
TGCAGTGGGGGGAAGGGAGGTGATGCTTCCTGTTATTATCATGAGACTAACAATCCAGAAACTGAGTCAATGCTCTGGGGACCCAGGAGTGAATCGGAAGAAGTGAACCCTCAGGAGGGGTCTCTCAGTTCCGTGATCGGTCAATGAACACACCTGTCAACGACTCTTTGTCAATCACAAAAACAATCACTTATTGTCTGATACAGCACTGGGTTGGCAGACTCTGATTTGCCCAGAAGTATGAACACTTCTTGGCAATCAAAAGAATCCAACAACTTGCTGAGTTTGCATAAGGTTTATACACACTGTTCATAGTCAGACATGGAGCATGATCACATAGTAACAATCAATTCTTACATGATATCGCTTTATCGATAGTTGCTTGAACCAATGATTTTGATTTATAAAGAAGTTAAATCATAACGATTAGTTCATCTTTACAAAGACTTGCAGTTTGCAGGGTTTGGCTAGCAGTTCCCATTACAAAGGCTCACCTTTTGCAGAGTGTGGTTTATATTTCCTCATTTTATCAGTCTACTTCCGCACTCTAATGATTAGTGGCTAATTGGTTATATAGCTTAGCTGCAGCTGGTGATGTGGACACAGTGAACCATTTTGCCTAATCTCAGTCTGCTGTTAGTGTAGGGGGGCATGAGTAGCATCCCACCGAAAGTCAATAATGAATTCCTTGGATTTGCTGCCATTGAGAGCTTGGTTGTTCTCAGTGCACCATTTTCCAGGTCTTTCGCCTCCCATCTGTAGTCTGTTTCATTGTCATCTGAGATTTGACCGACTATGATGTTGTTATCAGTCAACTTGTGAATGGCATTAGTGTGGTATTTGGTGAGGCAGTCGTGGGTATACAGTGAGTACAGTAGGGAGCTGAGTACACACCTCTGGGGGCTCTCGTGTTGAGTGTTAGTGAGGATGAAATATTGACCACAATCTTCACTGATTTTGGCCTGTGGGTCAGGAAACTGAGGATCCAGTTGCAGAGAGTGGGGCTTAGTCTGAGATCACTAAGTTTAGTAATCAGTCTCGAGGGGATAATAGTATTGAAGGCTGAACTGTAGTCAATGAGTAGGATTCTTACGTAGCTGTTCTAGGGAGGAGTGAAGGGCAAGTGATATGGCATCTGACATGGATCTGTTGGTCCGATAGGCAAATTGGAGTGGGTGAAGAGCAGTGGGAAGACTAGAGTTGATTAATGCCATGACCAGCCTTTCAAAGTACTTCATGACCACTGAGGTTAGGGCCACTGGGCGGTAGTCATTGAAACATGCTGCATGAGCCTTCTTAGGCACAGGGATGATGTTGGCCCTCTTGAAACAGGCAGGGCCAGAGGCCTGCTGCAGAGAGAGGTTGAAGATGTCTGAGAAGACCTCTGCCTGTTGTTCTGCACATGCTCTGAGTGCATGGCCTGGTACTCCGTCTTGCCCTGCCTTGGATTCAACCGACGGAAAACTGATCTGACCTCTGAAGCAGTGACTGTTGGGATAGCTTCGTCAGGACTTGTCGGAATCGGTGTTACCTCTCAAAGTGAGCAGAGAAGGTGTCGAGACAATCTGGGAGGGATACGTCATCGCCTGCTATCTTGCACTGTCTCTTTTTAGAACCTGTGATGTCATTCAGTCCTTGCCATAGTCGCTGGGTATCTGTCTGGGTTTCTAGTTTGGATCGGCATTGGTCCTTGACTGTCTTAATGACTCTGCGAAGGTCATACTTGGATTCCTTATATTTGAGTGTGTCTCCTGATCTGAAGGCCTCATGCCTGGTTTTTAGTAGGTTCATCCAGGGTTTCCTGTTGGGGAACACCTGGATTGACTTCCTCGGTTTGCAGTCCTCCATACACTTGCTGATAAAATCTGTGACAGTGGTGGCATACTCGTCCAAAGTACCTGTGGACTGTTTGAATCTGGCCCAATCAGCCAATTCCAGACAGCACTGGAGTTGATCCTCTGCCTCCTCCGACCAGCACTGTATCCGCAAGGGGGTCTCCTGCCTGAGCTTTTGCCTATAAGCCTGGAGAAGAAACACAGCATTGTGGTCGGAGTTCCTGGAAATGAGGCCGGGGGATGGAGCGGTAAGCATCCTTCACAGCGGTGTAGCCATGGTCTAAAATATTCAGGCCCCTAGTGGGGCAGGTAAGGTTCTGGTGGTACTTGGGCAACACCTTCTTAAGATTGGTTTGTTTGTTTGAAGTCGCCAGTCATAATCAACAGGGCCTCGGAGTGTTTGTCTCCAGGGTGCTAGTGGTGGAGTACAGCACATCCAGAGCTTCCTCAAACTTCGCTAGTGGCAGTCTGTATGTAACAGTTAGTATAGCACAGTAAATTCATGTGGGAGATAGAAGGGGCGGCATTTGACGGTGAGGAATTCAAGGTTTGGGGAACAATGGCTGCACAGGGTTGCAATGTCCATGTACCACAAGTTGTTGAATCAAAAGCAAACCCCTACACCCTATGTCTTAACCGAGGACGATGTACAGTCCATACGATGGATAGAAAAACCATCAGCCTGAAGTGCGCAGTCGCGAATGGATGGGTTGAGCCCGATTTCTGTGAAGCAGAGGGTGCAGCTTCCTGCCGTTCACACTGGAAGCTGAGCCATGATCTGAAACTGGACGGATCGCCTGGCACTGACCCATGCACCGAAAAATGCAGAAACAGCCCTGTCGATCCTGCATTCCCTGTTTGCTTTCTATCATCTTTTCTTGTCCTTCTTGCCCTTACTGTAAAGATTTTGATCTGATTGAAACTGATATAACTTCTGACCATTGCTATCATGTCATTGCAAGCCTTAGCTCAATTACAAGAACACACCAAGTTGGGCGAGCGAATCGAAAGGGACTTTCAGTTGGATTAGCTCCACAACCTTATGAGTCTAATGATCACGTTCACACGTTTCTCAGACTTGATTACATTACAATAGACACAAAGTGGTGAGACTGAGCAAAGGGCAGTGGTCAGTTGTCACATTCACAATGGAACACCCGTCCTCAAGCTGCACTCCTCAACCTTGTCCCTTAACTGCAGCCTATCGCTGCCTTTCCCTCAGGATATATGTTTAGTGCCTTACAAACCATTACTTTATCCACAGTTTGCCACTTGGTTCTGTGTTATATTGAGTAAAGCTCTGTATCTACTCAATCAGTTGATTAATTTGTTACCTAACTATCCTTTCCATGACAATACTCTGGTTTTGAAATCCATTTCCCCATGCTGTTTATTTATTTAAATGACCAAATATTGAGACTACTATTCACTTACCCCTCTTCATGACTGTTTTGGCTTTTCCAGTCTACAGTTGTTACTGGTTAAGATGTACTCAGTGGTTAGCACTGCTGCCTCACAACGCCAGGGTTTGATTCCACCCTCAGGCAGACTGTTTGTGTGGAGTTTGCACAATCTACCCATGTCTGCGTGGGTTTCCTCTGGTTGCTCCGGTTTCCTCCCACAGTCCAACGATGTGCTGGTGCGGTGAATTGGTCATGCTATATTGCACGTAGTTTTCAGGGATGTGTAGGCTCGATGCATTAGCCAGGGGAAGTCTCGGAGTAGAGGAATGGGTCTGCGTGTGATACTCTTCGGAGGGTCAGTGTGGACCTGTTGGGACAAATGGCCTGATTCTAATTATAATTAAATCCATGTTCTATCAACTTTGAAATAACGGATCTTCACATCCGCTGAATTAATCTTTTCCATCATCTTTACGCATCACATAACTTGAGCAAAATTGTAACTAATATTCAGTTGAGCAAATCCATCTCACTTCTGTGGTTACATTACATGTGGAATGCAGTTATATACTGAAGAATACGATCACCACGTTGTGACAGTGCTATGGTCAACTAAATCCTGCACTGAGCTACAGTGAACTCTGACAAGTATCAGCTGTCTTGCCATCGATGACTCTTTGAAAACCTCTCCATTTACCACAGAATTGAGAAAGCATTCCAACTGCCAGATTGCGGTCACTCCAAACAGTTCCTGAGACTTCAGAGAAATGGACCATTCTGTCAATATTAATGGAAAGTTATAAAATGATCAAACTAAAGGAAAATACTGCAGGTGCTGGAAATCTGAAATAAGAACAGAAAAGGCTGGAGTTCTAATGGAACAGCATCAACCTGAAATGTTCACTTATCTCTCCACAGGTTTAGCCTGATCCTATAAAAGAATAGAATATTGCTGTAAGTTCGGATCACTTGTTATCATGTGAAAGAGAGTGTGTTGAACTGATGGTTTCCATTTCTACAAATAAAAAAAATTCTGGTTTCATTTGTAATAAGTTATCAACTTGATAGTTGATGGAGAAAGACCATTGGTCAGGTTGTGTTGAGATAATGAAGACATACTTGAATGATTATTAAATCAAATCAATGTGCAGGGTGATGGGGAAAAGGCAAGTGCTCGCCTCTGTGTCAACACGTAGAGACAGCCCATGCAGACATGAAGGGATGAATGGCTTCCTTTTGACAATTGGGTGATTATTAAACCTAATATCCATTTTCCTTTCCTGGGTGTATAGGCCACATGCTGGATTGTGCTTCAATACAGGTTCTAACACAAGGAACAGCGAAGAGACTGTATAAATTAATGGTCCTGAAAATATCTTGTCAGTGGTAAATGGCTCCAATACTCGCCGTGACCTGAGTTGAACTGTTCCAGTACAAAACTGGCAACCACCTACTAACATAGGGATCTAAACAGGATAATCTCAAAGAGTAGAACAAATTAAACCCAGATAATTACCACCCATCGGTCTGATCGGAATTAACAGTAACACGGTGGAAGGTATCATCAAGAGAGCTACCGAGCTGCACTCCCTCAGCAATAACTAGTTCACTGGTGTGAGGCTCTGCAGGGTTGCTCAGCACCAGACCTCATAACAACTATTATCCAAACAAGGTCAAAAGAGCTGGACTCCTGAGGTGAGAGAGACTGCACTTGACATTAAAGCAGCAATTGACCAAGTCGGACCTGAAGGAAACCTAAAATGATGAGAAATGGGATGAAACTCTCATTGGTTGGAGTCATTCCTGGCACATTGGAGGATGGGTGTGGTTGTTGGAAGTCAGTCACCTCAGCTCCAGGACATTGCTGCAGGATTTCCTCAGGGAAGTGTCCTCGGCCCACCTATCTTTAGCTGCTTCACTGTTGACAATCCCTCCATCATAAGGTCAGGATGTTTGTTGATTGTTCACAAAGTTTTTCCCATTCCTGACTTGTCAGACACTATGCCGGTATATAGCAACACTTGGGCAGTATTCAGACCTGAACTGAAAGTAGCATGTGTGCCACACAAGTGTCAGGTATCTCCGAAAAGAGAGAATCTAACCATTTCTCTTGACATTGATTGGTCTTACAGTTACTGAATCCCGCACTGTCCACATCGTGGGGCGGGGTTGAATGGGGTTACCATTGACCACAGACGAGCTGGACCACTTATATAAATACCATTTTTACAAGATCATGTAAGAGATTGGTAATTCTGTGATACATTTCTCATCTCTCGCCTCCCCAAAATCTGTTCAATATCTGCAAAGGGCAAGTCAGGAGTGTGATGGAATATTCCTCACTTGCCTGGGTAAGCTCTGCTGCAACAACAGTCAAGAAACTTGATAATATCCAGAATAAAATGCTCTTGTCTGGCACCACATCCACAAATATTCACAGCTTCCACCAAACATGCACCCAGCAGCAAAGTGTGGCACGTGGAAGATGTACTGCAGCAACTTTGCGACAGCCTTGTCACAGCATCCCCACATACAGTGAGGGGAGTCTGCACTCTCCAATCTTTGGGATACAGACTGAATATGTTCAGTTGGCAGTCCTGGTGCTCTACAGAGTAAATGGTCTGTTCTCCCACAATCAATGATATAGACACAATGGGGTCAGTCTGCTCTATCCAATGTGTGTGATATAGATGCAGTAGGGACAATCTGCACTCTCTAGGGTGTGTGACAAAGATACAGTGAGGTTGGTCTGCCCTCCATGGTATACATGTGAAGACACGAATATGAATGAGGAGTAGGTCAGTTAGCCTTTTGAGTCTGATCTGGGATTTGATCAGTTCATGGTTGATCTTGCTGCAACCTTAAAACTTTTTTCCACATACTTTCCAACCCCATTGACTTCCCTTGTTAGTGACGAGTTCATGTTAATCTTCCAGACAAGTCATTAATGAGTCCGCCTCCATTGTTATCTGGAAGAGCATTCCACAGACTATGTGAACAAACAAGTAAATATGAAATAAGTATTGGAGCCATTTGACACTGACAAGATATTTTCAGGACCATTAATTTATTAATATTAATTTAATAAATTAGCCCCTGCATTATAATCTGCCATTTGATAAGATCATGGTTGATCTAGCAGCAGTCTTAATCCTCTTTTCCACCTACTTTCTAGCCCCATGGAATCGTTTGTTAGTGAAGAGTCCACATAACTCTTACATAAAGTTATCCATGAGCCTGCCTCCATTGTTATCTGGAAGATCATTCCACAAGCTATTGTACAGTGAGGTGAATCACATGTTGTATGTGCTGCTACAAATACTTTGTCAGTTTTAAAAGGGAATTTACAGAGTTTGGATGAGTTCAATTTGTTTGAACTCAACTAATTAAAAGACTTTTGGACTCAGTGCTTCAAACTGTGATGTTAAGTGTTTCAGGTTCAGCAGAAATATTCATTAGGTAAGACAGGTCCTTGGAAATAGTGAATACTATCTGATTGCATTAAGTTTCATGAAGTAAAGCTGACTCATCTGACAACAAAACTCTATTGACAGAACATGCAAAAGTCACAAATTTTATAAGACCATAAAATAGAGGAGCAGAAATGAGGCCAGTCAGCCCAATGAGTCTGCTCTGCCAGTCAATCATGGCTGATATGTTTCTCAAACCCATTCTCCCACTTTCTCCCCATAACCCTAGACCCCCTGGAAAATCAAGAACCTATCTATGTCAGTTCTAAATATACTCAATGACCTGGCCTCCACAGCCTTCTGTGACAATGAATTCCATAGATTCACCACTCTCTGGCTGAAGACGTTTCTCCTTATCTCCATTTTGAAACATCTTCCCTTTACTCAAAGCTGTGCCCTTGGGTCCTAGTCTCTCCTCCCAATGGAAACATCTTCCCAACATCCATTCAGTCCATGCCCTTCAGTATTCTGTATGTTTCCCTTAGATCACCCCTCATGCTTCTAAACTCCATCAAGTATAGACCCAGACTCCTCAAACATTCCTCAGATGTTAACCTCTTCATTCCTGGGATCATTGTCCTGATCCTCCTCTGAAAATGCTCCAGGGCCAGTACATCCTTCCTCAGATGGGGGGGGGGGGGGGGGGGGGAGGACCCAAAACTGCACACTGTCCTCTGAATGTTGTCTAACCAGAGTCTTATAGAGCCTCAGAAGTACAGTATTCAAGTCCTCTCAAGATAAATGCCATCATCGCATTTTCCTTCCAAGCTATTGATTCAACCTGCAAATTTAACTTGAGAGAATCCTAGACTAGAGTTTCTTTGCACTTCAGTTTTATGATTTTTCGCCCCATTTAGAAAATAATCTATGTCTCTATTATTCCTACCAAAGTTATGACCTCACACTTTCCCACATTGTACTCCATCTGCCAATTCTTTGCCTACACTTCTTACCTGTCCAAATCCTTCTGCAGCCTCCCGGTTCCTCAATACTACCTGTCCTTCTAACCACCTTTGTATTATCTGCAGCTGAGCTAGAGTACCCTCGATTCCTTCATTGAGACAATTAATGTAGAAAGCGAAAAGTTATGGTCCCATCACTGAGCCTTGCGAATAACAAATTCTCACCAGCTGCCATCCTGAGAAGGACCCTTTCACTCCCACTCTCTGCTTTCTGGCAGACAGCCAGACTTCTAACCATGCTAGCACCTGGCCTCTAACATCATGGGTCCTTATCTTATTCAGTAGCATCCAATGAGACACCTTGTCAAAGGCCTTCTTGAAGTCCAGGTAGACAATATCCATTGGCTCACCTTTGTCTAACCTGTTTGTTACTTCCTCAAAGAATTCTAACAGATTTGTCAGGCATGACTTCCCCTTGATGAAACCATGCTGACATTGCTGCACTATCTCTTCAGCTATGTCCCTTAGAACTCTGGGGAGTAGTCCATCTGGTCCAGATCATTTATTCACGTTCAGACCATTCAGTTTTTCTAGCACCTTCTCCTTGGCGATGGGCACCATACTGAGCTCTGCCCCCTCACGCTCTTGTATTTTTGGGATATTACTGTTATCTTCCACTGTGAAGACTGAGGTAAAGCAATTACTCAGTTCCTTAGCCATTTCCTTGTTCCCCACTACTATCTCTCCAGTGTCATTTCTCAGCAGCCCAATGTCCACATTTGCCTCGTTTTTGCTCTTTATATATCTAAAGAAACTCATACAGTCTTCATTTATATTACTGGCTAACTTGCCCTCATATTTAAGTTTCTCCCTCCTTATTTCTTCTTTTGTTGACCTCTGTTGGTCTTTGTAAGCTTCCCAATCCACTGCCCTTCACCACATTATATGATTCCTTTTTTTTTCATGCTATCCCTGACTTCCCTAGTCAGCCATGGTCGCCTCATTCTCCCTGTACCATGTTTCTTTTTCCTCGGGATGAATCTTTGCTGTGTCTCCTGAATATCATTATCTCTGATTTTATCTTCTCCCTCTCAAATTGCAGAGTAAATTCAATCACATTATGATCACTGCCTCCTCAGAGTTCCATCATCTTAAGCTCCCTCATCAAGTCTGCCTCATTGAACAGCACTAAATCCAATATTACCTGCTCCCTAGTGGGGTCCACTACAAGCTGCTCCAAAAAGCCATCTCGGAGACATTCCACAAATTCCTTTCCTTGCAATCCACTGCCAACCTGATTTTGCCAATCCACCTGCATATTGAATTCCCCCATGATCACTGTAGCTTTGCCGTTCCTACACATCTTTTCTATCTCCTGGTGTATCTCGTGTCCCAGTTCCTGAATACTGTTTGGAGGCCTGGACATATCTCCAACACTATTTTTTTAACCTTTGCGTTTCCCCAATTCTGCACCATCTGACCCTCCTTTGTTTCTTACTATTGATTTAGTTTCATTTCTTACTGATATGGCAAACCCACCCCCTCTGCACACCTGCCTATCTTTTCAATAGGAGGGAAATGCTTGAATATTCAACTCCTAATCCTGATCCCCTTGCAGCCATTCGTTTGCCTAGTTATCTTCATCATAACTACAAGACAGGCATCAAACTGGCTCTGAAACCTAACTCCTGGATACAAAATCACTTCCTTCCTTGAGACAAAACAGCTCAAGTGCACACATGGACAAAAGCCCCTGCCTCCTGTCTTTGAAAGTTGCTAAACCCAAAAAGGCATCCCTTTGATCGAGCAAAACCCAACCTGGGCCAGGAGCATACTCCAACTTTCCTCAGAATATAGGGAGCACTCACAATGTTGCACTCGACTCCTTGTTTTGTAGTTCGATTCTCCCCCTGCTCAATGTTTGTTCACACGCATTGTTTGACCTCAACTTTCTCATAATGTGTTCATGGTTAATTTAATTGGCTTTCCCATCGGCATAACTTACCTTTTTTTGCACTGTCTGTTGTTCTATCTCAGAACGACAGGCCTCTATTCATTGGTGTATCCGTGGCTTTAAGTGGCAAGGGCAGTTTTAGCTGATAAAAGACTGGAGACATCTTCTCTCTCCTACAATAACAGTGTTAATTATAGGCCAGTGAGCCTTACTTTGTTTGTGGGTAAGGTATTGGAAATTGTTATAAAACATAGGATGTATAATCATCTGGAAAGGAATAATATTATGAGAGACAGCAAACCTGGTTTTGTGAAGGGTTGGCCATGCCTCACTAACCTTATTGAGTTATTTGAGAAGATGACAAAACAGGTGAATGAAGGTAAGGTGGTTGATGTGGTGTTACTGGACATCAGTAAGGTGTTTGATAAGGTTCCACATGGTAGGCTATTGCTCAAAACATGGAGTTTGGGGATTGAAGGTGATTTAGCGGGTTGGATCAGAAATTGACGAGCTGAAGGAAGACAGAGGGTGGTGATTGTTGGGAAGTGCTCATCCTGGAGCTCAAGAGGGTGGTGGTTGGTGGGAAATGTTCATCCTGGAGCTTAGTTCCCAGTGGTGTGCCACAATGATCTGTTTTGGGGCCACTGCTGTTTGTCATGTTTATAAATGATCTGGAGGTGGGCGTAGAAGGATGGGTTAGTAAATTTGCAGATGACACTAAGATCGGCAGATTTGTGGATAATGTCGAAGGATGTTGTGGGTTACACAGGGACATACATAGGATGCAGAGCTGGGCTGAGAAGTGGCAAATGGAGTTTAATGCAGAAAAGTGTGGGGTAGTTCACTTCGGAAGAAGTGACAGGATTGCAGAATACTGGGGTAATGGTAAAGTTCTTGGCAGTGTAGATGAACAGAGAAATCCTGGTGTCTAGGTCCATCAATCCCTGAAAGTTGTCACTTTCAGAGTTGTTAAGAAGGCAGACGTTGTGTTGTCGTTTATTGGAAGGGGAATTGAGCTTTGGAGTCATGAGGTCATGCTTCAGCTGTACAAGACACTGGTAAGGCTGCACCTGGAGTATTACATGCAGGTCTGGTCATCGCATTATAGGAAGGATGTGGAAGCTTTGGAAAGGGTTCCGAAGGGATTTACTAAGATGTTGCCTGGTATGGAGCGAAGATCTGAAGAGCAAAGGCTGAGGGACTTGAGGTTGTTTTCATTAGAGAGAATAAGGTTGAGAGATGACTTAATCGAGACATATAAGATAATCAGAGAGATAGACAGGGAGGACAGTGAGAGCTTTTGTCATCAGACAGTGAAGGTTAATATGAGGGGACATAGCATTAAATTGAGGGGTGACAGATTTAGGACAGATGTCAGAGGTAGTTTCTTTACTCAGAGAGTAGTAGGGGCGTGGAATTCACTGCCTGCAACAGGAGTAGACTCACCGATGTTAAGGGCACTTAAATGTTCATGGGATATACATAGGGATAATAATGGAACAGTGTAAGTTAGATGGGCATCAGATTAATTTCGCAGGCCGGCGCAACATTGAGGGCCGAAGGGCCTGTACTGTGCTGTAACATTCTACGTTCTATGTTCTATGAAAGTGGCCACCAGGTTGATAGGGCTGTTAAGAAGGCATATGGTGTGTTAGCTTTTATTGGTAAAAGGATTGAGTTTTGGAGCCATGAGGTCATGTTGCAGCTGTACAAAGATCTTTTGCGGCCGCAGTTGAGGTATTGTGTACAGTTCTGGTCACCACATTACAGGAACGATGTGGAAACATTGGAAAGAGTGCAAAGTAAAGGTACCAGGACGTTGTCTAGCATGGAGGGAAGGCGTTGGAAAGAAGAAGGTTGAGGGTGATGTAATAGAGCCATACAAGATGATCAGAGAGTTCGAAAGATTGGACAGTGAGAGCCTTTTCTCTCGGATGGTGATGGCTTGCATGAGGGGACATAGCCTTAAGTTGATGGTGCTTGATATAGGACAGATGAGAGAGGTAGGTTTTTTACTCAGAGAGTAATAAGGATGTGGAATGGCCTATCTACTGTAGTAGACCCGCCAACTTTAAGGGTATTTAAATGATCATTAGTTCAACAAGTGGCTCATAATGGAATAATGTAGGTTAGATGGGCTTCACATTGGTTTCACAGGTCGGCACAACATCGCGGACCGAAGGGCCTGTACTGTGCTGTAATGTTTTATGTTCTATGGATCATAACATACAGACAGATCATTGTTTATTTAGACAGAGCGAGGCATCCAGGGTTACAGCTACACAGGAGATATAGAAATCTTCATTAGATTTGAAGATAGAGAGGTCCATTCGGCAGTCTCAGAAGAGCAGGGAAGAAGGTGTGGCTCTGTCGTCTGCAGATACATCTGTCCATGACAGTATCAGGAAGAATGATCACCAAACAGTCCCTTAAGGAGACAAAGTCCCAATTTCACATTGAGAATGACCTCCATCCTGTTGTGCGGCACTATCACTGCGCGAAATGAGACAGACTTCAAACAGATCGAGCAACTCAAGAGTTAGCATCTATGATGTGACGTGGGCCATTAACAGCAGCACAATCTGTGACCTCATGGCCCAGTATATCCCCCACTCAGCCATGACCCCATCAAGAGAGAAGATCAACCCTGGTTCAATGGAGAGTGCAGGGGAGCCACGAGCAACACCAGGCACAGCTGAAGATGAGGTGTCCACCTGGTGATGCCACCAAACTGGACTACTTGCATGTCAATCAGCACAAACAGCAACTGATAGACAGAGCTAGGTGATCCCACAATCAATGTATCAGATCTAAGCTCTGCAGTTCAGCCATATCCAGTTGTGAATGGTGGTGGACAATTAAACAACTCACTGGAGAAACAGGCTTCACAAATATCCCCATCCTCAACGATGGAAGATTCCAGCACATCAGTGTAAAATATAAGGATGAAGCATTTGCAGGGATCTTCTGCCAGAAGTGCTGAGTGGATGATCCATCTCACCCTCCTCTAATAGGCCCCAGCATTACGGATACCAGTCTTCAGCCAATTCGATTCACTGCACATGATATCACAAAATGGTGGGAGACACTGGACACTGCAAATGCAATGGGCCCTGACAACATCCAGCAATAATACTGACGACATCTGATCCAGAACTTGCCGCGCCCCTAGCCAAGCTGTTCCAGTACAGTTACAAAACTCGCATTTACCCAACAACATGGAAAATTACCCAAGTATGTCCTGTACATATTTAACAGGGCAAATCCAACCCAGCCAATTACTGCCCCATCAGTCAATTCTTGACCACCAGTGAAGTGATGGAAGTTGACATCAGCAGTGGTATTGAGTAGCTCCTGATCAGTAATACCCTGGCCAGTTTGAGACCTTCCAGGACCACCCAGTTCCTGACCTCATTACAGCCTTGGTTCCAACATGGACAAAAGAGCTGAGTTCCAGAGGGGAGGGGAGAGTGTCAGCCTGTGACATCAAGTCCAATTGGACCAAGTGTGGCATCAAAATGTCCGAGCAAAACTGGAATCACTTGGGTACAAGCTCCCCGATGGTTGGATTCCGATCATACACAGAGGAAGATGGTTGTGGTTGTGGAGGTCAGTCATCTCAGCTCCAGGACATCGCTGCAGGAGTTCCTTAGAGTAGTGTTATTGTCTCAAACATCTCCAGCTGCTTCATGATAAGGTCCCCATAAGAACCTTCCCACTGAGCTCAACACATAAGCACAGTGACTACAAGAGTAAGTCAGAGACAAGCGAGGTGTACCAAAGTGAGTAAATCACCTCCTGACTCCCCAAAGCCTATCCACTATCTCCAAGGCATAAGTCAGGAGTGAGATGGAATGCTCCCCACCCACCTGTATAGGTGCAGTCCCAATAATACTCAAGAAGCTGTACACCATCCGGGACAAAGCAGACCTCTTGATTAGCACCACATCCACTCCCTCCATCGCTAACGCCCAGTAGTAGCAGTGTGTAGTATCTACAAAATGCAAAGTAGAAAATCACCAAAGATCATCAGACAGCACCTTCCAAACCCACAACCACTTCCATCGAGAAGGACAAGAACAGCTATATTTAGGAACACACCACCTTCAAGTTCCCCACGAAGACCCTCACCATCCTGACATGGAAATACATCATGGTTCTTTGACTATCACTGGGTCAAAATCCTGGAATTCCCTCCCTAATGGCATTGTGGGTCAACCCACAGCAGGTGAACTGCTGCGGTTCAAGAAGGAACTCACCACCACCTTCTCAAGAGTAACTAGAGATGGACAATAGATACTGGCCAGCAAATGATGCCCAGATCCCATCCACGAATAAATAATGTCCTCCACACATCTCTGTGCTGTCCACCATACAGATTCATCCCCTGCATTGTGTGATGCCTGTCACTCTGCACTCAAACTCAGATACACCTGACAGCCCACAAATAAATGCAACGTGAATGAGGCTTTAGAATTTCACTCAGAGCCAGACGAAGCATCCTATGTCACTGAAAGAAATGTGCACATGCCCCTGACTGCAAACCAACCTGGCAGAAACAGGTATGACATCATTGCAGCCAGAATGATGTGGTGAGGCTGGGGTTTGGTGATGCCCACACACACCGACAAAGTGTGGGAGAGGACAGTGTTGATGGAGCATGCAGTGAAATGGTGCTGATGCTGGAGATGGATGAAGACCTGGAGAAGCAAACAGTGAGCTCCTGCCTCCAGGTAACTGCCCAGGCTTTCCTGTTGGGAACTGGTACCATCTGGTTTCCATAGGAACTGAAGGAAGGATTAGAATCTCCATCGAAATGAGGCAAGACCAGCTCCTAATGAAATAGAACGGCATGAAAATGAAGTGGTCACCCCTCACTAGTGAGATTCAGAATTCACTGTTTAAACCAGAAATGGGGAAATTGGAAATACTTTTCACAACTCAATCTGATGCTTTCATTCTTGCCACATTTCCACAACTTTCTTGTTAGTGCTCACATCACTCAAGGCAGCATAAAATTCAACTCTGTAAAAATTATTAACAATGTTCTTTTTAATCTACTTACAGGATTGATGATCCAATGGTGGCTCAGGCCTGAGTACTTTCAATGCTGGTCATCCTGTAGGATCCAGAGTAGATCCTGGATCTACTCCCTGAACCACGATCTGACCCCTGACCCCACTGTGTCCTGATCTCGACCTGGAATGGCATCGGCTACATGACCCCTAGGAGGCCCAACTCAGAGACTCTGAGACTCGGCGCCACCCTCTGCAGCTGGATCCCCAGCTTCCTGACCCACAGACCACAATCAGTGAAGATAGACAGCAGCACCACCTCCACGATAACCCTCAACACTGGAGCCCCCCAAGGATGTGTTCTCAGCCCCTACTGTACCCTCTGTACTCCCACGGCAGTCTGGCTAAATTCCAGACAAACATCATCTCCACGTTTGCTGCAGACCCCACTGTGGGAGAATGGATATCAAGCAACAGGAAGGAGATAGAGGGCTTGGTGCCATGGTGCAGTGAGAACACCCTCTCTCTCAGCATCAGCAAAACTGAAGAACTGATCATTGACTTCAGAAAGACAGGAGGAGAACATGCCTCCTTCTACATCAATGGAGCTGAGGCTGAGAGGGTGGAGAGTGTCAAGTTCCGAGGAGTGACAATAACTGCCAATCTGTCCTGGCCTTCCCAGATAGATGTGATGATCCAGAAGGCACAACAACGCATCCTCTTCCTCAGGCAGCTCAGGGAATTTGGCCTGTCCATAAGGTCCCTCACCAAACTCTCCAGATGCAACACAGAGAGCATCCTGTCCCGGTGTAACAACCGCTCTGCCCAGCACGGTAAGGAACTACAGGGGGTTGTGTGCACAGCCCAGACCATCACGGAAGCCAACCTTCCATCCATGGACTCCATTTACATGGCTCGTTGCCATGGAATGGCTGCCAACATCTTTGAAGACCCCTCCCACCCTGGTGATGATCTCCTACAACCTCACCCGTCAGGCAGAAGGTACAGAAGCTTGAACACACCCACTAGCAGCTTCAGGAACAGCTTCTTCCCAGCCGTTATTAGACTGATGAATTGAATCTCTAACTTCAAATAACGCTGACATTGTTAATGTTGATCTTGCCTCGTGCACACCCTGTGGGATGTAACCTGTACGCCTCTGTTCAAGTCTCTACTCACCCTATGATCTGTATATCCCAGCTTACTGTGATCTACGGGCACTGCTTGTAAACAAAGCTTTTCACTGCACTGAGGGAAACGTGACAATCAATCAATCAATGTGTCTCCCTTCACCCTGAACCACAGCTTTTCAATATGCTCCGCTGCTGTCAGTGCCTGAGACAACATGTCACTGACGCTGTGCTTACTTTAAACAAGGGGAGGCAGAGTCCCCAACTGATTGACTGTGGGTTAAATATCCAGGGATACCAGTCTGTTGGGGAGAACAGACAGGAATTTCAGGGAGGTGATGTAACTCTGATATTCAAGGACGACTTCAGGGCAGTGCTGACAGATGATATAGGAGAATCAGGTTGAATCTATTTGAGTGGAAACTAGAAAGTCTAAGAAGAAAAAGTCACTGCTAGGTGGAGTCTATATAATGCCATCACATTGGGTTGGGAAACAAACAAAGAAATATCTAATGCCTGTAAAAATGGTATGGCTATGATAGTGGGGAACTTTAATCTACACGTAGATTGGTTGAACCAGCTCAGGAAGGGGAGCCGTGAGGAGGAGTTCGTTGAGCATATCCGAGCTAGTTTTCTTGAACAATATATAATGGAACTGATGAGGGAGTAAACTATCTTAGACCAGGTCCTGTGTGACGAGACAGGAATAATTAATGACCTCACAGTTAGGGAGCCTTTTGGAAGGAGCGATCACAGTGTGGGTGTAGTTAGAATACAGATGGAGAGTGTGAAGACAAAATCCAAAACCAGGGTCCTGTGTCTGAACAAGGGGGACTGCAATAGAACGAGGGAGGGCCTGGCTGAAGGGGATTGGAAACAAAACTTTAATGGTGGGACAGTTGACAAGCATTGGAGGACTTCCACAGAAATCTTTCAAAGTGCGAAGGGAAACTGTATTCCAGTGAAAAGGAAGGTCTGTAAGAAAAGGGGTAATCTGCCCTGGGTGTCTAAGGAAATAAGGGAAGCTATCAAGTTGAAAGAGGAGGCATACAAAGTGGCTAAGAACAGCAGGAAACTAGAAGATTGGGAAAACTTTAAACGCCAACAGAAAGCCACAAAAAGAGCTGTTAAGAAAAGTATGATAGAACATGACAACAAACTGATGCAGAATATAAAGACAGGCAGCAAATGTTTACACAAATACATACAATGAAAAAAAGAGTGGCTTCAGTAAATGTTGGTCCTTCGGAGGATGAGAAGGGGTATTTAGTAATGGGACATGAGGAAATGGCCAAGGCATTGAACAGGTATTTTGTCTCAGACTTCACAGAGGAGGACACTAATAACAAGCCAGTAATTTACAAACAGACGAAGGTAGGTGAGGACCTGGAAACAATCATTATTACGGAAGAGTTAGTTTTGGGTAAGCTCATGGAGCTAAGGATAGATAAGTCTTCTGGCCCTGATGGAAGGCAGCCCAGGGTACTAAAAAAAGGCGGGAACAATACCACGTGCACTGGCGGTAATTTTCCAAAATTCACTCAATTCTGAGGCAGTCCCAACAGATTGGAAAACAGCAAATGTGATACCACTGCTTAAAAAGGGATATAAAGAAAAGATGGGATATTATAGACTGGTGAGCTTCATCCATGTCGTGGGGAAGATGCTTGCGTCTGTTATTAAGGAAGAAATGGAAGGGCATCTCAATAGAAATTGTCCCATTGGACAGATGCACCATGGATTCATGAAGGGCAGGTCATGCTTGACAGATCTTTTGGAATTCTTTGAAGACATTTCAAGCAAGGTGGACAACGGGGCCCCAGTGGAGATGTTGTACCTAGATTTCCAAATGGATAGAGGCTTGTTTGATGAGCAGGAAGCAAAGATTGGGGATAAATGAGTGCTATTCTGGTTGGCAATCAGTAAATAGTGGTGTGCCTCAGGGATCGGTGTTGGGACAGCAATTATTTACAATTTATATCAATGATTTGGAGTTTGGGACCACGTGTCGGGTGTCAAAGTTTGCAGATGACACCAAGATGAGTGGCAGAATGAAGTGTGCAGAGGACTGTGAAACTTTGCAGAGGAATGTAGATACACTGAGTGAGTGGGCTGAGTGAGTGGGCAAAGATCTGGCAGATGGAATACAATGTTCATAAATATGAAGTCATCCATTTGGTAAGAGTAACAGTAAAGCAGATTATTAATTGACCGGTAAAAAGTTGCAGCTTGCTGCTATGCAGAGGGACCTGGCTGTCCTTGTGCATGAATCGCAGAGGGTTGGTCTGCAGATACAAGTAATTAGGAAGGCAAATGGAATTTTATCCTTCATTGCTGAAAGGATTGAGTTTAAAAGCAGAGAGGTAATGTTGCAGCTGTACAAGGTACTGGTGAGGCGACACTCGGAGTACACCTTTTGGTCCAGTTTTGGTCTCCTTTCTTGAGAAAGGATGTAGTGGCATTGGAGGGGCTGCAGAGGAGGTTAACCAGGTTGATTCCAGGGTTGACGGGGTTGGTTTATGAGGACAGACTGAGGGGATTAGGATTCTATTCATTGGGATTCACAGGAGTGAGGGTGGAAACATATCAGATTATGAAGGGAATATATAAGATAGAAGTAGAGCGGGTATTTCCACCAGAGGGTGAAAATAGGATGAGAGGACACAGCCTCAAGATTAGAGGGAGCAGATTTAGGACAGAACTGAGAAGGAACTTCTTGACTCAGAGGGTTGGTAATCTATGGAAGTCCTTGCCCAGGGATGTAGTTGATGCTAGTTCAGTAAATGTTTTTAAAGCAAAGGTACATATTTTTGAAAATAAAAGCATTAAGGAATACGGTGAGAGGGCGGGTAAATGGGGCCGAGTCCAGGAAAAGACCAGCCACGATTTTATTGAATGGTGGAGCAGGCTTGGAAGGCCGGATGGCCTACTCCTGCTCCTAGTCCTTATGCCCTTATGATTATCTGGAGGAACAACAATTAGTCCTCTTGCATTTTTTTGAACAGAGATGCATTGTTTGCGATCACCCATTTCTTTGGAACCGCTTCAATATCTCCAGAGAATTGAAAGATTATGGTCAATGCCTTTATCTTTCCCTTTCTCAGTAACTAACATACGTGCAGTCCAAGGTGGGTACAAGTCCTATTCCATTGAGGGAATAGTGTACTGGATTGAAAGGGTTTAACTGAACTGGTTTGTTTAGTTTCTGTAATTAATGTCAAACTCCATGGACCATAACTGTGTCCCAGGAGGGTTTCCCCCTTCTATTAATTACAAATTCCTTACACTGTACAAAGCTATAGTATCAGGGACAGCATCACCTCCAGCATCACCCCCAGCACTAACAGGGACCGACAGCTCCAGAGACTGGGAGCTCAGGGGAAGAGAGATTCAAATCTGAGAACAATAGATTGGAATTTTACAACCATGGGTTGGAATCTGAACACAGAAGATCGGAATTTTACAACAATGGACAGGAGTTTCTCAGCAACAATTGATTATATTTCTGCAAATTACCACTTGATGTCATTAACCAGTGGCTCAGTGGTTAGCACTGCTGCCTCACAGCACCAGGGTTCCAGGTTTGATTCCAGCCTCGGGTGACTGTCTGTGTGGAGTTTGCATGTTCTCCCTGGGTCAGTGTACGTTTCCTCCAGGTGCTCTGGTTTCCTCCCACAGTCCAAAGATATGCCGTTCAGGTGGATTGGCCATGCTAAATTGCCCAGAGTACTGGGGGAATTAGTCAGAGGGAAATGTGTCTGGGTGGGTTACCTCTTCAGAAGGTCGGTGTGGACTGGTTGGGCCTGTTTCCACACTGTAGGGAATCTAATCAACAACTCGGATCCGTTATATACTCCTGGCTATTCAACGTATTTACTATCCCACCCTTGTTATTGTTGGTGTTCTTGCTAAGTCTCTTGTCTGCTATTAACGCTAAAAGTAATGCTAAAAAGTTGTGGGCGGCATGGTGGCACAGTGGTTAGCACTGCTGCCTCACAGCGCCAGAGACCCGGATTCAATTCCTGCCTCAGGCGACTCTCTATGTGGAGTTTGCACATTCTCCCCGTGTCTGTGTGGGTTTCCTCCGGGTGCTCCGGTTTCCTCCCACAATCCAAAAATGTGCAGGTTCGGTGAATTGACCATGCTAAATTGGCCCATAGTGTTAGGTGTAGGGGTAAATGTAGGAGTATGGGTCTGGGTGGTATACGCTTCGGCGGGTCGGTGTGGACTTGTTGGTCCGAAGGGTCTGTTTCCACACTGTAAGTAATCTAATCTAATCTAATCATTAACTGCATCGCTTTTCCTGCCAGTTTGTTTTTCTGTCTCCCTTGCTGCTGTTGCTATTGTTCCTTTGAAGCATATGCCCACCAATTAGATCTGTAAATCATATTTCATTCTATTAATGTTCTTGACATTAATCCCTGTCCATTGACTCGAACCCCATCCTTGGCCAAATCATGAGGATCAGTGAGATTGTTCAGAATCTTACCAATCCATTTACAGTCAAAGAGTTAGAGAGATGTACAGCATGGAACCAGACTTTTCAGTCCAACTCATCCATGCCGATCAGATATCCCAAACTAATCTAGTCCCATTTGCCAGCACCTGGCCCATATCCTTCTGAACCCCTCGTATCCATACACCCATCCAAATGTTGTGATTGTACAACAGCCTGCACCACTTCGTCTGGTAGCTCATCCCATACACGTATCACCCTTTGCATGAAAAAGTTGCCCCTTAGGTTCCTTTTAAATTTTTACCCTCTCACCCTAAAACTATGCCGTCCAGTTCTGGACTCCCCGCACCAACCTTTTACCCTATCCATGCCGCTTATGATTTTATAAACCTCTGTAAGGTCATCCTTCAGTCTCCAACACTGCAGGGAAAACAGCCCCAGCCTATTCAGACTCTCCTGATAGCTCAAATCCTCCAACCCTGGCAACATCCCTGTAAATCTTTTCTGAACCCTTTCAAGTTTCACAGCACCCTTCCAATAGGAGGGTTTTGAACCCAAGCTTTGTCAACCTCATGCTCTTTCCTGGCACTGATTCTGATAGCCACCGTTTCCACAATGTGTCTCATCACAGGGACCTTTTCAGTCAACTCACCATCTCAGTTCCTCATCCTGACCAACAAATCAATCCATGCCACACACCCACCGCCATTCCTGCTACATCAGGAGTAAACAAGCATGCTCTCTGAAGACTGGGAGCCAAAAAAGCAGAGTTGTCGGCAAACTGGAAACTTTTAGATAGTGCCTTGCATTGTTTGTCAAAACTGTTGCTCAATTACGATTAACTTATCCAGATAATACCTGTTCCTGGACTTGCTATTGGTTTCACTGCTTGTGTGCTCATCTGTTCCCAAGCTCCAAGTGACTCGTGATCCCTCTTTTGTCCAAATTGCCCAGTGTATCCAAACCAAAGTCTGACAAAATCCAAAATTAGGCAAGGGTCTCAGTGCCATAACTGTTGGCTATCAGAGAATGTTCCTGTATTTGTACTGGAGAAGGTGTACTCCATCACAAGCTTATTCAATGACCGTCTCAACCCCACCTGCAATCCACCTTCCTCTACACCACCCCCCTGTAGGTAACCACACCAAGGAGTCAGCACTGTTCATGATAGGGCCGTGGGAAGAGTTATCGAACACAGACACAAAGGGGTGCAGGCACATAGCACCATGAGAGGAGCATCACAGGTAGACAGGGTGGTGAAGAAGGCATTTGGCAAACGTGTCCAAAATCAGAGGGTATTGGTTATAGGTGAGAACGATAAGATTTAAACTGGATTAGAGGAGCAACTTTATCACTCGAAGTATAGTGTTTCTATGGAAAGAGCGACCAGAAGAAGTGTTAGTATTTGGGACAATGACAACATTTAAATCAATTTTGAAAAGCTACATGTAGGTAAAGG
Source organism: Chiloscyllium plagiosum (assembly GCF_037043375.1). Taxonomy (NCBI): domain Eukaryota; kingdom Metazoa; phylum Chordata; class Chondrichthyes; order Orectolobiformes; family Hemiscylliidae; genus Chiloscyllium; species Chiloscyllium plagiosum. The sequence goes on from NW_028270150.1 coordinate 96,133,079, forward strand.
TAAAGGTAAAGCTTTGAGGGATATGGGACAAATACAGGCAAATAGGACTAACTCAGTTCAGTAAACATGGTCGGCATGGACAGAAAGGTCTGTTTCTCTGTTCTGTGACTCTATGGCCCGGAGCTGAGGACACATAGCAGAAGGATTGACAGGAGAGAACATCAACCAGATACTAATCCCTCATTATGGACCCCACTACATGCCCAATCGTTTTCATCTCCCATGGCAACAGTGGGTGTTTTAAACTGTTTCTAGACTTGCTAAGCCCTCTGTGCTGACACCAACATCAGTGAGAATGCAGAGACCACCCGAGGCTACAGATATGGTACAGTCCAAACAGTACCTTCGACTGTTCGAGAGTGTCCACTGTCTGTACCCGATGGTGGGCTTACAGAACTCTGTCCAGTCACTAACAACGCTATTGCTGGGCTCAGTGACCATGTGTAAACCCAGATAATAAATATTCTTCTGAACAAGATGCGTTGTCTCACACATTTGCCATCCATCCTATCATTTCACTGCCTGACAATGCAACCTGATTTCCTGTACAATTTTCCTCACTTATTTCCCCGAATCATGTTATCAAAGTTTGAAATGTTGCCCGACAACCCAGAATGTGCCTCAGCAGATCAAGTGGAACAATGGGGAGCACTGATGTTTATAACCCTGTAGTCTGTAAACTACCCATTCAACACAACCCTGATTAAAGTCCATCGGAACATTGTTACAATCCTCAATGATATGGAGTAACCTGTTATTTTTCCCATTCAGTATGATCCTGTTAGTTTATTTCCTTCTCAATCTACTGAGGAAATCCCTGTTTCATCGTCAGGTGTTCCTTTTGCTCCAAACCTGATGTACCACTTCCCTGATTTACAATGAGGAGCCAATTGTGATTATGTTTTCATTGATTTTGTAGCCGACTCATTTCTAATCATAGCTTTGTTGTAATTGAATACTGTATGACCTGTAAGAGGTGAGGGAATCTATCAGCCAGGCAAACATTTAACTCCCCGTGTGGATAAAATACTGCAGATTCTGCTAATCTGAAATAAAAACACAATGCTCAAAGTACTCAACAGATCTGGCAGCATCAATGGAGAGTGGGAGAGTCAGGAATTCAGGTTAGAGACCTGGAGTCAGAACTCAGAATGGTCAGAGCAGTTTATTTAAATTAGGCAGGGAAATGAGATGGCTGGGGAGAACATGGAAAGGTCTCTACTTGGGTGGAAGACAGGAGAGGTTAAAGGACAAAAAGAATTGTCATGAAAGACACAATGGTAAAGAGAGAAAAGATATATATCTTGAAGAAGTATAAATGCAAAATCATCACTCTATCACAACAAAAGAACGGGTTCGAGTTTTTGATCTGGAGTTGTTGACCTCAGTGTTAAATTTAAACGTTGTCCCATTTTTTGGGAAGCATCTTTGATGATTTTGGGTTTTCCTATTCATAATTTTCTTCACTTGTCCTGTTACAATCCCATTTTGCTTTTCGTTTTCATCCCTTCTCCCATCTAATGTCTCCTGTCTCTTGGGTTGCCACTGGTTTAAATCCTGTTTCAGTACTTTTCCCATTCTGACAAATGGTCAGCAGCCTGAAATTTTAACTCTGTCTCCTCACAGGCACTGCCTGAGCTGCTGAGAATTTCCCGCATTTCCTGTTTACTTTCTATCATCTTACCTTTTCCCTCTTGCTCTTACTGTAAAGATTTTAATCGGATTGGAACTGATATAATTTCTGATTTTGGATGTGATATAATTGCAAGCCTGAGGTCAATTACAATAGCACACTAAGTTGGGCGAGCGAATCGAAAGGGACTTTCAGTTGGATTCGCTCCACAACCACCTGAGTATAATGTACATTTTCACAAGTTTCACAGACTTGATTATATTTCCCACAATAAACATAAACTTTGATACTGAGCAAAGGGCAGTGGTCAGTTGTCGCATTCACAATCCTCAAGCTGCAGTCCTCAACTTTGTCCCTCAACTGCAGCCTATCGCTGCCTTTCCCTCAGGATATATCCTTAGTGTCTTACAAACCATTACTTTATCCACAGTTTGCCACTTGGATATGTATTGTATTGTTAAAGCTCTATATCTATTCAGGCAGTTGATTAATTTATTACTTAACTGTCCTTTCCGTGATAATACCCTGGTTTCGAAATTCATTTCTCCTTGTTGTTTATTTATTAAAATGACCAATTAGTGAGACTATGATGCACTTGTCCCTCTTCATGACTAGTTTGGCTGTTCCAGTCTGTGGGTGTCACTCGTTAATATGCAAATCCACATTCTATAAACTTTAAAATAAAGGATCTTTATATCCTCTGAATTAATCTTTTCCATCATCTTACTGCATCACATGACTTGCACAAAATTGTAACGAATGTTCAGTCGAGCCTATCCATCTCCCTTCTCTGGCTATAATACATATAGATACAATTTTATACTGAACCATATGGTCACCACGTTCTGACAGTGCTGAAATAAAATAAATCCTACACTGAGGTACAGTGACCTATGACCAGTCTGAGATGTTTTCCAATCCAAGACTCTTTGAAAGTCTCACCATTCACCACGGGGGTTGAGAAATCATTCCCAGAATTACTTTGAGGTCACTCAAAACAGTTCCTGAGATTTTAGAGAAATGGACCATTCTGCCAATATTAATGGAAAGTTATACAATCAATGAACAAATGCAAAATACTGCAGGGGCTGGAAATCTGAAATAAGAACAGAAAAGGCTGGGAGTGCTGTTGGAACAGCATTAACCTGAAATGTTCACTTATCTCTCCATAAGTTTAACCTGATCCAACAGAGTAATGGAAGCTTGTTGTAAGTTTAGATCACGAGGTATCCTGTGAAAGAGAACGAGTTGAGCTAATGGTTTTCATTTCTGAAATATATTAAATTTTCAGGTCCCATTCCTATTAAGTAATCAACTTGAGAGTTGATGGGGAAGGAGCATTGGTCCGGTTGTACTGAGACAGTGAGGAGGGACTTGAATGATTATTAAAATAGAGTCAATGTGCAGGGTGATGGGGAAGAGCAAGTGGTCGCCACTGTGTCAACATGTGTAGACAGCCTGTGAAGATACGATGGGCTGAATGGCTTCCTTCTGGTAACTGGGTGATTATTAAACCTGATCTCCCTTTTCCTTTCCTGGGTGTGTCGTCCACATGCTGGATTGTGCTTCAGTAGAGATTCTCCAGTGCTCACCAGGAGCTAACACAACAAACAGCTAAGGCACTGTGTGTCGTAATGGCCCTGAAAATACCTTGTCAGTGGTTAATAGCTCCAATACTCGCCATGCACTGAGTTGAACTGAGTACAGTTACAAAACTGGCAACCACCTATTAATGAAGGGATTTAACAGGTTCATCTCAAAGAGTAGAACAAATCAAATCCAAATAATTACCGCCGCTTCAGTCTAATCGCAATTATAAGCAACATGGTGGAAGGTGTCATCAAGAGAGCTACCGAGTTGCTCTCACTCAGCAATAACTAGTTCACTGGTGTCCAGCTCTGCAGGGTTGCTCAGCACCAGACCTCATAACAACATCCAAACAAGGACAAAAGAGCTGAACCCCTGAGGTGAGGTGAGAGAGTCTGCACTTGACATCAAAGCAGCAATTAACCAAGCCTGACCTGAAGGAAACCTAAAATAATGAGAAATGGGATGATATTTTTATAGATTGGTGTCATTCCTAGTGCATAGGAGGTTGGGTGTGGGTGTTGGAAGTCAGACACCTCAACTTCAGGACATCTTTTCAGGAGTTCCTCAGGGAAATGTCCAAGGCCAACCTATCTTCAGCAGTTTCATCATGGACAATCCCTCAATCATAAGGTCAGAATTCAGGATGTTTGTTGATTGTTCACAAAGTTTAGTCCCATTCCTGACTCATCAGACACTATCAAAGAGTGTGGTGCTGGAAAAAGCACAGCAGGTCAGGCAGCATCTGTGGAGCAGGAGAATCGACATTTCGGGCATAAGCTCTTCATCAGAATTCCTGAAATGTCGATTCTCCTGTTTCTTGGATGCTGCCTGACCGGCTGTGCTTTTCCAGTGCCACACCTCTTTGATTCTGATCTCCAAATTCTGTCAGATACTATGTCCATACATAACAACATTTGGACTCTATTCAGCTGTAGGCTAACAAGTAACATTTGCCCCACACAAATGTCAGTTATCTCCAAAAAGAGAGATTGTGACCATTTTTCTTGACATCAATGAATTCCCCAGTATCAGTATCCTGGGGGAGGGGCGAGGGGTTGCAATAGACCACAGTCTGAGCTGGACCAGTTCCATAATTACCGATGTTACAAGACCATGTCAGATATTGGTGATACTATAGTACATACCTCACCTCCTGACTCCCCAAAGTCTGTCCACTATCGACAAAGGGTAAGTCATGTGTGTGAGTGAATACTCCCCATTTGTCTGGGTGAGGTCTGCTCCAACAACTCTCTATAAACTTGATAATAAAGCAGCGCCCTTGATTGCGACCACATCCACAAATACTGCCATCTTCCACCATCAATGCACCCCAGCAGCAGTGTGCGGCATGTGGAAGGTGTATAAGAGCCTTTGATAGAATCTTCCAAAGTAGCAACCTCTACCGTCTCAAATCAATAGGCGATCAGCTGCACAAGGAAACGACCTCTGAGTAGTTATCAGAGGATAACATAGACAGAGATACCCTCACATTAATCCACCTTCACTGGATAATGATCAGGAGTATAATATGTCTGCTGATACCCACCATGGTCACTAGATACGAAAGAATCTAGTGGGCTGATCCTTCCACACTAATTCTGAATGACTTTGTAAAGATGAAGCACAGGAAGCTGGACATTTCCACCAGCCCAATACAGGGTCACTGATCTCTGTTCTACTTCAGAAACTAAAGTATATATCTCATGGTCTTTGTGATATTTCCTGCATTCCCTTGTTTACAGTTTAATAACCTGTCAGCATAGTGTCAATCTTCACATCATCTCTCAAACTGCATTTCCTCATTTTCTGTGTTTCTAAATAATGGCTGATTTTTTTGGATCCAGCAGATTACATGACAATGCGTATAAATACTTCAATACATTTTCAGAAACAGGGACAGACTCAGAAATCACACAATGTACTCTGTGTAATTGGTAATTTTTCTACCAGCTTGATTAATTTTCCTGTTTATTTTCCTTCCCCACAGCAAACATCAGAACAATTATAATTCTGTTGCAAGGAATGTGTGGTCCTTAAAGCTGTATTATGTGATACTTGGTGGTGATGTCAGCAGCAGATATACTGGTTATTATCCTCGACCCACTGTTGAGGCACATTCTAATTATATACAAGAGAGAGTTATATTTCCTGTGGGCTATCCCCATCTGTAATATCCACGCTGTCTTCCTTTTTACAGCCACTGACTGTTCTGTCTGGTTTACCGTCACTTTTACCTTTGATCGATATGTGGCCATTTGCTGCCCAAATCTGCAAATTAAATTTTGTACTGAGAAGACAGCAGCTGTGGTTCTGGGAACAGTGACTGTGCTGAATGGTTTGAAGAACATTTTCTGGTACTTTATGTTCACATCTCAGTATTCGCTGAGAAATCTCCCCTGGTTTTGTTCAGTACCAGCTGATATTCTGTCATCTCCAGCCTGGGGAACATTCGAGTGCCTTCATTATATCCTGACCCCAGCAGTGCCATTTGTTATGATTCTGCTGCTCAATGCTTTAAGTGTCAGGTACATTTTAGTGGCCAGCAGAGCCCGCAGGAGACTTCGGGGAGAATTCCAGTGACCTGGAAATGGGGACTCGGAGGAAGTCCATCATTTTATTGTTTGTTATCTCAGTGAATTTCATCCTGTTATGGTCAGTGTTTATGGTATACTCTCTATGGAAACGCATGAGCCAGATGGGGTATCGGGCCATAAATCTACATTATTTTGTAGGAGATATCGGATTCATTCTCCAGCTCCTAAGTTGCTGCACAAACACTTGTATATATGTTGTGACCCAGACTAAGTCAGGAAACAGCTGAAGAACATGGTAAAATACCCTCTTACTCGAATGGGGAAACTCATTAAATGATGAGATAAATTGAAGAATTCAGTTTTAGAATCCATCCAATCCACTCTCTATAGGGTCAGTGATACAGACACAGTCAGGGGAGCCTGCTCTTTACAATCTTTGTGACACAGACTGAGTGTGTTCAGTTGGCAGTTCTAGTGATCTACTACAGACAAAGTGTGATTGGTCTGTTATTTCTGGGTCAATGATATGGACACAGTGCGGTCAGTGTACTCTACCTAATATATGTGACACCAATACAGTCGGGACAATCTGCCCTCTCCAGGGACTATGACAAAGAGACAGTGAGTTTGGTTTGCTCTCTCACTGGGATATATGTGAATACACTAATATGAATGAAGAGTAAGTCAGTTAGTACTTGAGTCTGATCTGCCATCGTTCATGGTTGGTCTTCCTGCAGTCTCAATCCTCTTTTCCACCCACTTTCTATCCCCATTGAATCCCTTGTTAGTGATGAGTTCACATTACTCTTCCATACAAGGCAACAATGAGCCTGCCTCCATTGTTATCTGGAAGATCATTCCACAGACTATTGTACAGTGAGGTGAATCACATGTTGTATGTGCTGCTACAAATACTTTGTCAGTTTTAAAAGGGAATTTACAGAATTTGGATGAGTTCAATGTGTTTGAACTCAACTAATTAAAGGACTCTTGGACAAATCGCTTCAAACTGTGATGTTCAAGTGTTTCAGGTTCAGCAGAAATATTCATGAGGTGAGACAGGCACTTGGAAATAGTGAAAAATATCTGATTGTATTAAGTTTCATGAAGTAAATCTGACTCATGTGACAAAAAAACTCGATTGAAAGAACATGCAAGAAACACAAATGGTATAAGACCTTCAGAGAGAGGAGCAGAAATTAGGCCATTCAGCCCAGTGAGTCTGCTCTGCCAGTCAATCATGGCTGATACATTTCTAAAACCCATTCTCCCACTTTTTCACCATACCCCTTGATGCCCTTGATACTCAAGAACCTGTCTATTTCCGTCTCAAATTCACCACCCTCTGTCGAAAGAGGTTTCTCCTAATCTCTATTCTAAAAGGTCTTCCCTTTCCTCTAAGGCTGTGCCCTCAGTCTTAGTCTATCCTACCCAATGGAAACATCTTCCCAAAATCCAGTCAATTCATGCCATTCAGTATTCTGTATGTTTCCCCTTGATCCCTCCTCATCCTTCTAAACTCCATCAATTATGGACACAGACTCCTCAAACATTCCTCATATGTTAAGCTTTTCATTTCTGGGGCCATTGTTGTGAACCACCTCTGAATATGCTCCAGGGCCAGTACATCCTTCCTGAGATGTGGGGTTTAATCTGCACACAGTACTCTGAATGTGCTCTGAGCAGAGCCTCAGAAATACATCCCTGCTTTTGTATTCAAGTCCTCTCAAGATAAACACCATCATCGCATTTCCCTTCCTAGCTACCAATTCAACTTGCAAGTTTAACTTGAGAAAATCCTGGACTAGAGTATCTTTGTACTTCAGACTTCTGATTTTTCTCTTCATTTAGAAAATAGTCTATGCCTCTATATTTCCTACCAAAATGCATCACACTTTCCAACATTGTGCTCCATCTGCCACTCTCCTCATCTGTCTAAATTCTTCTACAGCCTCCCCGCCTCCAAAATGCTGCCTGTCCCTCTACCTACCTTTGTATCATCTGCAAACGTAGCCAGAATGTCCTCGATTCCTTCATTTAGATCGTTAATGTATCAAGTGAAACGTCGTGGTCCCAACACTGAGTCTTGCGGAACATGGATTGTCACCAGCTGCCATCCTGAGAAGGACCCTTTCATCCCCACTCTCTGCTTCCTGCCAGACAGCCAGGTTTCTATCCATGTTTGTGAAGATCTCGAATCCCAGGGGGGACCCCACGGTCTCGAGATCTGTCAAATGAATCCCTACGAGTACGGTTTGTTTAAAGCAATGTTACCAGTTTCATAAATTAAGGAAGCCTGGCGCAGATTTGTCCAGCAACACAGAGGTTAAAAGTGTTTCTGTTCCGTGCAGAAATGGCGCCATTACATTCGAAAATTACACATTATTGAGATGTTTATTTTTTAAGAGACAGCACAGCCTTAATTATAAGAAACGACCAATCAAAAGTAATAAGGTGACATGATTGACAGCAGGTTTTTCCAATGAAACTTCCTGAGAAACAGATTATTTTAAGTGCCATTTATCCCGTGCTTGTTAGTTCAAGGTTCGTTCAAATACCAAATCACTGTCTTATGTTTCATATTATGAAAACTCCATTGTTTCCTCTTTTCTCTAAATACAACCAACTCAGCAAAGCATCAGTTCAAGTTCACAGTGTCAAAGAAAAATCTAAAGACATTTTGTTCTGTTATTTTAATTTGAAAAGCCATTTTGTGCTTAATAAAAGTCTACATATACTTGTTGCTTCTGACGATACCCTAAATTCAAATTTTAGATCCTCACTAGCACCATGCCTCCAACACCATGGGCCCTTATTCTACTCAGTGGCCTCCAGTGAGGCACATTGTCAAAGGCCTTCTTGACGTGCAGGCAGATAATATCCATTGACTCACCTTTGTCTAACCTGCTTGTTACTTTCTCAAAGAATTCTAGAAGATTTGTCAGACATTACCCTCCCTTGATGAAACCATGCTAACTTTGCTCCACTATCTCTTCAGCTATCTCCCTTAGAATCCTGGGGTGTAGTCCATCTGGTCCAGGTGATTTATCCACCTTCAGGCCATTCAGTTTGTCTAGCACCTTCTCCTTGGTGATGGCCACCATTTCGAACTCTGCCTCCTCACTGTCTTGTATTTTTGGGATGTTACTGTTGTCTTCCACCATGAAGACTGATGTAAAGTAAGTTCCTCAGCCATTTCCTTGTTCCCCACCACTATCCCTCCAGTGTCATTTTCCAGCAGTTCAATGTCCACCTTTGCCTCTCTTTTGCTCTTTATGTATCTAAAGGAACTTACAGTCTTCATTTATATTGTAGGTTAGTTTACCCAAACATTTAATCTTCTCCCTCCTTGTTTCTATTTATTGTTGCCCTTGTTGTGGAGAAAATATAGAGAAACACCAGGAGATGCAGAGAGTTCTTCTAGAAGTAGGTATTTTATTTGCAAACAAAAAACCGTGACACTGAGAAAGCAGATTCTCAAATGCCCACGAACCTCAGGGTCTGTGGATTTTTATTTTTTTATTATGTTTCTGTTAGCTTATCAGCATGTCCAACTTTTTTAATCAAAGTACCTTATTCTATCTTCACAATAAACCAGTGATTTTGGTTCCCATTATCTCTTCAGTTGTACATTCTACTTAATGTTATTCTATTGTCACGGTTAGATATTTATTGCTAACTTTGCTACAGTGATCTTTCCATTCAAGCCTAACTTGTCACGATAGATATTTAGCTATTCCATCTATTACAATAGTCTCCTGTCTCAAGCTGACTCTACTAACTATTAATTAGATATTTTAATGTCATGTGCCAAATATCCTGTTATAATAATAACACTGAACAGAGAAACTTGGTTTGTTACTTGTGTTATCTCATCACGCCATAGTGATCTTTCAGCCTTAACCTTACTCTGCTAATTAGTGTAAGAATGTTCCACTATGGTTCTCCCATCCTGCCTTCCACAGAGCACAGACCGCCAGTGGTCTTCATACTTTAACCCTTCCCATGCTTTCATGTTCTTTATTTTCCATACTCTCTGTTGTTTTTTGTAAGTATCCCAGTTCTCTGGTTTCCCACTGCCCTTCCCCACATTATATGCTTTCTGTTTCGCTTTTATGCAATCCCTGACGTCCCGAGTCAGCCATGGTTACCTCATCCTCCCTGCAACATATTTCTTTTCCCTCGGGATGAATATCTGCTGTGTCTCCTGAATTACTCCCAGAAACCCCTGCCATTGCTGTTCCACTGTCTTTCCTGCTCGGCTCCTCTCCCAGTCAATTCTCCCCAGCTCCTCCCTCATGCCTCTGGAGCTGCCTTTATTCAGCTGTATTACCGTTACCTCTGATTTTATCTTCTCCCTCTCAAATTTCAGAGTAAATTCAATTATATTATGATCACTGCTTCCGAAGGGTCTGTTCACCTTAAGCTCCCTTATCAAGTCTGCCTCACTGAACAACACTAAAAATTTGCTTTTCACACTAAATCTAGAATTGCCTGTTCCCTAGAGGGCTCCGCCACAAACTGCTCCAAAAAGCCATCTTGTAGACATTCCACAAATTCCTTTTCTTGCACTCCACTGCCTACCTGATTTTCCTCGTCCACCTGAAATCCCCGATGATCTCTGTAACTTTACATTTCCCATCTCCTGGTGTATCTTGTGTCCCATTCCTGAATCCTCTGCCTACTTGCCTATCTTTTCGATATGAAGTAAATCCTTGAATATTCAGCTCCTAATCCTGATCCCCTTGCAGCCATTCGTTTGCCCAGTTACCCTCATCATAAATACCAGACAGGCATCAAACTGGGTCTGAAACCTAACGCATGGGTACAAAATCACATCCTTCCTTGAGACAAAACATCTCAAGTGCTTTATTTACTTGTCACTTCCAGCATAATGTAAGTGTTTTCTAATGTAGTTGCTTTGTTGCGGCCCACAGACTGGTGTGGTCCTGCTCTGGGATTCAGTGCAGCTGTGTGACTGTAAAAGATGGCTTACTTTATATAGACTGCTTTGGAAAGGAAACAGTGGCCTCTTTCCCTTGTGTAAGATTAACAAATGTGAAGAGTTGTAAAGCTTCTCTAAAAACACAAGATTATATAAATTTTATACTAAATCCTATATCTCCAATTACTTCCAATCTTCTAGATATACGAGAGGCCTGAGAATTGCTCCCTAACTAGAACGTGAATCTCACATACCATACAGGGGAGAGCTCATTGCCTCTCAGTGATTATTTACACATCAGAAGGATGTGTTGTCCACTGTAACAGAGACTGTTAGAAGGATCCGATGTTTTGTTTGACTCGTCCTCGATCTTCCCACCATGTCCTGATTGCTCTGGGTTGTCCCTTTTCCACTCAATCAGTATTAACCCTTTCAGACCCATGTACAACATTTGATTTGATTTATTGTTGTCACATGTCCCTAAGTACAGTACAGTGAAAGGTTTTGTTTTGTGGGCAGTAGAGGCGAAGAAGAGCCATGAGGGGACATGAGAAGTTGTTGACGGATAGGATCAAGGAAAACCCTAAGGCTTTCTGCAGGTATATCAGGAAGAAAAGAATTACTAGAGCTAAATTAAGGCCAATCAAAGATTGTAATGGAAAATTCTGTGTGGAATCTGAGGACATAGGGGAAGCGCTCAATAAATAATTTTCGTCAGTAGTCACATTGGAAGAGGGCAATGTTAGCGAAAATATGGAGATATTTTAGTTGGGATTGAGATCAACAAAGAAGATGTTTTCTCAATTTTGGAAGATCTGAAAATAGATGAGGCCTCTTGGCCAGATGGGATTTACCCTCGGATTCTCTGAGAAGCCAGGGAGGAGACTGCAGAGCCTTTGGCTTCGAATCTTATGTCATAGCTGTCGCCAGGAGTCGTGCCAGAAGATTGGATAACAGCAAATGTTGTTCCCTTGTTTAAGAGGGAGAATCGGAACAACCCTGGTAATTATGGGCCAGTGAGCATTACTTCGGTTGTGGGTATGATGTTGGAAAAGGTTATAAGAGATAAGTTTTATAATCATCTGGAAAGGAATAATTTGATGAGGGATAGTCAAAATGGTTCTGTCAAAATGGTCATGCCTCACAAACCTTATTGAGTTCTTCAAGAAGGTGACCAAACAGGTGGATGAAGGTAAGGCGGTTCATGTGGTGTATACGGACTTCAGTAAGGTGTTTGATAAGGTTCCACATGGCAGACCTTACACAAAATATGGAGTTTCGGGACTGAAGATGATTTAGCAGTTTGGATCAGAAATTGGAAAGCTGAACGAAGACAGAGGGTGGTGATTGTTGGGAAGTGCTCATCCTGGAGCTCAGTTACTAGTGATGTGCTGCAAGGATCTGTTTTGGGGCCACTGCTGTTTGTCATTTTTTTATAAATGATCTGGTGTTGTTCGGAGAAGGATTGCTTAGTAAATTTGCAGATTACACTAAGGTCGGCAGAGTTGTGGATAGTGCTGAAGGATGTTGTGGGTTGCAGAGGGACATTGATAAGATGCAGAGCTGGGCTGAGAAGTGGTAAATGGAGATTAATGTGGAAATATGTGGGGGAGTTCATTTTGGAAGAAGTAACAGGAATGCAGCATACTGGGCTAATGGTAAAATTCTTGGCAGTGTAGATGAGCAGAGAGATTTCTGTGTCCAGGTGCATAAATCCCTGAAAGTTGCCACTCAGGTTGATTGGGTTGTTAAGAAGGAATATGGTGTGTTGGTGTTTATTGGGAGGGGGATTGAGTTTTGGAGTTATGAGTTCATGCTTCAGCAGTAAAAGACACTGGTAAGGCCGCACCTGGAATATTGCATGCCAATCTGGTCACTGAATTATAGGAAGCATGTAGAAGCTTTGGAAAGTGGAGATTTACTAGGATGTTGCCTGCTATGGAGGGAAAGTCTGAACAGGAAAGGCTAAGGAACTTGAGGCTGTTTTCATTAGAGAGAATAAGGTTGAGAGATGACTAAATCGAGATGTATTAAATAATCAGAGGATTAGACAGGGGGGACAGTGAGAGCCTTTTCCCTCAGATAGTGAAGGCTAACACGTGGCGATATAGCATTAAATTCAAGGGTGATAAATGTTTGACAGATATCAGAGGTAGTTTCTTTACTCAGAGAGTAGTAGGGGTGTGGAATGCGTTGCCTGCAAAGGAGGTAGACTCGCTGATGTTAAGGGCCTTTACATGTGCGTTGGACATACATAGGGAAAGTAATGGAACGGTGTAAGTTAGAGTGGAATCAGATTAATTTCAGAGGTCAGCGCAACATCGAGGGCTGAAGAGCCTGTGCTGTGCTGTAATGTTTTATGTTCTATGAAAGTGGCTACCAAGGTTGATAGGGCTGTTAAGAAAGCATACGGTGTGTTAGCATTTATTGGTTATGGGATTGTGTTTTGGAGCCATGAGGGCATGTTGCTGCTGTACAAAGCTCTGCTGCAGCCGCACTTGGAATATTGTGTACATTTCTGGTCACCACATTATAGAAAGGACATGTAAGCATTGGAAACGTACCAGGGTATTGCCTGCTATGGAGGGAAGGTCTCAAGAGGAAAGGCCGAGGGACTTGAGGCTGTTTTCTTTGGAAAGAAGTAGGTGGAGGGTGACGGAATAGAGACGTACAAGATGATCAGAGGATTAGACAGGTTGGACAGGGAGAGCTTTTTTTTTCTCGGATGGTGAGGGCTAGCACGAGGGGACATAGCTTTAAATTGATTGGTGATAGATATAGGACAGATGTCAGAGGTAGTTTCTTTACTCAGACAGTTTGGAATGCACTGCCTGCACTGAAGTACACTCACTAACTTTAAGTGCATTTAAATGGTCATTAACTGAACATGGATGATAATGGAATAATGTAGGTTCGATGAGCTGCATATTGGTTTCACAGGTCAGCACAATATCGAGGACTGAAGGGCCTGTACTGCAGTATAATGTTGTGTGTTCTAAGAATCATAACATACAGACAGATCATTAGGTATTTCGACAGATCGAGATACAATAGGGTTACAGCTACACAGGAGATGTACAAACACATCAGCATTAGGTTTGAAATTAGAGAGGTCCATTCAGCAGTCTAAGAACAGCAGGGAAGAAGCTGTGGCTATGTGTGTTGAAGTTTCTGCATTTTCTGCCTGATGGAAGTGATTGGAAGAGAGTCTGACCGGGTGAGAGGGGTCTTTGATGGCGTTCGCTGTCGTTCCGCGGCATTGAGAACTATAGATGGAGGTGATAGATGGAAGGTTGGTTTGTGTCATGGAGTGGGCTGTTTTCATAACTTTCTGTAGATTCTTATGGTCCTGGACAGAGCTGTTACCGTACCAAGCTGTGATGCACCCAGATACAATGCTTGCTATGGTGCAGCTATAAACGTCAGTGACAGTCCTTATGAACATGCTGAATTTCCTTCGCCTTCTGAGAAAGAAGATTTGCTGTTGTGACTTCCATGAAATTCTCTCTACATCTCCATGCAGTTCTCTTTAGAACTCAACAAAAACTTCTATGCACCTCCACACAGTCTACTATACCCTCCATACAGTCCTCTATACCCCTCCATACAGTCCTCTATACCCCTCCATACAGTCTCCTATACCCTCCATACAGTCCTCTATACCCCTCCATACAGTCTCCTTTTCCCTCCATATAGTCCTCTATACCCCTCCATACAGTCCTCTATACCCCTCCATACAGTCCTCTATACCCCTCCATACAGTCTCCTATACCCCTCCATACAGTCCTCTATACCCCTCCATACAGTCTCCTATACCCCTCCATACAGTCCTCTATACACCTCCATACAGTCCTCTATACCCCTCCATACTGTTCTCTATACCCCTCCACACAGTCTCCTATACCCTCCATACAGTCCTCTATAAATCTCCAAGAAGTATCCTCGAGACCTCCATGTAGTGGAGGCAGGGAGGTGATGGTCTCATGGTATTATTACGAGACTATCTCTCCAGAAACTCAGCCAATGATCTGGGGACCCAGGTTTGACTCCTGCCACAGCAGATGATGGAATTTGAATTCTATTTAAAAATAAAATCTGCAGTGAAGAACATACAGATGACCATGGGAAAACCCATCTGGTTCACTAATGCCAGATTAGTTTGGTTTGGTGTTTTGGCAGTCTGGTTATTCACTGAAAGCAGTCAGGAAGGTTTCAAGCTGCTGGACCCAAAGGAGCAGGTCCATGCTGATCCTCCACTCTCTGACATCTCTCCTGGAAGACCCTGTGTTTGAGTTTACCTTGTGTGCTGAGTGGGAATGTTGCAAATATTTGGATCAGCATCATTATGTTGGGCCAGCTTGTTGGGTTTTCAGATCGGGTAAGTTATTTGGTATTCTGTTTTCTTTTGGAAATCTTGTAAATAAACTCTGTTTTGTTCAAAACTACATGGTTTAATCGCATTCCTTCTGGAATATCCGCAATATACCTCCGATAAAAAATGATCACAGTTAAGTTCTGCGCTACTCTCTTGAAATGTTTTGAGAGGGTCTGGCCTGGTCCCTAACACTTACCAATCTGCTGACTGCAGATTCCGCTGTCCATGACAGTAGCAGGAAGAGCAATCACCGTACAGTCCTTAAGGAGACAGAGTCCCACTTTCACATTGAGAATAGCTTCCATTGTGTGGCACTATCACCGTGCGAAATGAGATCTAGCAACTAAGGCATTGGCATCCATGAATGTGATGTGGGTCATCAACAGCAGCGCAATGACCTCATGGTCCAGCACATCCCCCACTCAACCATGGCCATCAAGCCACGGGATCAACCCTGGTTCAAAGGAGAGTGCAGGAGGCCATGCCAGGAGCAATAACAGGTACAGCTGAAGATGAGGTGTCAACCTGATGAAGTCACCAAACGGAACTACTTGCAAGGCAATCAGCATAAACAGCAAGTCACAGACACAGCTAAGAGATCCCACAATCAAGGCATCAGATCTAAGCTCTGCAGTCCTGCCACATCCAGTCGTGAATGACGATGGACAATTTAGAATCTCACTGGAGGAGTAGGTCCAGAAACATTCCCATCCTCAACTATGGAAGACCCCAACACATCAGTGCAAAAGATAAGGATGAAGCATTTGCAGGAATCTTCCATCAGAACTGCTGAGTGGATGATCCATCTCACCCTCCTCCAATGGTACCCAACATTACAAACTCTAGGATTCAGCCAATTTGATTCATTCCATGTGATATCACAAAATTTTGGGAGACACTGGACACTGCAAACGCTATGGGCCTTGACAACATTCCAACAATAATACTGAAGATGTGTGCTTCAGAACTTGCTGTTCCCCTGGCCAAGCTGTTCCAGTACAGTTACAACACTGACAAAGTAGAAAATTACTCAGGTACGCCATGTACATATTTAGCAGGAGAAATCCAACCCGGCCAATTACCGTCCCATCAGTCCGTTGGTGAAGTGATGGAAGGTGACATCAGCCGTGCTATTGAGCAGCTCCTCCTCAGCAATAACCTGCTCAGTGACGCCCAGTTTGGGTTCCACCGGGACCACCCAGCTCCTGATCCCATTATAGCCTTGGTTCCAACATGGACAAAAGAGCTGAGTTCCAGAGGGGAGGGGAGAGTGACAGCCTGTGACATCAAGGCCAATTGGACCAAGTGTGGCATCAAGCGGTCCGAGCAAAACGGGAATCAATGGGGGACAAACTCTCCGGTAGTTGGAGTCAGACCAGACACAGAGGAAGATGGCTGTGAGAACCATTGACTAGTCAGTGTGCCTCAGGGATCGGTGTTGGGACAGCACTTATTTTCAATTTATATCAATGATTTGGAGTTGGGGTCCACGTGTAGGGTGTCAAAGATTGCAGCTGATACTAAGATGAGTGGCAGAGCAAAGTGTGCAGAGGATGGTGAAACTTTGCAGAGGAACATAGATACACTGAGTGAGTGGGCTGTGAGTCGGCAAAGATCTGGAAGATGGAATGCAATGTTGATAAATGTGAAGTCATCCATTTTGGTCGGAGTAACAGTAAAACAGATTATTATTTGAATGGTAAAAAGTTGCAGCTTGCTGCTAAACAGAGGGACCTGGGTGTCCTTGTGCATGAATCACAGAGGGTTGGTCTGCAGGTACAACAAGTAATTATGAAGGAAAATGGAATTTTGTCCTTTATTACTAAAGGGGTTCAGTTTAAAAGCAGAGAGGTAATGTTGAAGTTGTACAAGGTGCTGGTGAGCCCACCCCTGGAGTACTGTGTGCAGTTTTGGTCTCCTTACTTGAGAAACGATATACTGGCAGTGGAGGGGGTGCAGAGGGGGTTCCTCGAGGAGACTAGGTTGACTCCAGGTTTGAGGGAGTTGGTTTATGAGGAAATACTGAGTGGATTAGAATTATATTCATTGGGATTCATAAGAATAAGGGGGGGGGGGGGGTTCTTCTGGAAAAAATATAAAATTATGAAGGAAATAAGCAAGATAGTAGTAGAAAGGATTTTTTCACTGGAGGGTGAAACTAGGATGAGAGGACATGGCCTCAAGATTCGAGGGAGCAGATTTAGGACTAAGTTGAGAAGGAATGTCTTCATCCAGAGGGTTGGTAATCCATGGAATTCCTTGCTCAGGGAAGCAGTTGACACTAGTTCAGTAAATGTTTTGAAACAAAGATCGATATTTTTGAAAAAGAAAGGAATTAAAGGACACAGTGAGAGGGCGGGTAAGTGGAGCTGAGGCCATGAAAAGACCAGCCATGATCTTATTGAATGGTGGAGCAGGCTTGAAGGGGCAGACAGCCTACCCCTGCTCCTCGTTCTTCTCTCCTTGTTATTGGCTGGAGGAACAGCAATTATTCCTCTCACATTTTTTTGAGGAGGTGTCCATTGTATATAACCATCCATCTCTTTGGAAACACTTAAATATCTCCGGAGAAATGAAGCATTATGGTCAATGCCTCGATCTGTCCTCTCAGTAACTCATAAACATATTGTCCAAGGTGGGTACAAGTCCTATTGTCATGGGGAATACTTTACTAGATTGAAACGCTTCAACTGAACCTGTTTGCTATGTGACTGCATTTAATGCCAAACTCTGTGGACTATAATTGTGTCCCAGGAGGGTTTCCCTCTTCTATTAATTACAAATTCCTTACACTGTACAAAGCTATAGTATCAGTGACAGCATCACCTCCAGCATCACCCCCAGCACTAACAGGGACCGACAGCTCCAGAGACTGGGAGCTCGGGAGAAGAGAGATTCGAACCTGAGAACAATAGATTGGAATTTTACAACCATGGGTTGGAATCTGAACACAGAAGATCGGAATTTTACAACAATGGGCAGGAGTTTCTCAGCAACAATTGATTATATTTCTGCAAATTACCACTTGATGTCATTAACAACTCGGATCCGTTATATACTCCTGGTTATTCAACACATTTACTATCCCACCCTTGTTATTGTTGGTGTTCCTGGTAAGTCTCTAGCCCTGCTATTAGCTCTATAAGTCATGACTAACTGCAGTGCTTTTCCTGCCAGTTCCTCTCTCCTCCTTGCTGCTGTTACTGTAGTCCCTGCTGAGGATATGTCCGCCCATTAGATCTGAAAATCATGTTTCACTCTCTTCATGTTCTTGTCATTCATCGTTATCCATTGACGCTCACCCCATCCTTAGCCAAGTCATGAGGATCAGTGAGATTGCTCAGAATCTTACCAATCCATTTAGAGCCAAAGAGTTAGAGAAATGTACAGCACGGAAGCAGACCCTTCAGTCCAACTCATCCATGCTGACCAGATATCCCAACCTAATCTAGTCCCATTTGCCAACACCTGGCCCATATCTTTCTCAACCCTTCGTATTCATATAACCATCCCAATGCTGTAATTTTAGAACAGCCTCCACGACTTCCTCTGGCAGCTCATTCCAGATACGCACCACCTTCTGCATGAAACAGTTCCACCTTAGGTTCCTTTTAAACTTTTCCCCTTTCACCCTAAAACTATGCCGTCTCGTTCTGGACTCACCTGCACCAGAGAAAAGACCGTGTCTTTTTAACCTGTCCAGATCCCTCATGATTTTTAAAACTCTCTACAGCCACCTCTCAGTCTCCAACACTGCAGGTAAAACAGCCCCAGTCTATTCAGACCCTCTTTTTGCTCAAATCTTCCAACCCTCGCAACATCCTTGTAACCTTTCTCTGGATCTTTTCAGGTTTCACAACATCCTTCCGATAGGAGGGATTTGAACCCAAGTTTTGTCAACCTCATGCTCTTTCCTGGCACTGATTCTAATAGCCACTGTTTCCACAGTGTGTCTCATCACAGGGACCTTTTCAGTCAACTCACCTTCTCAGTTCCTCATCCTGACCAACATATCCGACCACGCCACCCACCCACCCCCATTCCTGCTACATCAGGCGTAAACAAGTATGCTCTCTCAAGACTGGCAGCCAAGAAAACAGAGTTGTAGGTAAACTGGGGACTTTCAGAGTTTGCCTTGCATTGTTTCTCAAAGCTGTTGCTCAATTACGATTAACTTACCCAGACAATGCCTGTTCTTGGACTTGTTATTGGTTTCACTGCTTGTGCGCCAATCTATTCCCATGCTCCAAGTGACCCGTGACCCCTCTTTTGTTCAAACTGCTGAGTATGTCCAAACCAATGTCTGACTAAATCCAAAGCCAGGCAAAGTCTTGGTGCCATAACTGTTGGCTATGAGAAAGTGTTCCTGTATTTGTACTAGAGAAGCTCGACTCCAACACAAGCTTATTCAATGACCTACTCAACCCCAGCTGCAATACTCCTTCCTCCACACCACCCCCATGTAGTTAACCACACCAAGGAGTCAGCACAGTTAATAGGACAGCCATGGAGAGACTTGTCGAACAGAGAAACCAAGGGGTACAGGCACGTAATACCACAAGAGTGGCATCACAGGTAGACAGGGTCATGAAGAAGGCATTTGGCAAACCTGTCCAAAACCAGAGGGTACAGATTTAAGGCGAGAAAGAAAGGATTTGAATGGGACCTGAGGGGCAACTTTATCACACAAAGTGTGGTGTTTCTATGGAAAGAGCTACCAGAAGAAGTGTTAGTATTTGGGACAATGGCAAAATTTAAAGTAATTTTGAACAGATATATGGATAGGAAAGGTTCAGAGGGACATGGGACAAATACAGGCTATTCGGACGAACTCCGTTCAGGAAACATGGTTGGCATGGGCCAGTTGGACAGTAAAGTCTGTTTGTGTGCTCTATGACTCTATGGCTCAGAGCTGAGACACGTGGAAGGAGGATTTGCAGGAGAGAACATTAAGCAGACACCAATCCCTCACTGTAGACCCCACTACATACCCAATCGCTTTCATCTCCCATGAGCAACAGTGGGTGTTTTACACTGTTTCCAGCCTGGCTAAGCCCTATGTGCAGATACCAACATCAGTGAGAATGCAGAAACCATCTGAGGCTATAGCTATAGTCCCGTCCAAACAATACCTTTGACTGAACAAGAGTGTCCACTGTCTAAACCTGATGGTGGGCTTACAGAACTTGGTCTAGTCACTGACAAAGCTATTGCTGGGCTCTGTGACTCTGTGTGCTCATAGATAATAAATATTCTTCTGGACAAGATGTGTTACCGCTCACATTTGCCATGCATCTGCTCATTTCGCTGCCTGTCAATGCAACCTGATTTCCTGTACAATTTTCCTCACTTATTTCCACGGATCGTGTCATCAAAGTTTGAAATGTTGCCCTACAACTCAGAGTTGGAGCCATAAGTGTACCTCACCAGTCCCAGTGGAACAGTACAGGGTCACTGATGTTTATAAGCCTCCAGTCTGTGTAATATCTGTTCAACACAACCCTGATTAAAGTCCATCGGAACATTGTCACAATCCTCAATGATATGGAGTAACCTGCTATTTTTCCCATTCAATATGATCCTGTTAGTTTATTTACTCCTCAATCTACTGAGGAAATCCCTGTCTCATCCTCAGGTGTTCCATTTGCTCCAAACCTGATGAACCAATTCCCTGATTTACAATGAGGTGTCAGTTGTGATTATGTTTTCATTGATTTTGCAGCGGACTCATTTCCAATCATTGCTTTGTCGTAATGGAATTCTGTCCGGCCTATTAGAGGTGAAGGAATCTATCAGAGAGTCCAACATTTAACACCCCGTATGGAGTAAAATACCGCAGATTCTGCCAACCTGAAATAAAACCACAACTCCCAAAGTACTCAACAGATCGGGCAGCATCCATGGAGAGTGAGGCAGATAGGAATTCAGGTTAGAGGCCTGGAGTCAGAACTCAGAGTGGTCAGGGGTATTTATTTAAATAGGGCAGGGAAATGAGGTGGCTGGGGAGAACATGGAAAGGTCTGTACTTGGGTGGAAGACAGGAGAGATTAAAGGATAGCAAGAATTGTCATGAATGGTAAAGAGAGAAAAGATATACCTTGAAGATGTATAAATCCAAAATCATCATTCTGTCGCAACACTAGAACGGTTTCGAGCTTTTGATCTGAAGTTGTTGAACTCAGTGTTAAATGTAAACATTGTCCCATTATTTGGGAAACATCTTTGATGATGATTTTGGATTTTCTTATTGACAATTTTTGCTCCTTTACTTGTCCTGGTACAATCCCATTTTGCTTTTCGTTTTCATCCCTTCTCCCATCTAATGTCTCCTGTCTCCCGGGTTACCACAGATCTTTTCATTTGTTGTCCCTTCCTTTCCATGACTGGTTTACATCCTGTTTCAGTACATTTCCCGTTCTGACAAAGGGTTAGCAGCCTGAAATGTTAACTCTGTCTCCCCACAGGCACTGCCAGAGCTGCTGAGAATTTCCAGCATTTCCTGTTTGATTTCTATGGTATTCTTTTTATCCTTCTTGTCCTTATTGTAAACATTTTAACCAGATTTAAACTGATATCACTTCTGACCTTTGCTATCATGTCATTGCAAGCCATAGGTCAATTACAATAACACACCAAGGTGGCAGAGCTAATCAAAAGGAAATTTCAGTTGGATTAGCTCCAAAAAAATGAGTATAATGAGCGTTTTCACAAGTTTCACAGACTTGATTACATTTCCCACAATAGACACAAAGTGGTGATACTGAGCAAAGGGCAGTGGTCAGTTGTCACATTCACAATGGAACACCCGTCCTCAAGCTGTAGTCCTCAACCTTGTCCCTTAACTGCAGCCTATCGCTGCCTTTCCCTCAGGATATATGTTTAGTGTCTTACAAACCATTACTTTATCCACAGTTTGCCACCTGGTTCGGTGTTATATTGAGTAAAGCTCTGTATCTACTCAATCAGGTGATTAATCTGTTACCTAACTGTCCTTTCCGTGATAATACTCTGGTTTTGAAATCCATTTCCCCTTGTTGTTTATTTATTAAAATGACCAATTAGTGAGACTATGATGCACGTGCCCCTCTTCATGACTGTTTTGGCTGTTCCAGTCTGTGGGTGTCACTGGCTAATATGCAAATCCATGTTCTATCAACTTTGAAATAAAGGATCTTTACATCCTCTGAATTAATCTTTTCCAACATTTTACCGCATCACATGACTTGTACAAAATTGTAACTAATGTTCAGTTGAGCCTATCCATCTCACTTCTCTGACTATATTACATATAGAATACAATTTTATAATGAACAATATGATCACTAATTTGACAGTGCCATAATAAAATGAATCTTACACTGAGGTACAGAGACCTGTTACCAGTTTGAGATGTATTGCAATCCAAGACTCTTCAAAAGTCTCGTCATTCACAACGGGGTTGAGAAAGCATTCCCAGAATTGCATTGAGGTCACTCAAAACAGTTCCTGAGATTTCGGATAAATTCTGTCAATATTAATGGAAAGTTATAAAATGATTTAACTAAAGCAAAATACTGCAGGTGCTGGAAGTCTGAAATAAGGACAGAAAAGGCTGGGAGTGCTGACAGAACATCATCACCCTGAAATGTTATCTTAGCTCTCCGCAGGTTTAGCCCGACCTAATAAATTATTAGAATGTTGCTGTAAATTTGGATCACTAGATATCCTGCGAAAGAGAGTATGTTGAGATAATGGTTTCCATTTCTGACAAATAATAAATTTTCAGGTCCCATTCCTAATAAGTAATTAACTTGATAGTTGATGGAGAAGGAAGGTTGGTCGGGTTGTATTGAGACAATGAAAAGGGATTAAATGATTATTGAAATCGAATCAATGTGCAGGGTGATGGGGAAGAGCAAGTGGTTGTCACTAAGTCCAAACTTGTAGACAGCCTGTGCAAATCTGATGGGCTGAATGGCTTCCTTCTGGTAATGGGGTGATTATTAAACATAATCTCCCTTTCCATTTCCTGGGTATGTAGTCTGCATGCTGGACTGTGCTTCAGTCGAGGTTATCTAATGTTCACCAGGAGATAACACAAGAAACAGCTAAGGCACTGTATATAGCAATGGTTCTGAAAATATCTTGTCAGTGGTTAATAGCTCCAATACTCGCCATGCTCTGAGTTGAACTGTTCCAGTGCAATTACAAAACTGGCAACCACCTATTAATATGGGGATTTAAACAGATCAATCTCAAAGTGTAGAAAAAAGCAAATACAAATAATTACCACCCCATCAGTCTGATCAGAATTAACAACATGGTGGAAGGTGTCATCAAGAGTACTATCAAGCTGCACTCCCTCAGCAATAACTTGTTCACTGGTGTCCAGCTCTGCAGGGTTGCTCAGCACCACACCTCATAACAACTAATATCCAAACAAGGACAAAAGAGCTGGACTCCTGAGGTGAGAGAGTCTGCACTTGACATCAAAGCAGGAAGTGACCAAGTCTTGCCTGAAAGAAACCTAAAATAACGAGAAATGGGATGAAACTCTCATTGGTTGGAGTCATTCCTGGCACGTTGGAGGATGGGTGTGGTTGTTGGAAGTCAGTCACCTCAGCTCCAGGACATCGCTGCAGGAGTTCCTCAGGGAAGTGTCCTCGGCCCAGTTATCTTCAGCTGCTTCATCATTTCCAATCCCTCCATCATAAGGTCAGCATTCAGGATGTTTGTTGATTGTTCCACAATGTTTAGTCCCCTTTCTGCCTTGTTAGACACTATCAAAGAGTGTGGTGCTGGAAAAGCACAGCCAGTCAGGCAGCAACCGAGGAGCAGGAGAATTGACGTTCCTGTTTTTTGCCCTTCATCAGGAATGTCGAGTCTCCTGTTCCTTGGATGCTGCCAGACCGACTGTGTTTTTCAGCACCATGCTCTGTGTCTCTGATATCCACAATCTGCAGTCCTCCCTTTCTCCTTGTCAAACACTATGTCCATTTGAAACAACATTTGAACAATATTCAGGCCTGAGCTGACAAGTGCCATTTGCTCCACACAAGTGTCAGGTATCTCCAAAAAGAGAGATTATAACCATTTATCTTCATATAAATGAATTCCTCACGGTCAGCGTCCTGGGGGAGGGGGGGGGGGAGGTGTTGTAATAGACCATAGACTGAGCTGGTCTAGTTATCTAATTACCACTGTTACATGATCATGTCAGAAATTGGTGATTCTATGATATATATCTCACCCCCTGATGCCCCAAAGTCTGCCCATTATCGATAAAGGGCAAGTCAGGACTGTGATTGAATACTCCTCACTTTTCAGAAAGAGAGACACAAATAGAAATTACATGATGTACTCTGTTTAATTGGTAACATTTTCAGTAGCTTGATTATTTTTTTCTGTTTATTTTCCTTCCTCACAGTGAACACCATAACAATTATAATTCTGTTACGAGGAAAGTGTGGTCTGTCAAAATGTATTACCCGATACCTGGTGGCGATGTCAGCAGCAGATATCCTGGTTATTATCCTCGATCCACTGTTGAGGCACATTCCAATTGTTTATAAGAGAAATGTACGTTTCATACGGTCCATCCCCATCTGTAATATCCATGCTGTCTTCCTTTATGCAGCCACCGACTGTGCTGTCTGGTTTACCGTCACTTTTACCTTTGATCGATATGTGGCCATTTGCTGCCCAAATCTGCAAATTAAATTTTGTACTGAGAAGACAGCAGTTGTGGTTCTGGGAACAGTGACTGTGCTGAGTGGTTTGAAGAACATTTTCTGGTACTTTATGTTCACATCTCAGTATTTGCTCAGGAATCAGCCCTGGTTTTGTTCAGTACCAACTGATATTCTCTCATCTACAGCCTGGGGAACAATCGAGTGCCTCCATTATATCCTGAACCCAGCAGTGCCATTTGTTCTGATTCTGCTGCTCAATGCTTTAAGTGTCAGGTACATTTTAGTGGCCAGCAGAGCTCGCAAGAGACTTCGGGCTCACAGCAGTGGGGAGAATCCCAGTGACCCAGAAATGGGGTCTCGAAGGAAGTCCATCATTTTATTGTTTGTTATCTCAGGGAATTTCATCCTGTTATGGTCAGTGTTTATGGCATACTCTCTATGGAAACGCATGAGTCAAATGGGGTATCGGGCCATACATCTACATTATTTTGTACGTGATATCGGATTCATTCTCCAGCTCCTAAGTTGCTGCACAAACACTTGTATATATGTTGTGACCCAGACTAAGTTCAGGAAACAGCTTAAGAGCATTGTAAAATACCCTTTTACTCAAATTGTGAAATTCATCAAATGATGAGGTAGTTTGAAGAATTCAGTTTCAGATTCTATGCCATCCATCTCTGTGGGGTCATTGAAACAGACACAGTGAGAGGAATCTGCCCTCTCCAATCTTTGTGATACAGACTGAGTATCTTCAGTTGGCAGTCCTGGTGATCTACCACAGACACAGAGTAAATGGTCTGTTGTCTCTGGGTCAATGATATAGACACTGTGCATTCAATCTACTCTACTCAAAGTACGTGACACTAATACAGTAGGAACAATCTGTCCTCTCTTGGGTCTGTGACAAAGACACAGTGAGTTCAGTCCGCTCTCTCTGGGATACATGTGAACATACTGATATGAATAAGGAGTTCGTCATTTAGCCCTTGAGTCTTGATCTGCCATTTGATCAGTTCATGATTGATCTAACTACTGCCTTAATCCCCTTTTCCACCTGCTTTTCAACCCTGGTGAAGAAGTCACATAACGCTTCCATACAAGTCATCAATGAGCCTGCCTCCACTGTTATCTGGAAGATCATTCCACACACTATTGTACAGTGAGGCGAAACACATGTTGTATGTGCTGCCACAAATACTTTGTCAGTTTTAAAAGGAAGTTTACAGAGTTAACTCAACTATACATGAGGCAAGACAGGGTCTCTGAAATAGTAAACAATATTTGATTGTGTTAAGTTTCCTTAAGTAAAGCTGACTCATCTGACAACAAAGAACATGCAAGAGACAATGTTCTGAAACCATAAAAAACAGAGGAGTCTGCTCTGCTATTTAATCATGGCTGATAGGTTTCTCAAACCCATTCTCCCACTTTCTCCCTGTAACCCTTGATCCTTTTGATACTCAAGAACCTATCGATCTCAGTCATAAATATACTCAATGACCTGGTTTCCACAGCCTTCTGTAACAATGAATTCCATAGATTCACCATTCTGTGGCTGAAGAAGTTCCTCTTTATCTCCGTTCCAAAAGGCCTTCCCTTTACTCTAAGAATTTGTACTTGGGTCCTCGTCTCTCCTCCCATTGAAAACATCTTCCCAAAATCTACTCTGTCCAGGCCATTCTGTATTCTTTAGGGTGTAGGTTCGCTCGCTGAACTGCAGGTTTGATATCCAGACGTTTCATTACCTGGCTAGGTAACATCATCAGTGGCGACCTCCAAGTGAAGCAAAGCTGTTGTCTCCTGCTTTCTATTTATATGTTTGTCCTGGATGGGGTTCCTGGGGTTTGTGGTGATGTCATTTCCTGTTCATTTTCTGAGGGGTTGATAGATGGTACCTAGATCTATGTGATTGTTTATGGCGTTGTGGTTGGAGTGCCAGGCCTCAAGGAATTCTCTGACATGTCTTTGCTTAGCCTGTCCCAGGATAGATGTGTTGTCCCAGTCGAATTGGTGTTTTTTTTGTGCTTCCTGCCTTTTATCTTAGCCTGCTTGGCACACCTTCCTCATGTCTGGAGAAGGGCTTATGCCCAAAACGTCAATTCTCCTGCTCCTTGGATGCTGCCTGACCTGCTGCGCTTTTCCAGCAACACATTTTTCAACTCTCATCCTTCACAATGGATTCATGGATCACAGCCACGACTGAGGCTAGGCTGATCGGTCTGTCATTTCCCATAATTTGCCTTACTCCCTTCTAAATATTTAATTTATTTTATATATAATTGATTATTTAATCTTCTTCATACTTATTTCTTTTTTGTTACCCTCTGTTGGTCTTTGCATACTTCCGAATTTTCTGGTTTCCCACTGACCTTCGCCACATGATACACTTTCTCTTTTGTTTTAATGCTATCCCTGACGTCCATAGTCAGCCATGATGGCCTCATCCTCCCTGTACCATGCTTCCTTTTCCTTGGTATGAATCTCTGCTGTGTCTCCTGAATTACTCCCAGAAACCCCTGCCATTACTGTTCCACTGTCTTTCCTGCTCGGCTCCTCTCCTGGTCAATTCTACCCCTCTCAAATAACAGTGTAAATTCAATCAAGTTATGATCACTGCTTCCTAAGTGTTCTTTCACCTGAGGCTCCCTTATCGAGTCTGCCTCATTGAACAGCACTAAATCCACACAACTCCACCACAAGCTGCTGCAAAAAGCCATCAGCAGACATTCCATAAATTCCTTTCCTTGCAACCCACTACTAACCTGATTTTCCCTGTCCACCTGCATATTGGAATCCCCCATGATCACTGTAACTTTGCCTTTCTTACACATCTTTTCCATCTCCTTGTGTATCTTGCACCCCAGCTCCTGACTACTGTTTGGAGGTCTGTACATAACTCCAAACATGTTTTTTTTTAAATTTGCAGTTCCTCAGTTCTGCCCACACAGATTCAACGCCATCTGACCTTACTTTGTTTCTTACTATTGATTTAATTTTATTTTTTACTGATAAGGCATCACCACTCCCTCAGCCTACCTGGCTTTTTTTTTGATAGGATGCATATCATTGAACATTCATCTCCCAATCCTGAACCCCTTACAGCCAAGTGTCTGTGATGCCCACCATGTCATACCTGCCAATTTCGATCTTCATCACAATCTCATTTCCCTTATTCTTTATCCTGTGTGCATTCAGGTATGACACCTTCAGTCCTGTACGAAGTATCACTCTTCTCATTGCCACTCACTTGTCCAGTTATCCTCATCATAAATACAAGACAGGCATCAAACTGGGTCTGAAACCTAACTCCTGGATACAAAATCACTTCCTTCCTTGAGACAAAACACCTCAAGTGCTCACATGGAGAAAAGCCCCTGACTCCTGTCTTTGAAAGTTGCTAAACCCAAAAAAGGCATACCTTTGATCGAGCAAAACCCATCCTGGCAAGGAACACACTTCAACTTCCCCCAGGATATAGGGAGCTGGTGCTGAACTGAAAATGTGTTGCTGGAAAAGCGCAGCAGGTCAGGCAGCATCCAAGGAACAGGAGAATCGACGTTTCGGGCATAAGCCCTTCTTCAGGAATGAGGAAAGTGTGCCCAGCAGGCTAAGATAAAAGGGAGGGAGAGGGACTTGCTGAACCCTTGTTTTGTAGTTCATTTGGCCCAGTGCTCAATGTTAATTAAAACTTACTGTTTAACACCAACCTGCTCATAATGTGTTCATGGTTAATTTAATTGGCTTTCCCATCTGCATAAATTGCCTTTATTTTTTGCTCTGTCTGTTGTTCTGTCTCAGAATGACAGGCCTCTAATCATTGCTGTCTGTGTGACTTTAAGTCTCAAAGGCAGTTTTAGCTGAGAAAAGACTGGAGACATCTTCTGTCTTGTACACTAACAGCCTTTTCAATAAAACAAAACAACATTAATATTTATTTGTAAATTTATTAAAAATCCAGCCATTATTCATTAATATTTTTGAATTATTTATACTTCAATTCCAGCACAATGTAAGTGTTTCTAATGCAGTTTTTTTTGTTGCGACCCATAGACTGGTGTGGTTCTGTCTTGGGAATCAGTGCGGCTGTGCGACTGTACAAGATGGCGTCGTTTATGTGGATTGTTTTGGAAAGGAAACATTGGCCTTTTTTCCATAGTGTAAGATTAACAAATTGTGTATGTTTGTTAAACTTTCCTAAAAACACCACATTTTTACACTAAATCCTATAACTGCAATTACTTACAATATTCTCGATATATGAGGGCCCTGAGAACTGTTACCTAACTGGAACCAAAATCTCCACCCAGACCCTCCCACCGTGTCATGGTCACTGTGGGTTGTCCTTATAACACTCAATCAGTATAAACCCTTTCAGACTCATGTACAACATGTGATTTTACTTATTGTTGTCACATGTAACTAAGTGCAATGAAATGTTTCGTTTGTGGGTGGTAGCGGTGCATCATAACACACAGACAGATTATTCTTTATTCAGACAGAGTGCATCATACAGGATTACACAGGTGATACACAAATGCAAGATCAGCATTAGATTTGAAGTTAGAGAGGTCCATTTAGCAGTGCAAGAACAGCAGGGAAGAAGCTGTGGCCATGTGTGTTGGAGCTTCTGCATCTTCTGCCTGGTAGAAGATGTTGGAAGAGAGTCTGACCGGGTGGGAGGGGTCTTTGATTGTGTTTGCTGTCTTTCCATGGCATTGAGAACTATAGATGGAATCGATAGATGGAAGGTTGGCTTGTGTCATGGTCTGGGCTGTGTTCATAACTTTCTGTAGTTTCTTGTAGTCCTGGACAGAGCTGTTACCATACCAAGCTGTGATGCACCCAGATAGAATGCTTTCTATGGTGCAGCTATAAACGTTGGGGAGAGTCCTTACAAATATGCTGAATTTCCTTAGCCTCCTGAGGAAGAAGATGCATTCTTGTAGCCTCTTTGAAGTTCTCTATACACCACCATTCAGTCCTCTGTTCACCTCCATTCAGGTCTTTGTACATCTCCATTGAGTCCTCTATACATCTCTATTCAGTCCCCCATACTCTTCCACACACTCCTCCATACTCTTCCATGCAGTTTCCTACACCCCTCCAGGCAGTGGAGACAGGGAGGTGATGGCCTTCTGGTACTATTACGAGACTATCAATCCAGAAACTCAGCTAATGCTCTGGGGACCCAGGTTAGATTCCTGCCAAGACAGATGATGGAACTTGCACTCTATTAAAATAAAATCTGCAACTAATAATATACTGATGAACTTGGGATAACCATCTGGTTTACCAATATCTGACAGGGACGGAAATCTGCTGTCCTCACCTGGTCTGGCCTACATGTGACTCCAGACCCACAGCAATGTGATTGACTTTCAATTGCCCCTTGAACTGGCCTGGTAAGCCTGGTACCAGTCATTGCAAAGTCTCAAAGAAATTAAACTGGATGGATCACCTAGCACCGACCTAGGGAAAGGAAAATGCAGGAACAGTCCTGCCGATCTTGCAAAGTCCTCCTTACTAACATCTGGGGACTAGTGCCAAAATTGGGAGAGGGGTCTCACAGTCTAGTCAAGCAACAACCTGACATAGCCATACTCACAGAATCCTACCTGCCATTCTATGTTCCAGTCACCACCATCACCACCCCTGGATATGATGGAGGCAGCACAGTGGGTTGTGTCCTTGGCAAAATCATCACCAGCTGCTTCAGCATAAGGTCCCCAAAAGCACCTTCCCTCCAGCATAAGATTAGAAATGTGGATGTTCACCGATGATTGCACAATGTTCTAGCATCATTCATGGCTCCGTGGATATTGAAGCTATTCAAGTTCGAATACATCTCCATGGCCGTGGGCGGCACGGTGGCACAGTGGTTAGCACTGCTGCCTCACAGCGCCAGAGACCCCGTGTCTGCATGGGTTTCCTCCGGGTGCTCCGGTTTCCTCCCACAGTCCAAAGATGTGCAGGTCAGGTGAATTGACCGTGCTAAATTGCCCCTGGTGTTAGGTAAGGGTTAAATGTAGGGGTATGGGTGGGTTGTGCTTCGGCGGGGCGGTGTGGACTTGTTGGGCCAAAGGGCCTGTTTCCACACTAAGTAATCTAATCTAATCTAATCTAAAAAACAACAAGATATGGATAATGACAGTGGTAAGTAATATTCACAGCACACAGCTAGGCTATGACCATCACAAATAAGAGACAATCTAACCACTATCCCTTGACTTTTAATGGCGTGACCATCACTGGATCCCTAATACCAACATCCTGTGAGTTATCATTGACCAGAAACTCCACTGGACTCACCACACAAACAGTGACTACAAGAGCAGTTCAGAGGCTAATGCTAAGTGACTGACCTCCTGACTCACCAAGAGACAAATCAGGAGTGTGTTCGAATACTCCTCACTTGCCTGATGATTTAAGTTCCAACAACACACAAGAAACTGGACACCATCCAAGACAAAGCGGCCCTCTTGATTGGCACTGCATCCACAAGCATGCACTCACTCCATCTCTGAGGCTCGGTGGTAGCTGTGCGTCGTATCTACAATATGCACTGTAGAAAATCACCAAGTATATTCAGACAAAACCTTCCAAACCCACAACCACTCCGATCTAGAAGGACAAGGGCAGTAGATACATAGGAATGCCACTAACTTCAAGTTCCCCACCAAGCCCCTCACCATCCCGACTTGGAAATACATCGCCGTTCATTCAGCATCACTGGGTCAAAATCCTGGAATTCTCTCCCTAACAGCATTGTGGGTCAACCCACAGCAGGTGAACTGCAGTGGTTCAAGATGGAAACTCACCTGGACCTTCTCAAGGGGCAACTAGGGACAGGCAATAAATACTGGCCCAGCCAGCGACACCCAGATGCCACCAATGAATAAATAATGTCCTCTAAACACCTCCATGCTGTCCTCTACACAGATTCATCCCCTGCACTGTCTGATACTCTGACTAGTGACATGGTGAATGCCTGTCACTCTGCACTAAACATTGCGATAAACCTGACAGCCCACAAGTAAACACAAAGTGAATGAGCCTTTAGAAAGTTAGCTCAGAGCCAGATGATGCATCCTATGTCGCTGCATGAAATGTGCGCATGCCCCTGACTGTGAAGCAACCTGGCAGAAACAGGTACGACATCATTGTCTCTGAGCTCCACAGTGAAGGGTGAGTTAATCTGAAAGCAGCCAGAATGATGTGGTGAGGCTGGGGTTTGGTGATGCCCACACACACCGACAATGCTGTGCTCTTGTGGGAAGATACGTATCTGAGACGATCTTACACACTAATCATAACCCATTGAAATTTCTGGAGAAATTTAAGGACAAAAATGCAGTCTGTTCAGATGGAGCCTGTTGCTTTAGCTATTCAATTTGAAAATTGTGCACGTGGCAGGATGACAAAACATGATTGCAGATGCAGTGGCGAGACTTGAATGAGAAATGGAGGCATTCATGGCAGGAGTAAAATAGACTGAAACAAAGTGTACCAATGCATGTTTGTGTGATTGTTGTCATTGTAATGTATGTGTCTGTTATGAAGTACAAAGAGTTTACAATTAAGGGGTTTTAAATTGAAGCCAGCTTTGGTTTAGTGGGTTCATTTCATTTTAGGGTGAGGTACGATGGTGCTGCTTGTTTAACAAGGAGATGTTATACTTGGTTTTAGTTTCAAAAGATTGTAAAAACACAGAGTCTGAAAAGTCAGCTTGAATGGGTTTTTGGGCCAGTTTGATTAACAAATAACAGATACTGCCTCAGGCAAAAGGCTTT
The DNA here is from genome assembly GCF_037043375.1 of Chiloscyllium plagiosum. Classification (NCBI taxonomy): domain Eukaryota; kingdom Metazoa; phylum Chordata; class Chondrichthyes; order Orectolobiformes; family Hemiscylliidae; genus Chiloscyllium; species Chiloscyllium plagiosum. Next base: position 96,165,620 of record NW_028270150.1, read on the forward strand.
CAGGTTTTATATTTAAAGAATGAAAGTGGAGAGGCCAGTTCTCACAGCTCAGCTTCCCTGTGGTTTGGTTTGAGTTTTGGCAGTCTAGCTATTCATTGGAAGCAGTCAAGATGTTGTAAAGCTGCTGGACCCAAAGGAGCAGGTCCATGCTGATCCTCCTCTCTCTCTGACATCTCTCCTGGAAGACCCTGTGTTTAGTTTACCTATGGATCCCAGGGGTGTTTAAAGGGTTTTGTTGCCAGTATTTGAAACAGCATCATTAAGGTGGGATAATATGTTGGGCTTTCATGTCACTAGTCACAGTATCACACAGTGCAGGGGATGAATCTGTATCGAGGACAGCATGGAGGTGTGTAGAGGACATTATTTATTCATTGGTGGCATCTGGGCGTTGCTGGTATGCAGTTGTCTTTTGTTTGTGTTTCATTCAGTAATCTTGGAAATAAATTCTGTTTTGTTTAAAACTATATGGTTTGACCAACTGCATACCTCCTGGAATAGCCACGTTACAATTGCTTTAAATAACGAGCACAGTTAGGGTCTTGACAACTTTCTTGAAATGTTTTGATGGTGTCTGACCTGGTTGTAACACTCAGCAATCTGCCATGAGCAGATACATCTGTCCATGACAGTGTCAGGAACAGCGATCACCATACAGTCCTTAAGGAGACAAAGTCTCCCTTTCACATTGAGAATAACCTCCATCGTGTTGAGTGGTTCTATCCCAATGCTAAATGGGACAGACTTCAAACAGATCTAACAACTCATGGGTTGACATCCATGGTGTGATGTGGGCCATTAACAGAAGCACAGTCTGTGAGCTCATGGTCCAGCTCATCGTTAACTCAACCATGACCAACAAGCCAGGGGATCACCCCTGGGTCAATGGAGAGTGCAGGGGAGCATGCCAGCAGTAACACCAGGCACAGCTGAAGATGTGGTATCAACCTGGTGAAGCCACCAAACTGAACTACTTGCATGTCAATCAGCATAAACAGCAAGTGACAGACAGAGCTAAGCGAACCCATAACGAATGGATCAGATCGAAGCTCTGCAGTCCTGCCACATCCAATCGTGAATGGTGATGGGCAATTAAACAACTCACTGGAGGAGGAGGCTCCACAAATATTCCAATCCTGAATGATGGAAGATTCCAGCAAATCAGTGCAAAAATATAAGGATGAACATTTTGCAGCAAACTTCAGCCAGAAGTACTGAGTGGATGATCCATCTCACCCTCCTCCAATGTTGCCCAGTATTACAGGTACCAGTCTTAAGGCAATTCGATTCACTGCACATGACATCACAAAATGGCTGGATACACTGGATGCTGCAAAGGCTATAGGCCCTGACAACATTCCAGCAATAACACTGGAGTCATGTGCTCCAGAACTTGTTCCTCCCCAAGCCAAGCTGTTCCAGTACAGTTATAACATTGGTATTTACCAACCATGTGTAAAATTGCCCAGTTACATCCTGTATATATTAATCATAGTGACATAGAGCGGCATGAAATGAAGTTGTCGACCCTCACTCGTGAGATTCAGAATTTGCTGTTTAATCCAGAAAGGTGGAAATTGGAAATACTTTTCATGACAAAATCTAATTTCGTTCTTGCCATATTTCCCCAACTTTCTTGCCTTTGCTCAGACCACTCAAGGCAGCAGAAAATTCAACTCCATAAAAATTACTAACAATGTTCTTTTTAAGCTACTTACAGGATTGAGGATCCCACAGTCGCCCAGGCCTGAGTACTTTCGATGTTGTTCTGAGGATGGTGGTGGATTCGCTGTCCAGTGTTTTGATTCCCAAAGAGACTATTAGAGAAATAAAGCGAGTAACTTACCAATCCCGCCTACATAATCCTTTTTTTTGGTTAGTGGAGGAGGATGGGCAAGAGACACAACCATATTGTGTTTCGGGTAAAGCAACCACACAAATATGTGACCTTACTTACCCAGCCGTCCTGTGTCCACTCCTGCTCCACCTGCATACCAGGTAAAAGTAGAGGTCCATGATACTCAAGGTAAGCTTTTAATGCTTGATTTACGTTCCCAGAAGACCTCTGGTCCTCGCTCCTGTTGTAAAAATGGAGGCTACTGATGCTCAAGAGAAGCTTTTAAAGGCTCAACCTTTTCCCAGCAACCCTCTAGTCCTCCCACCCACTGGAAAAATGGAGTCCTCTGATGCTCAAGATAAGCTTTAAAATGCTCCATTTACTGTTTCAGAAGCCCTCTAGTCCTCCCACCCGCTGTAAAAGTGAAGGTCCATGATACTCAAGGTAAGCTTTTAAATGTTCCATTTACTTTCCCACAAGCCCTCTGGTCCTCCCCCCTGCTGTTAAAATGGAGGCCTCTGATACTCAAGGTCAGCTTTGAAATGCTCAACATATTTTCCCAGCCGCCCTCTGGTCCTCGCTCCCGCTGTAAAGATTGAGGCCCCTGATATTGAAGGTAAGCTTTGAAATGCTCAACTAACTTTCCCGTAAGCCCTCTGGTCCTCGCTCGCACTGTAAAATTGGAGGCCCCTGATACTCAAGGTGAGCTTTTAAATGTTCCATTTACTTTCCTAACTGCCCTGTGGTCCTGGCTCCCACTGCATTTCCCCGATTGGAGAAGCTATGCCATGTTCTTCGCAGCCCTCAACATGTCATCAATGATGATCAGCAACTCGACAAGATCATCCCTACTCCTCTTACCTTTAAACAGACCATTGTTTGCAGCAAACTACCCAGCCTTCAGGATAACATCCACCACAACACCACACAACTCTGCCATGGCAGCCTCTGCAGGACATGTCAGATCATCGACATGGACACTACCATCACACATGGGAACACCACCCACCAAGTGCACGGCAGATACTCGTGTGACTCGGCTCATGCTGTCTCCCTCATACGCTGCAGGCAAGGATGCAACAAGGCATGGTATATCAGTGAGACCACCCAGACACTACAGCAATGGATAAACAGACACCACGCAACAATTGCCAGACAGGAATGCTCCCTCCCAGTCAGGGAACACTTCAGCGCTCAGGGACATTCAGCCTCTAATCTTCAGTAAGTGTCCTTCAAGGCAGATTTCGAGATACACAACAGTGCAGGATCACCGGGCAGAGACTGATAACCATGTTCCGTACCCATTAAGCCGGCCTCAACCCAATTCTGTATCTGTGAAGTCTTCCTCACTGTCTTGTTGTGACAACATAATCTTGATCAATTGCTCTGATCTCTTCACCTTATTAAGTTTTGAATTACTTATTGCACTCTCTCACCCACACTCTCACTCAAACACAGACACAAACTCACAAACACAAACAGACTCTCACAGACCCTCTCTCACACACCCACACTCTCTCTCATACACACACACAGACACACACAGAGACTCACACAGATCCTCTCTTACACACACCCTCTCTCACACCAATACACACACACACACACACTCTCTCACAAATGCACACGCATACACAGACTCACACAAACCTTCTCACACATCTATACTTTCACACAAATACACACACAGAGGGACTCACACATACATTCTCTCACAAACACTCTCCCTCACAAATACATATGCAGACCCTCTCTCCTATATCTCCACACTCACACAAACACACTCACACAGACTCACACGGACCCTCTCTCACACAAACTCTTTCACACACATATTTTTCTCCCACACTCACACACACTGTCTCTCAAGCATGCACACACACTCACAAATCTACAGGGTGAATCACTTCATTCAAGATATTTGTTTTTTGCAGATACATTCTACTTTTTTAATCAAAAAGTACACAATTTATAATCGCAGTCAGCCAATATGGTGTCCTATAAATTCCACCTTTCGGAATAAAACCAGTCTGATTCCAGGCTAAAACTCTGGGACAGGACCTCGCTCCTACAATTCAATGTCTGACCTGAAGTTTCACCTTTTTTATAATCCTATCGCTGTTCCTGATTGTCCTGACATTGACTTTATAAACACATTGTTGTGTCTCCATAGTCTGACTACACCATAGGGGCAGCTCTTACATTAGGGAGAAGTGACTGGTGGTAATTTAACCTGAGGTCACCAGACCTTAGACAAGGGAAGAGGTGCAGAAGGAGAGTCCTTCACAGTAACCTCAGGCCGGTGGTAGGAACTGAACCCATGCTGTTGGTATTACACTATTCTACAAACCAACAATCTGAACCGATTCCCATAATCGCTTTACACACTGTCTCACACCCTTGGTCACCTGCAGAGACATATTACCTGATACCCCAATCACATCAGTTGTATGATCTTTTGCTCTCTCTGCCCTTGATCTCTCAGCCAATAAACTCTGTGTCTTTTCCCTGCTCTCTCCCGGCACCTGATGAAGGAGCAGCGCTCTGAAAGCTTGTGTGATTTCAGGTAAACCTGTTGGACTATAACCGCATGTCGTGTGACTTCTGACTTTATATATATCAAGTATTATTTATAATACATGAAGTTTAAAACATGTAGACTGAATACCACAAAGATGCTTTACATCAGCATTTTTATCAATGTGAATACGTTAGGGATTTTTACACAGACATTCATTCACACGACGTGGGCATCATTGAGAAAGACGGTATTTGCTGCTGATGCTGAATTGCCTCTGAGAAGGAAGGAGCAAGTTCAAATGGGGTCACATCAGTGACTGTCATCCCTGTCTTTTAAATATTACACAGAGTGAGCAACTTAAATGTTCCTTGTTGTGAGCATGTTTAACAATATTTGCTATAGCCAGTTTATATAATAGTTTTGCTTGGTTTATAGACTGCAGTCAGTGAAAGTTACATCTTTGGGGGCACTTTCAGAGATATCTGATGGAAGCCTTTTTTTAAGTGCTCTTCAGGAACTTTACACAGGGACATCTGCTGCAGAGTGTTCCTCAACATGAGGAGTGATGCACAGAGTCGATAAGGGCTAATTTGTGGACCTTAACAAAGGGAAACATTGTGTTTGCCTCACTGATCCAGGAAGGAACGATCGATCGTATTGTGTCTGCTTCAAGAATCATGGGGAGTGTGGACTGAACCTACTCTGTGTGTCTCAGAGATGTCAGGGAGAGCAGACTGACCTCACTGTGTCTTCATCACTGACCCGAGGAAAGTCGATCAGGGATCAGACTGAGGGTACTGCTTTCGCTATGTTGCAGTCTTAATCCCCCCGGGTGTCTACTGATTTTCAATGTTCTACCGTAACAACTCACTCTCACTCTCTCTTACACACATAGACACACACACACAGAGACAGATACACACACACACAGATACAGACACCCACCCACACGTGCCCCCCCACACACACAGATACACACACCGACAGACAGACAGACACACACACACATGCAGATACACACACAGAGGCACAGACACACACCCACATGTGCCCCCCCCCCCCCCCCCACACGCACACAGACAGACACACACACACACACACACAAACAGAGGAAACAGTGATTTCCTGGATTCGGAGTAAACATGTGTTGGTTTTATCTTTGAAAGAACAGTTCAGTTGAGACAATTCTGTTCTCTTCCATTTACTTGAATTCCTGGCCTTCGCATGAGACAGCTGTCCTCTTAACAGCCGTCTCAGGCAAAATCTCAAGGAATATTAGGTTCCACGGGCTTCAATCTCACAGCGACAAAGTTACTTCTAATGAAAGTCCCATCTTGGGGGCCAATTTGCTGCCTCTGCCACACAGTGTGTTTTAACTCTTATATCCAGCAAAATAACTGAAACGAATCTTAATAATAATCATCAATAATATTCAGTTATTTGACCCAATTAATACTAACATAACAAAATACAGTATAAATGAACCATTTACACAACAAATGCTATCTTGTGCTTTAACCTTAACTCTGGATGATCATATACCCTCACACTAGACCTAGGCCGTGCTCCACACCGTGATGTCGCCTGGTCATCTCCTGATGCTTTCAGGGGTATCTTCCTTTCTCGGTGGTTGGTCTTGAGATACCGCCCTGAGCGTGGTGTTGTGGCAATTCTTACATTCGAAAGTCTTTGTGCCCTTTTCGGAGGATCTTCAGCATTAACCAATGGATCAATCAGGCTCGATCACCCTAATCAATCCGACCCAGCCAGGCGTTGCCATGTCGATGGTAGGGTCATCCTTCGGCCTTCATTCCTCCAAATAAGGGTGTGAGGCAACCCCTCCCCCATGTTTGGTACACACCTCGATGTTTCCGATCACCCTGAGGATGACATTGCATCGACACCATTCAACCCCTACTACGGCTGTGTATTGTAGAGTCTGCAGCTACCAGGTTATTTACAAACTGGGTCTTGGTAGCTGCAGCCTGCCTGGATCCTGCAGCATGTGGATTAGCACAGCCACTTTGGTCAAGGCCGGTTTCCATTTCCCAGCATGCTTTAGTCCTTGTCCATTTAACATCAAATCAATCACAGAATTTGTCATTTTGAAGGGCTCATCTGGGCACATCTTGCGTTCAATTCCTGCATTCAATTCCCCTCATGATGAACCAGAATATTCTATTAGTTTTTTTCCTGATTACTTGCTGTACCTGCATATTAACATTCAGTGATTCATGTACCAGGATCCCCAGATCCCTCTATACCTCAGAGATGTACAACCTCTGACCATTCAGATAAGGTGTTCATTTTTAACTCTTTCTGCCACAATGGAGAGTTTCCCAGTTGCCCACACTGTCCTCCATTTGCCGGATCTTTGCCCGCTCACTGAACCAATCCATGCACCTCATAGGCTCCTCATGCCCTCTTCACAATGCACTTTCTCAGCTAGCTTTGCGTCATCAGTAAATTTAGCTCCATACCTTCAATCCCTCCATCCAAATCATTTCTATAAATTGCAAAGAGTTGAACCCATTGTTTTCCATTTCCCTGCCTGCTGCTAAACAATGTACATTCAGATGTGGGTCCTGATTGCTGACACAACGGGCCCCTCTCCTGCCTGAGTAGCTGCCTGGTCACTACCGGTCCCTCCAAGTGCCAGCGGCCTGGGGCATTTCTTCCTCAGCCAGCTGCGGAGCTGTGGCAGTGAGGTGCTCACCAGCTTGTGCTGCCACACTCTCTAAGACTAACCTTCCCACCGAGGTCTCAGAGTCTGAGCTGGTGGGGTGCCTTTTACACCTCAGTACTCTCATCCTCATAGGGGGAGGAGGTGGCTTGTGTGGGAAATGTCTACGTCACTGTCGGGGTGGTGGAAATGCTGGTGGAAGCCAAAAAGCACAGAGAGAGAGAGAGACAGAGAGAAAGAAAGACAGAGAGACAGAGAGAGAGACAGACAGACAGTGCCATGGCAACTGGTTGGAAGTGGTGTGTGATGAACGAGACTGATGGAGCAGTTCCTGGGAAAGTGGGAAAAAGCTTACCACAGAGGAACCTTCCAGCCTCAAGGACTCAATATTGATCTCCACAGCTTCAGATCTTGACTGTATGATGTCCCTGATTCCTACAATCTCCTTCACACACACAGTTTTCTTATTTGTGCCTTATTTACATTGCTTCTTTTACTCTTTCAACCCCATTAACAATTTCTTTATATTCTACACTGGACCTCGACACTATTTCACCTGATGTCCTCCTCTGTGAAAAGTGTAAAATAAGCCAATTTGCCACCCCTTTCAGCTCTGAAATGAAGCATTAACTCTGTTTCTCTATCCATGGGATGCTGCCTGATCTGCAGCATTCTGTGTGTGTTTTAGTTTTGCAGCATCAGCAAAATTTTGCTTTAAATGATCTTCCGAAGTCTGATCCTGTCCTCCTCACTCTTCACTATCTTTCTATCTCACTTGTTATCTCCAAATCTTGAAATCATGTCCTTTTTAAATAACAGATTTGCCTTTGTCATTTATATATGTATTATAAACATCTCTGATTCTAATATTGGTCATGAGGGAGGAACAGTATATTTCCTTGCAGTCTATCTACCTTCTAACCAACCTGTCCCCGAGGTGTTATTACACACCTCTGGAACAGGTGGGATTTCAGCCCAAGATCTCTTGCCTGGGACACTATCACTGCGCCACAAGAGCCCTCTTCCTGCAGCTAATCATTACCTGCTCAGTGTTTCTCTCTGAGTTATGTCCCTCAGTCAATGTGAAACTCAGAACGCCAAGGTCCTTCAATTCACATGTTTGAATTTTCCGAATCAGTTAATTAAATTACACTACACATTTTGGCAGTCATGATCCTTTTGGAACATGAAACACGCTGTACTCAACATTTCCAAAGCACTTTCCTTTATTGAAGAACTCCATTAAGCACATACTAGCTGTCACTTGTTCAACTCTTCTTCAAAGGAACAAACCTATATTTTATCTAGAATCATCAGGGGACACTAATACAGACATCCAGCCCTCTTGGCCCACTCCCATATTATCATTGTTCCTTTACTCAGCATCCCTCACACATTCTACTCAGACCAGGTATAAGTTTAACTTTACTCTGGGACAAATGCACTGGATTGAAAGGAGTTCAATGACCCTGTTTGTTCAGTGACTGTAATTAATGTCAATCTCTGTGGGCCCTAACTGAGTCTCTGGGTGGATTCCTCCTTCTATTAATAAATGAGTCTCAGCTGCAACATTCCCCGAAACAGGGAGAGATGACAGATCAGAATCTGTAATATTAGTGTCTCCTGCCTGCTTCATCCGGGATGCTGCACACCACACCGCCTGTGGGTTTGATTAATCTAGGCTCGAGTATTCCACTGATATCATCTTTAACCTCACAGTGTCAAACCTCAATAAACCAGAACCCATCCAAAGTTCTGCTGCCCGGTCTGAACTCCCATCATGTTTGGTTTACCATTTCTCTTTGTGCTAATTGATCAAAATAAACTTTTCTGATGCAACAACTTCCCATTTTAATACTCTCAATTTAAGTTCAAATTCCTTCAAGACCTGACCTGTCCAATTATTCCCACCCCCGGTCCTGTCCCTATTGTCCTGTAAGGAGAGTCACAGAGACACAGCACCTCTCAGTTCTCTCCCCATCTATTTCCATTCTGAAAATTATTTTCTTACAATTTGGCTCTCCCTATTCGACATCTTATTTTTTCTACCTCTATCACTCTTTTTAGATTAGATTAGATTAGATTAGATTAGATTACTTACAGTGTGGAAACAGGCCCTTCGGCCCAACAAGTCCACACCGACCCGCCGAAGCGCAACCCACCCATACCCCTACCTTTACCCCTTTAACTTATCACTACGGGCAATTTAGCATGGCCAATTCACCTGACCCGCACATCTTTGGACTGTGGGAGGAAACCGGAGCGCCCGGAGGAAACCCACGCAGACACGGGGAGAATGTGCAAACTCCACACAGTCAGTCGCCTGAGTCGGGAATTGAACCCGGGTCTACAGGCGCTGTGAGGCAGCAGTGCTAACCACTGGGCCACTCTCTCTCTTCTCCATTTAACTCTCTCTCTCCCTTCCCTCCCATCCCGCCGCCCCCCTCCCCCCCAACTCTCTCTCTACTCACTTCCTGTTCTCTGCGTGGTAAGACCAAGGGAGGTGCACCTGCCTCTATTACTCAGTGCGTGAGGGCCCTGCACACACACCCACCCCCAGGATCACGCAACCAGACCCTCCAAGGGCAATGGAATCCAGCATGGGGCAGGCTTCCTCCAGCCCAGCCGCAGACACCAGGAATGCACCTAGCCCTGGTGGTAGAGCAAGAAAGAAGATGTCCTGGTGGCATGGGCAACATTTTATTGTAACTAGTTTTCCAAATCTATGTTTTCACCCTTTACGTTCAGCTTTGTCTTTCAGTCTCTGTCCAGCTGCAAATCTGACTTTATAGAGACTGGACCCTGCCATCCCTGTCACTGCACACCGCTCAATCGCCCCAAGTGGGAGGTAACCCATAGCAACCGTACCAAGGAAATGGGGAAATCACAGGTCACTGTCACACTGGCAGCTCCGCTCTCACTTTTTAGAGACACCAATGTGCTGCGGAAATGACTGGACTTACTGAGTTATCCAAGTTATTCCCAAGTTAACAAAAGGTGCTGCTGAGAAGTGACTGAGGAGGATTCTGGGAGGAATCAGCTCAGCCACCAGGAGTGAACAAAAAGGAGGCAAGCTCCAGCCGAGAGGCCATTGTTGGAGCGGCCATTTTGAAAAGGGCTGCTTTGCTGTTGAAGTGCTGCTGGTGGTTTAAGTGTGGGTTTTGGTGGATACTGGGCTTCGGTGAGGAGGATGATCAGCAACAAGGTCAGGGTAAGGTAAGATTCTGTTCTTTGTGTTACTGTGAGGTGACAGAGATGGCAGTTAGGGCAGTGGTATGCTCCTCCTGCCAGATGTGGGAATAGTCTAGTGTCCCTGACGACTGTGTCTGCAGGAAGTGTGATCAGCTACAACTCCTCACAGACAGCGTGGTTCAGTTGGAGAGGGAGTTGGACACACTGAGGAGCATACAGGAGGCAGAGAGTGTGATAGACACTAGTTACAGTGATGTGGCCGCACCACAGGTTCAGTCAGGGAGATGGGTGACTGCCAGGAGAGGCAGGTAGTGCAGGAGTCTCCAGTGGCTATTCCCCTCTCTAACAGGAATACCATTTGGGATACTCTCTCGGGGGAGTACAACAGCAGCAGACAGGCCTGTGGCATTACAACTGGCTTAGATGCAAACCTTCGGGAAGGCAATTGAAACAAAAAATGAGGGACTCGCTCGTCAGGGTCACAGACAGGGTATCTTTGGATGTGCCCGAGACTCCAGGATGGTGTGCTCCCTCCCTGGTGTCAGGATTGAGGACATCTCTGAACATTGCATCGAATTCCTAAGGGGGAGGGTGAGCAGCCAAAGGTCATTGTACACATTGGTACCAACGACATAGGGAGGAAAAGGAATGAGGTCCTGAAGAGTAATGAAAGGGAGTTAAGCAACAGGTTAAAATGGAGGATCTCAAGGATAGCAATTTGAGGACTACAAATGTTAGCGAGAATAGGAAAAGGAGGATTTGGCAGATGGATGCATGACTGAGAGCCGATGGAGGGATCAAGGATTCAGATTCTTGGATCATTGGGACCTGTTCTGGGACAGAGCTGACTTCTCCAAATGGGACAAGTTGTACCTGAACTTGAGGGGGCCAATATCCTGGTGGGGAGATTTGCGAGAGCCACTTGGGATGGGGTAAACTAGTCTGGCAGGGAAGTTAGGATGGGTGTTGGGGGGGATCCAAAGGAGTAAGGTGACATAAGAGATGGTTGATGACAGTACAGAAGTTAATGGGAGCGAGTTAAACAGTCGAGGCCGTGTTGGTAATCCTCGCACTAGACAGGGAAGACAAGAGTTGGCAGGAAGCAAGGAAAGTCAGGGTTAAACTGCATTTATTTCAAAGCAAGAGGCCTGACAGGGAAGGGAAGTTAATTCAGGGCATGGATGGATACATGGGACTGGGACATTACAGCTATTACAGAAACATGGCTGTGACCAGTGGTGTGCATCAGGAATCAGTTATGGGTCCACTGTTATTCATCATTTAATGAAAGAATTTGGCTGATGATTTAGGAAGTATGATTAGTAAGTGTATGGATGCCACAAAAATTGCTGGTACAGTGGACAGTGAATGAGGTTCCCTGGGAATACAGTGAGGTCTTGATCAATTGGGCCAATGGGCTGAGGAATGGCCGATGGAATTTAATTTTAATACATGTGAGGTGTTGCATTTTGCTGGTTCATACCAGGGCAGGACCTCCCCAGTCATTGGTCAGGCCATAGGGAGTGTTATAGAACAAGGAGATCTAGGGATACAGGTTTATTGCTCCTTGAAACTGGAGTGACAGATAGACAGGGTGGTCAAGAAGGCTTTCATCATGCTTGCTTTCATTAGGGAGAGCATTGAGTATAAATGTTGGGACGTCTTGGTGCAGCTGTACAGCGTGTTGGAAAGGCCACAAATGGAGTACAACGTGCAGTTCTGGTCACCCTCCTGTAGAAAGAATACAATTAAACTGGAAAGAGCACTGGAACATTTGCTAGGATGCTTCCTGGACTAGAAGTTTTGAGCTTTCAGGAGAGTCTGGATAAGCTGGACGTGTTTTCCCTGGAGAATATGAGACTGAGGGGTGACCTCATAGATCATGCGAGGCAGAGATAAGGTAGATAGCCAACAAATTGTCCCCGTCCTCGGGAAGTCTAAAACTAGAGAGCACAGGTTTAGGCTGAGAGGGGAGAGACACAAATAGGTCCAGAGGGGCAACATTTTCCCAGAGACGATGGTGAGTGTCTGGAATGGGCTCCCAGAGGTAGCGGTGATAGTGAGTACAATGTTGTCATTTAAGAAACATTTACACAGATACATGGTTGGGACAGGTATGGAGGGATATGGACTAAACGTATACAATCTGGACAGGTTTCGTTGTGCAAACTTGGTAGCATGGACAAGTTGGGCTGAAGGGCCTGTTTCCATGCTGTCAACGTGTTTGACACTAAATGCTCTGAGCTGTTTGGGGAAGGAGCTACAATGTACAATATTAAAGGGTCTGCCCTTCAGTGTCTGGGTGTGTGCCAAGTGACCGTGCCCTTTGAAGGGGCCTCCCATTGCACGGACTCACAGATACCCCACCCCCACCCGAGGCTGCACATGCAAACACTTACCCTGCTGGATTAGTGGTGCTGGAAGAGCACAGCAGTTCAGGCAGCATCCAAGAGCTTTGAAATCGATGTTTCGGGCAAAAGCCCTTCATCAGGAATAAAGGCAGAAAGCCTGAAGCGTGGAGAGATAAGCTAGAGGAGGGTGGAGGTGGGGAGAAATTAGAGGAGAGTACAATGGGTGAGTGGGGGAGGGGATGAAGGTGATAGGTCAGGGAGGAGAGGGTGGAGTGGATAGGTGGAAAAGAAGATAGGCAGGTATGACAAGTCATGGGGACAGTGCTGAGCTGGAAGTTTGGAACTAGGGTGAAGTGGGGGAAGGGGAAATGATGAAACTGTTGAAGTCCACATTGATGCCCTGGGGTTGAAGTGTTCCGAGGCGGAAGATGAGGTGTTCTTCCTCCAGGCGTCTGGTGGTGAGGGAGCGGTGGTGAAGGAGGCCCAGGACCTCCATGTCCTCGGCAGAGTGGGAGGGGGAGTTGAAATGTTGGGCCACGGGGTGGTGTGGTTGATTGGTGCGGGTGTCCCGGAGATGTTCCCTAAAGCGCTCTGCTAGGAGGCGCCCAGTTTCCCCAATGTAGAGGAGATCGTATCGGGATCAACGGATGCAATAAATGATATTAGTGGATGTGCAGGTAAAACTTCGATGGATGTGGATGGCTCCTTTAGGGCCTTGGATAGAGGTGAGGGGGGAGGAGTGGGCACAGGTTTTACAGTTCCTGCGGTGGCAGGGGAAGGTGCCAGGATGGGAGGGTGGGTTTAGGGGGCGCGTGGACCTGACCAGGTAGTCACGGAGGGAATGGTCTTTGCGGAAGTAAGAAAGGGGTGGGGAGGGAAATATATCCCTGGTGGTGGGGTCTGTTTGGAGGTAGCGGAAATGTCGGCGGATGATTTGGTTTATGCGAAGTTTGGTAGGATGGAAAGTGAGCACCAGGAGCATTCTGTCCTTGTTACGGTTGGAGGGGTGGGGTCTGAGGGCAGAGTTGGGGGATGTAAACGAGATGCATTGGAGGGCATCTTTAACCACGTGGGAAGTGAAATTGTGATCTCTAAAGAAGGAGGCCATCTGGTGTGTTCTGTGGTGGAACTGGTCCTCCTGGGAGCAGATCCGGCGGAGGTGGAGGAATTGGGAATACGGGATAGCATTTTTGCAAGAGATAGGGTGGGAAGAGGTGTAATCCAGGTAGCTGTGGGAGCCGGTGGGTTTGTAAAAAATGTCAGTGTCAAGTCGGTCGTCACTAATGGAGATGGAGAGGTCCAGGAAGGGGAGGGAGGTGTCAGAGATGGTCCAGATAAATTTAAGGTCAGGGTGGAATGTGTTGGTGAAGTTGATGAATTGCTCAACCTCCTCACAGGAGCACGAGGTGTCGCCAATGCAGTCATCAATGTAGCGGAGGAAGAGGTGGGGAGTGGTGCCGGTGTAATTATGGAAGATCAACTGCTCTATGTAGCCAACAAAGTGACAGGCATAGCTGGGGCCCATACGTGTGCCCATGGCTACCCCTTTAGTCTGGAGGAAGTGGGAGGATTCAAAGGAAAAATTGTTAAGGGTGAGGACATGTTCGGCCAAACAAATGAGAGTGTCGGTGGAAGGGTACTGTTGAGGACGCCTGCAGAGGAAAAAACGGAGGGCTTGGAGGCCCTGATCATGGCGGATGGAGGTGTAGAGGGATTGGATATCCATGGTGAAGATGAGGCGTTGAGGGCCGGGGAAACGGAAGTCTTGGAGGTGGAGGGCATGGGTGGTATCTCGAACGTATGTGGGGAGTTCCTGGACTAGGGGGGATAGGAGAGTGTCGAGGTAAGTAGAGATGAGTTTAGTGGGGCAGGAGCATGCTGAGACAATGGGTCGGCCAGGGTGGTCAGGCTTGTGGATCGTGGGAAGGAGGTAGAACCGGGCAGTGAGGGGTTCCTGGACTATGAGGTTGGAAGCTGTGGGTGGGAGATCTCCTGAGGTGATGAGTTCTGTATGGTCTGGGAGATGATGGTTTGGTGATGGGGGGGTGGGGTCATGGTCAAGGGGGCAGTAGGAAGAGGTGTCCTCGAGTTGGCGTTTGGCTTCAGCGGTGTGGAGGTCAGTGTGCCAGACTACCACTGCGCCTCCTTTATCCGCAGGCTTGATGGTGAGGTTGGGATTGGAGCAGAGGGATTGGAGGGTGCGCATTGTGAGGGTGAGAGGTTGGAGTGGGGGACGGAGGTAGACAGGTTGAGGCGGTTTATGTCCCGGCGGCAGTTGGAAATGAAGAGGTCGAGGGCAGGTAATAGGCCAGCACGGGGTGTCCAGGTGGATGCAGAGTGTTAGAGGTGGGCAAAGGGGTCCTCGGAAAGTGGGCAGGGAGTCCTGATTGTGAAAGTAAGCTCGCCTCATGCTCAGTTGTGGCCATCTTCATTTCTGAGTCACAGCGGGATGGCAGGCAAGAGCAGGCTTCCCTCAGACACTGAGTGACAGCCTCCTCCTCTGCACACAGAGGAACCTTCAGGGATGAAATGTCCCTCCTTGTTAGAACCCCCCCACCCTGGGAACCTGTCAGACTTCACTCCTCCCCGAGTCCCCGCCCAACCCATCTGCATCTATGTATCCTCCAGCTCTAATCCCAGTCCCGTTGGGTCGATATGCCAGGGCTGGGAATGCACTGGCACCCTCCTTGTATCCAGGATGTTGCTGTCTCTCACTGAACCCCTCCCCCTTACATAGTGAGTTGTCTCCCTTCAGTACCATCATTCCCCAACTTCCCATCTCCGATTCCCACTATTATGTTCCCCAGCCATCATTCCACAGGAGTGGCCTCCTTGGCAGTGCCCTACGAGTGGCTCAGAGGTGTGCCAGGATGGTGTGTGGTGAGACTGGCACATGTCAGATTCCAATGTCTGTGACTGTGGGCTGTGTGCGGTCACCACCCAGAAACCGGACCTTGAGCTGTTGGTGCTGGGGTTCCAAGCTGGAGGGCTGGAGGAACAAGCAGTGAGCTGGAGTCACCAGGTTCCCAGTCAGACCTCTTTCCATGACTGGAATTCTCTGTGTCTAGTTTCTATCCAGTGGGTGGTAGAACGGGAATCTGCATATTAATGAGGTGAGATTTGGTGTTAATGAGGGTAATAACGAGCAATGTCAATAAAGGCCTCTCACTGTAGCCCACCATGTTCTTGCCCCTATATTGCTCGCGAGGTTTCTCTTGTACTCTAACTTTTCACTCCTTGTTCATCTTTTAGCCATTCTGTGCTGACTTTTATTTTATTTTCTTGACCTACCAGCCAATGTTTCACAATTATCAGCTTTTCATTGAAGTTTGATGCCAGTTTTTACACGGATGGTGGGTGTTCCATTTGGAAATTTTCCTTTCTCATTTTGAATGCATTTGTTGTGTGTAATCAGAATTATGTCCTTAAATGTCTACCACCACTGTTCTACTGAAAATCATTTCCCTGTTCTGTTTAGTTCAGTCTACTTTAAAGCTCTTAGATCTACCCTTACTTAAAATTAGAACACCAGTCTTGGGCCCACTATTCTCTCCCTCCATCTCTAAGTTTCTCCATTTTAACTTTAACTTTTCCTGCCTCACGTATTTCTCCAGTTCCATATTTATAATCCATTATTAAATCGATATGTGTCACTCACTTTGTATTCCAAATCCTAATCACTCATTGTGTGGAGCAGTCACCCTCTGCTTCTTTTTGCCAAACTTATTAATTCTGTGGGCTCTGATTATTGCCTTTACAGTTCTTTGGGAATGTAGGAACTGGAGGATGCCATTCAGCCCATCAAGTCTTCTCCGTCATTTAATTCAATCCTGGCTGACTGGACACTTCAATATCCTCCTAACTCTTTGTGTGAATGATGCTCAAAAATGTATCAGCCACTACTTTAGATAGACTCATAGGCTGAGCTTCCACAGCCCAATGGGAAAGAGATTTCCAAAGATATCGAACAAAACACCTTCTCATCATCTCAATCCAAAATGGCAGGTTTGTTATTCTTAAATTATGCTTATTTCTGCTCTCACTGACCGATATCTTCCTGTATCTATCTTGTCTATCCTTTCAAGCATTCTGTGGTTTCTCACATGAGAATAACTCCAATTTCTCCAGTTTATCTATGTATCTGCAATCCCTTAATGCTGGAACCCACACTGGTTAAAATGACCTGATACCCATTGCAAAGTTTCCACGTCCTTATTAAAGTGTGTTGCCGAGCACTGGTCACAGTGCACCAGGTCAGAGAGAACTGGTGGGTTGTACGTTCATTGCATCCCAATTCCATAAGAAGTACCTTTCTCAGGTTTACAGATGTTACAGTATTTTAATGTAAATCCTGTTTTTAGCAGAAAGCCCAAAGATATAAACATCAAATTCATCAATGAATGTTCAGACAATATATAACGATGATCACCAACTCCTTCACACTACCCATTTGGTTCCCATCTGATGTATCATTTCCCTTGTTAACACTTTGTCGATGGAATTGATGACTGTTGTTCTTAATGTATTTAAGATGGTCGTTGTGATGACTCTGTATTCCCCCGTATGCACTCCCTCCACAAGGGTTCTTTCTTGATTGACTCGGCCAGTGATGCTCACGAGGTCGAATCCCTCGGTAAAACTGGTGATGTTAATATAGGCTCATCGACTTAAACAGCATTGAAGGAGGCTGGTCAACAAAGATCTGACAACACTAATACCATTGTACAGCTCTTGGCCTGTACCTCTGTAGGTTATGGAAACAGAAGTGAATACTTAATGACTGTTTAAGGGTTAAAAGCATTTCGACTCATTACCTTTTCAGACAGTGAGTTCCAGATACCCATCTCCCTCTGGGAAAAAAAAGTCCTCAACTTTCCTCTTTACCTCTATCTCTCAGGTTCACTTCTCTGACTTCCTGTTTATTGACCCCTATACTCATGGAAAAAGTGCCTTTCTATTCATCCCATCTCTGTCCCTCATAATCTTGTATGACTCTATCAGGTCCCCTCTCACTCCTTACTGCTCCAAGGTAAACAGTCCCAGCCTTTCCGATCTTTCCTCGTTGCTCAGACCCTCCAGCCCAGACAACATCCTGGTGAATCTCCTCTGTTTCCTCTCTCGTGCAATCACATCCTTCCTACAATGTGGTGACCAGAACTGCAGTCAGGGCTCCAGTTGTGGCCGGACCAATGTTTTATACAGTTTCAACACAAACCCCCCTCCCCAGCTCTTTTATTCCATGCCTCAGCTAATAAAACACAAATATCCAGAAAGCCTTCTTAACCACATTATCCACCTGAACTACTACCATCAGAGATCTGTGGATATGCATCCAAGGTCCCTCTGATATTCAGTCTTTTCCAGGGCCCTATCATTCACAGAGTAATCCCTTGCCTTGTTAGCCTCTCCTCAAAGGCTAGTGCACCCTTTTCCAGGTTGAGTTCCTGTTGTCCCTGCTCCTCCTACAGGTTACAGGTACCTCCTCACTTTTTACCACCCTGCCGAGTTTCATGCCGTCTGTGAACTTCTTTACCATACTCCCCTGAATTTAAGTCTAAATCATTCATCTATACAACAGACAGCAAGCTCCCAGCACCGAGCTCTGTGAAACCCCACTGGAAACAGACTTCCTGTCACAGAAAAATCTCTCAACAAGTCCCCACTCTTTCCTGCCAGTTTTAGATCCAGCGCATCACTTTAGCTGGGATCCCATTGGCTCTTACTGTCTTGACCAATCTGCATGAGTGAACTTACCAAAAGCCTTGCTGAAGTCCATGTAGACCACATCAAATGCACTGCCCTCATCAACACGCCAGGTTACCTCCTCAATAAATTCAGCAAAGTTATCAAACACAACATTTCCTTGCAGCTTCCCTCTTGCCCCTACAACACTCCTGGACCTGTTGACAAAGGCTGGCTTGACTCCTCTCTCTGGTTCTCCCTCCCAGACCTGACCTCCATCTGTCTGCTCCTAGCCCTCAGCCCACCTTCCCTCAGAGAGACCCTCACTAGTTGCAATTACCGACCGGCATGCTTGTCCCACCTCCCCCGCCCCCACACACACACACAATCACCAATCACAAATTATTTCTCTCTTTAAATTTGTCATTGATCAGCTCATCAGTAAACCTATCAAGAGCAAGCATGGAGAGAACCAGCCTGTGATTGGAGAAGCAGTTGCTCTCCATTCTCACCAGCTTCTGGGGAGGTTTGGAAAATTAAAACCAGCGCATCTGCTATCGCATCCAGCATTCCTTTGAAAACCATCAGAACCCGGGACATGTTAGCTTTTGTTTCTAGTAATTTTCTGAGCAACCATTCTCAATGATTATAATTGTTTTATAATTCATCCATTCCTTTCAATGCCTTATTTATACTTATTTTTGGAATGCTATTCAAGAGACAGGCAAAACATACCTGTTCAATACACCCAATGTTTCTTTTTATTCCAATATTATATCTGTTGCAAATTATTAATGTGAACTGTAATAAGTGCAATTTTATTTCAGCCTAACATAATATGTTCTTGTTTATCTTCTATTCTCCGAGTTAATGTACTGACAATAGTGATTCTGTCGCAGAGAAAGTGTGATCTTTCTAAATGTATCACTCGCTACCTGGTGGCCATGGCAGCAGTGGACTTACTGCTCATGATCATTGATCTGATATTGAGACACATTCCAATTATTTATAAAACTGAATTTAATTTTCTGAAGACCGTCCCCGTGTGTAACATCCACGCCATCCTGGTTTTTGCAGCTATAGACTGCTCCGTCTGGTTCACTGTCGCTTTCACCTTTGATTGTTTTGTGGCCATTTGTTGTCAAAAGATGAAAGGCAACTATTGCACTGAGTAAACAGCAGCCGTGGTTCTGGGAACAATAACTGTGCTCAGCTGTTTAAAGAACATTTCCTGGTATTTTATATTACATCCTTGGTATTAGTTAAGGAACAAGCCATGGTTTTGTTTGGCAAAAGAATACATTATGTTATCTCCCGTCTGGGGATCGATTGAGTTTATTCACTACATTCTGACCCCAGTGCTCCCATTTGTTCTGATTCTGCTGCTCAATGCTCTCACTGGGAGGTACATTTTAGTGGCCAGCAGAGCCCGCAGGAGACTCCAGTCTGACAGCAGGGGGCAGCATTCCAAGGACCGACACTTGGAGAGCCGAAGGAAATCCATCATTTTAATGTTTGTTATCTCAGGGAATTTCATCCTGTTATGGTCAGTGTTTCTGGTGTATTCTATATGGAGACGGATGTATAGCTTGGTTTATAAGGCTGTCGTTTTGCACTATGGTTAATGAGAAATAGGATTCATTCTCCAGCTCCTGAGTTGCTGCACAAACACATGTAAAGATGCCGTGACCCAGACTAAGTTCAGAGAACAGCTGAAAACATGATAAAACACCCATTTGCTCAATTAGTGAGATGTATGAAATGATGAGTTGGATTGATGCATTCTGCAGTTTGAGAATTATTGGGTTGGAAGCACACATGAGGCCACTGGGAATGGTTAGTTTTACATTTTATTCAAACTTCACATGTAACACAAGCAGTCACTCTCTCCTGGTTCTAACTGCCCGAACTGGCCTGAAGTTGCCCGAACTGCCCGCCCCAGGCTCCCATTCTCACTATTTTATACTCACTCCCACACCCCTCAGTTCCCTCCAATCAGTTCACTCAAATAACAGGGTGTTTGCCATTTTAGTGATCAGCCCCTTCTCTTTCTAGAACCTTCCACACGATTTTCACTCCCTCATTGCTTCTCCTCCCACACTCAACACACGCACACACACACACACAAACCCAATTTTAACTTATGCAATATACATTCAGCTGCAAACATTTTGTTTTGAAACTACTCAAACACTCTCCCACACAATCCAACAATCCAGGCTCCTTTGGTCAGTGATAAATACACAGTGAGATCAGTCTGTTCTTCCTGACATCTGTGAGATACAGAGAATAGGTTCAGTCAACACTCCCCATGATCCCTGAAACAGGCACAGTGCAATCGATCAGTCCTTCCTGAATCAGTGAGACAAACACAATGCTTTCCCTGGGTAAATGATACACATTGGCCGCATTAGACCTTGTGCATCACTCCTTGTGTTCAATCAGAGTCGTACAGCATGGAAATAGACCCTCAGTACATCTAGTCTGTGCCAACAGCGTTCTCAAACTAAACTATTCCCATCTGCCTGCACTTGGCCCATATCTGTCCAAACCTTTCCTGGTCAAGCTTCATCCAAATGTCTTTCAAATGCTGTAACTGTACCTGCATTCATCACTGTCTCTGACAGTGCATTCCAAACACGAACCACTCTCTGGGTAAGAAAACACTCCCCACATGCCCTTTCTCAATCTTTCCTCTCTCACCCGAAATATATAACCCCTGCTTTTGAATTCCCTCATCCCTGTCATTCACCTTATCCACGTCCCTACTGAGTTTACAAACCTCAGTAAGGTCACCTCTCAATCTACTCCGCTCCATGAAATAAATCCCAGTCTTTCCTCTCTATTTTTATATCTCAATCCCTCCAAGCCCGGCAAACCTTGGTAAATCTTTTCTGATCCATTTACACTTGAATAACATCCTTCCTATAACAAAGTGACATGAACTGGACACAGTACTCTAGAAGAGGCCTCACCAACATCCTGTACAACCTCAACATGACGTCCTACACTCTACAGCAGATGTCCCTGTGTAAAGTTCCTGCAGTACAGTTAGAAACCAAGATTCCATTAAATACTTTTTAAACTGTCACCATGGATGTAACTTTAAGTGATTACAGTGCATAGTGAAAAGCAAAGCTACGTGATAGAATAGCTACAGCAAATGTCACTGAACACATTGCAGCAAATATTGTTTAACGTGCTCACAACAAAGAACATTTAAACTGCTCACTCTGTGTAATATTTAAAAGACAGGGATGACAGTCACTGATGTGACCCCATTTGAACTTGCTCCTTCCTTCTCAGAGGCAATTCGGCATCAGCAGCAAATACCGTCTTTACTGATGATGCCCACGTCGTGTGAATGAATGTCTGTGTGAACATTCTTGAAGAGTTGACACTGGTAAAACTGATAGAAACCATTTAGTGACATTCAGTTCACATATTCTAAACTTCATGTCCCACAAAAATACCTGATACTAGTAAGAGAAAGTACTTGGTTTTAAAAAAAATTGATCATTATTTGGTATTACAGAACATGTGTATTACTGGAAAAAAGATGTCTGTTAGAGTTTTTTTCTCTGACAATCATCAGGACAATCTGCAAGAATACAATTCAAAGGGAACCTTTATACTGTTTATTACTGATGATTGATAGTTGACCTCCAGGCTTTAAAAGTTAAAATTTTAAACCAAGTAGATTGACTCTGACTAATTAGGGCATTGCCCTTAACAAATTTCTGTGGTCTATTTTGTTTGAATTGAAACAGGTTTAGTGCATGTACATGATTTATTCATCTACAAAGAACAGGGTTCTGTCTAGTAAACTATGTGACTTTCAGTATGCACAAGTATCCTGCGATGTGAGTCCACTTAACAATCCTTGGCTCAGTGGTTAGCACTACTGCCTCACAGCACCAGGGTCCCAGGTTCAATTCCAGCCTTGGGTGACTGTCTGTGTGGAGTTTGTGCATTCTCTCCATGTTTGTGTGGATTTCCTCTGGTTTCCTCCCACAGTGCAAGGATGTGCAGGCTAGGTGAATTGGCCATGCTAAATTGCCCGTAGTGTTAGGTGCATTAGTCAGAGGGAAAATGGGTCTGGGTGGGTTACTCTTTGGAGGGTTGGTTCGGCTGAAGGGCCTGTTTCCACGCTGCAGGGAATCTAATCTTATAAACATACAAAGCAGGAGCAAACGTGGACCAATTAGCTCCTCAAATCTATATGTGTGTGTTTGCATGCAATCATCTGTTAGGATGCTGGTTCGAATAGTGAGTGGAAATAACATATGGTCCTCTTTAACAGTGAAAGTGCTCTTCTGAGCTAAAGGTACCACAAATGCTGCCAGTATACAGAGCAGCCAGGAGACAGGCTGTTCCAAAAGAGACACGTGGAACAATTGGCTGTTAAATGGATACCTGAGTTTTGGTTACTGTTTTGACAACAATTCAAGTGTGACCAATTGATTTAGACCAAACACTCAGCCCTTCAAAGCCAATCGATTTTAATATTTGACGATATTGACAGCCTGAAACCAATCCGACGATAGGAAATTCATATGGAATCAGGGGAATCAAAACAAGTGTTTTTTGAAAATCAGGGAGAAAGAGCAAGTGCCAGCAAAAGAGAGCCAACAGCACTGAACAACTCTGAAAGAAATCTCAGAAAGCTCCCTAGGTTAAGGTACCAGGGAATTTTATACAAAGATACTCGTGGTCAAAAAGAAAATCATACAAGATGGCTCGGGAGTGGGGCAGACAGCAGAGTTGGAAGGATGGAAGGAAACAGCAGATTTGGAAGAGCAGAAGGAAGACAGCATACGTGACTGTATGGACTTTGAGAGATTAAATTAATTTAATGTTTTGTAATTGTGTTATTGGAACAGCATTTTAATAGAGTTGGGGTCAGATAGTCATCAGTTAAGATAAAAGGGGCTTGGGTTTGTTCATAGTTTTTGTTTAGTGTTCACTGTTAGAGTTAGGAAAATAAATTGTTATTTTTTCTTTCCACAGTGGAAATCAAGAGTTTTCTTTCACTCCCTCACATTTCGAACAGATTACGTGGTGAGACGAGCTTCTCTGGGTGTTTCTGTTTTAATTAGCAGAAGGGTTCGACTTCTGCATCAGAACAGACTGGGGGCTGAGGTCCAGGATTTGGACAGGTTTGGGTAGATTTAGATGGATTTGCACAGATCATATCTGGGATCTGAACAGATCTGAATGGATTTTGACAGATTTAAACAGACTTGAGGGTTAGTGTCCCAGATCTTTTAATAAAGCAGGTGAGAAAATCTGTTTATTTTCGGCTACTTGTAGGTGGTTCAATTAAAAGTGTGAGAAATGGCGCTTTCTGTAATTAAATGTTTTGCAGAGCTGGAAGACATGACTTTGGGGGTTGTGGAAAAGGTGAGCAAGGCAAAGCTGCTGTAATTGGCAGACACAGTGGAGCTGGGGTTGTCTGAGTCTCTGAAGAAAAAGGTGAGGTTATGACTGAAATAACGCACCATTTAAATGTGCTGCAAAGGCCATTAGACCATTTGGAAATAATGAAAATTCAATTGTAGATGAAGCAGTTTGAGTTAGAGGAGGAAGAAAGGGAGAGAAGATTCTTAGCAGAGCAAAAGGAAAGAGAGAGTGTGGAGAAAGAGAAAAAGAGGGAAAGTTTGCACTTCTGAAGTTGAGTATTAGTCAGGCAAGTCAAGGTAACAGGATGGAGATGAAGGGAGAAGGTAGGGAATGTTAAAAATATGTTAAAACTCTGCCACATGCCGATGAGTAAGATGTCGAAGCCCTTTTTGTATTTCAATTGAAAAGCTGGCTAGGCAGCTGGAGTGGCCAGAGGACTTGTGGGTAATGCTAGTTCAGACGAAGCTGGGAGGCAGAGCTAGTGAGGTGTTTGCAGCGCTGTCAGATTAGAGGTTCAAGAGATGATGCTGATGTCAAACAGGTTACTTTAAGTGCCTATGAATTGGTGCTAGACACATACAGAGAGCGGTTCAGAAACATAAAGAAGGAATCAGGTCAGTCTCTAATACTAAGAAATGAAAGTATTTGCCCTCTTTCTGAACAGTTACATGAAAGGGTGGTAATTTATGGAATAGATGGAGAGAAACCTATCGTTGCCCTGTGTAAGATCAGGTTGGAGAGGCAAATAAAGACTGAGGAAGTGATAGCGGGAGTGATTGACAGAGTGCCACTTCCAGGAATAGATTGTTCTGGAAAACCAATTAGCAGGATCCAAGGTGGGACTGATATCCCTTGTGGTGGAGAAGCCAGACAAAAATCAGGGAACTGAGGAGTTAAAAGAAAAATACCCTGAAATTTTTCCGGACTGTGGAGTAACAAGATCCCACTCTCATCAGTTACAGCAAGAAGGAAAATGTGAAGAGAAAGATGAAGGAGTTGAGGTTCAGTTAGCTGACACCCTGTTTGATGTAATGGTGCAGGGAAACCCTGACCAGACAGAGGGTCAGGCAGAGGTGTTTAATCCTGAAAGACTAATGAAATATGTGACAATAAACTATCTATATCATGATGCATACTCAGTAACGGAATCAGCATGTATTCCAAAGGGTTATTCTCTAAAGGAGACAATCAGAAGGTGAAAGTGGAGACACGGCAGGTTAGTACAGAGGAGAAATGGGGAAGTGGACTAGATTGTGTTGCCAGTAACATACAGACAGGACGTGTTACGGCTCGCACACGAATTACCTGTTGGGGATCATCTAGGTGTGAGGTAGATTCAGGCTAAGATACAAAACCACTTCTGTTGGCCTGGACAGCACAGGGATGTATGTGGTTGATGTTTGTTGTACATGTCACATGTGCCAAATGGTAGGTAAGCCCCAGGCAACAATAAAATACTCCACAGCCACCTGATGAAGGAGCAGCACTGCGAAAGCTAGTGCTTCCCATTAAACCTGTTGCACTCTCACCTGGTGCTGTGTGATCTTTAACTTAGTAATAAACCAGAGCTTTTGTTGGCAATTTCCACATTTGAAAAGCTTTTCACGAGGGTTATGATTGATTGTATAGTTCACCTCCCTAAAACTGAAAGTGGTAACCAGTATTTGCTAACCATAATGGACGTGGCTACCAGATTTCCAGAGACAATTCCATTACAGAGTGTTAAAGCTAAAAGGATGGTGGAGGAGTTGGTAGCTTTCTTTACCTGGTATGGGCTACCCAGGGAGATTCACTCAGACCAAGGGTCTAATTTTACTGATAAACTATTTAAGGAAGTCTTGGATAATTTAGGCCTACAGCTTTTAAATCAAGTGCATACCATCCTGAAACCCGGGGAGCATTGGAAAGGTGGAATCAGGCCCTGAAGACCACGTTCAGAGCTTACTGTCTGTCAGGATTACCTGAATGATTGGGATAAAGGAATCCCACATTTATGTTATTTGCCATTAGAGATGCCCCAAATGAATCTACTCAGTGTAATCCCTTTGAGTTAATATTCGGATACAGAGTTATTAAAATTAATTGAGAAAAAATTGATAGGACTGAAGTTAGAGATCTCGCACTTGAGATAATGTGTCTGAGGTGAGGGAGAGATTAAATCAGGGAAGTGTCCTCGACCCACCTACCTTCACTTGCTTTATCCTGGACAATCCCTCCATCATAAGGTCAGTATTCAGGATGTTTGTTTATTGTTCCACAAAGTTTAGTCCCATTCCTGCCTCGTCAGACACTACCGAAGTGTGTGGCACCACAAAAGCACAGTTGGTCAAACAGCATTTGAGGAGCAGGAGAATTGTCATTTTAGTCATAAGCCCTGAATCAGGAATCCTGAAATATCGACTCTCCTGCTCCTCGGATGCTGCCAGACCAGCTGTGCATTTCCAGCACCACAGTCTTTGACACTGATCTCCAGCATCTGCAATCCACACTTTCTCCTCATCAGACACTATGTCCATGTGTAACAACATTTGAACAATATTCAGGCCTGAGCTAACAAGTAGCATTTGCTCCGCACAACTGTCAGGTATCTCCAAAAAGAGAGATTGTAACCATTTCTCTTCATATCAATTAATTCCCTAGTGTCAGTATCATGGGGGAGGGGACAAGGGGTAGCAATAGACCACAAACTGAGCCAGACCAGTTATATAAATACCAGTGTTACAAGACTATATCAGAGGTTGGTGATTTGATGATATATACCTCACCGTCCTGACTCAGTCTGTCCACTATCTACAAAGGGCAAGTCAGGAGTGTGAATGAATACTTCCCACTTGTCTGGGTGAGGTCTGCTCCAACAACTCTCAAGAAACTTGATAATAAGGCAGCACCCTTGACTAGCACCACATCCACAAACATAGCTGGTTTCCACCATCACTGCACCCCAGCAGCAATGTGCGGCATGTGGAAGATGTGTAAGAGCCCGTTGATAGAACCTTCCAAAGTAGCAACCTCTACCATCTCAACTCAATAGGCCATCAGCTGCACAAGGAAACTACCTCTAAGTAGGTATCAGAGGATAACATCGACTGAGATGCCCCCACATTAATCCTCCTTCATTGGGTAATGATCAGGAGCAGGATGTGTGTGCTAATATCCACCATGGTCACGAGATCCTAATGAAGGAGAACTTGGGCTGACATTTCCACACTCATTCTGAATGACTCTGTAAAGATGAAGAACAGGAACCTGGATGTTTTCTCCATTCTAATACAGGGTCACTGATCTCTGTTCCACTTCCCATGGTCTTTGTAATATTTCTTGCATTTCCTTGTTTACACTTCAATAACCTGTCAGCATAGTGTCAAACTTCACAGTGTCTCTTACAAACTGTATTTCCTTATTTTCTGTTTCATTCCAAACATGAGTTCCTAATTAATGGCTGATTTTTGGATCCGGTAGAATGCATGAAAATGGGTATAAATACCTTAATACATTTTTAGAAAGAGGGACACATACAGAAATCACATGATGTGCTCTTTGTAATTGGTAACCTTTCTACCAGCTTGATTAATTTTCCTGTTTATTTTCCTTCCCCATAGCGAACATCATAACAATTATAATTCTTTTGCAAGGGAAGTGTGGTCTTTCAAAATGTATTACTTGACACCTGGTGGCGATGTCAGCAGCAGATATACTGGTTATTATCCTCAATCTGCTATTGAGACACATTCCAATTGTTTATAAGGGAGAGTTTCGTTTCCTACGGGCCATCCCCATCTGTAATATCCACGCTGTCTTCCTTTATGCAGCCACCGACTGTTCTGTCTGGTTTACCGTCACTTTTACCTTTGATCGATATGTGGCCATTTGCTGCCCAAATCTGCAAATTAAATTTTGTACTGAGAAGATAGCAGCTGTGGTTCTGGGAACAGTAACTGTGCTGAGTGGTTTGAAGAACATTTTCTGGTACTTTATGTTCACATCTCAGTATTTGCTGAGAAATCTCCCCTGGTTTTGTTCAGTACCAACTGATATTCTCTCATCTCCAGCCTGGGGAACAATCGAGTGCCTTCATTATATCCTGAACCCAGCAGTGCCATTTGTTCTCATTCTGCTGCTCAATGCTTTAAGTGTCAGGCATCTGATTGTGTTAAGTTTCATTCAGCAAAGCTGACTCATCTGACAACAAAACTCTATTGAAAGAATATGCAAGAGACACAGATGTTATAAGACCATAAGACAGAGGAGCAGAATTTAGGCCATTCAGCCCAATGAGTCTCATCCACCGTTCAATCATGGGTGATAAGTTTCTCAGCCCCATTCTCCCACTTTCTCCCCATAATCCATGATCCCCTTGATACTCATGATCCTATCTAACTCAGTTTTAAATATGCCCCAATGGCCTGGCCTCCATAGCCTTCTGTAGTAGTGAATTCCATAGATTCACCACTCTCTGGCTGAAGATGTTTCTAATTATCTCTGTTCTAAAAGGTCTTCCCTTTACTCTAAGGCTGTGCCCTTGGGTCCTAGTCTCTCCTGCCAATGGAAACATATTCCCAACATCTACTCTATCCAGGCCATTCTGTATTCTGTATGTTTAAATTAGATCCCCCCTCATCCTTTTAAACTCCATCAAATATAGACCCAGAGTTCTCAACTGTTCCTCATATGGTAAGCTTTTCATTCCTGTTGATGTTCATTTTGTTTCAACTACTCTGGTGTCCTGTGCGTTTTGCGATTCTTATGCACTCTATGCTGTCCTGTGTATGATCGTGTAATTTGTGCTGTCCATGTAGCACCTTGGTCCTGGAGAAACTCTGTCTCCTTTTTCCTGTATCAGTTGTATATGGTAGAAAAGACAAATAAAGCTACTCTTGACCCTTGACTCCTGGGAACATTCCCGTGAACCTTCTCTGAACACACTCCAGGGACAGTATGTCCTTCCTGAGATATGTGCCCCAAAACTGAGCACAATACTCCAAAAGTGTTCTGACCAGACTCTTATAGAGCCTTATAGAGCCTCAGAAGTATATCCCTGCTTTAATATTCTCATCCTCTCAAAGTAAAAGCCATTCCTGCACTTGCCTTCCTAACTACTGACTCAACCTGCAAGTTTACCTTGAGAGAATCCTGAATTAAAACTCCTAAGTCTCTTTGTCTTTCAGACTTCTGAATTTTCTCCCCATTTAGACAATAGTCCATGTTGCTATTCTTCCTAACAAAGTGCATGACATCACACTTTCCCACATTGTGCTCCATCTGCCACTTCTTTGCCCATTCTCCGAAACTGTTCAAATCCTTCTGCAGCCTCCCCGCATCCTCAATGCTGCCTGTCCACCTATCTATCTTTGTATCCTCTAAACACATGGCCAGAATGCCCTTAGTTCCTTTATCTAGATCATTAATGTATAAAGTGAAAAGTTGGGGTCCCAACACTGAGCCTTGCAGAATACCAGTTGTCACCAGCTGCCATCCTGAGAAGGACCCTTTCATCCCCACTCTCGGCTCCCTGCCAGACAGCCAGGCTTCTATCCATGCTAGCACCTTGCTTCCAACACCATGGGCCCTTACCTTACTCAGTAGGCTCCTGTGCGGCACATTGTCAAATGCCTTCTTAAAATCTAGGTGGATAACATCTATTGTCTCTCCTTGATCTAACCTGCTCCTTACCTCCTCAAACAATTCAAGCAGATTTGATAATCCCCTTGATGCGACCATGCGACTCTGCCCTATTTTACCAAACACTTACAAGTAATCAGAACTCTCATCCTTCACAATGGATTCATGGATCTGAAGCAAGAGTGAGGCTAGGCTGATCGGTCTGTCATTGTCCATCATTAGCCTTACTCCCTTCTAAATGTTTAATATATTTTATATATAATCACATATTTAATCTTCTCCCTCCTTATTTCTTTTTTTGTTGCCCTCTGTTGGTCTTTGCATGCTTCCCAATCCTTTGGTTTCCCACTGCCCTTCCCCATATGATATGCTTTCTCTTTTGCTTTTATGCTATCCCAGACTTCCTTAGTCAGCCATGGTTACCTCATCCTCCCTGTACCATGCTTCCTTTTCCCTCGGGATGAATCTCTGTTGTGTCTCCTGAATTACTCCCAGAAACTCCTGCCATTGCTGTTCCACTGTCTTTCCTGCTCGGCTCCTCTCCCAGTCAATTCTCCCCAGCTCCTCCCTCATGCCTCTGTATCTGCCTTTATTCAGCTGTATTACCGTTACCTCTGATTTTATCTTCTCCCTCTCAAATTGTAGAGTAAATTCAATCACATTATGATCACTGCCTCTACAGGGTTCGTTCACCTTAAGCTCTCTTATCAAGTCTGCCTCATTGAACAACACAAAACACAGAATTGCCTGTTCCCCCGTGGGCTCCACCACAAGCTGCTTCAAAAAGCCATCAGTATACATCCCACAAATTCCTTTTCTTGCAATCCACTACCAGTCTGATTTTCCCAATCCACCTGCACATTGAAATCCCCCATGATCACTGTAACGTTGCCTTTCCGACACCTCTTTTCTATTTCCTGATGTATCTTGTGTCCCACTTCCTGAATACTGTTTGGAGGCCTGTATATAACTCCAAGAAGGTTTGCTTTAAATTTGTCGTTACTCAGTTCTGCCCACACAGATTCTACACCTTCTAACCTTACATCCTTTCTTACTATTGAGTTAATTTCATTTTTTACTGATAAGGGATCACCACTCCCTCAGCCTACCTGGCCTTTTTTGATAGGATGTATATCATGGAACATTCATCTCCCAATCCTGAACCCCTTACAGCCAAGTGTCTGTGATGCTCACCATGTCATACCTGCAAATTTCAATCTGCGTCACAATCTCATTTCCCTTATTCCTTATCCTGTGTGCATTCAGGTATGAGACCTTCAGTCCTGTACTAAGTGTCCCTCTCCTCATTGTCATTCACTTGTCCAGTTATCCTCATCATAAATACAAGACAGGCATCAAACTGGGTCTGAAACCTAACTCCTGGATACAAAATCTCTTCCTTTCTTGAGACAAAACACCTCAAGTGCTCACATGGATAAAATCCCCTGACTCCTGTCTTTGAAAGTTGCTAAACTCGAAAAGGCATCCCTTTGATCGAGCAAAACCCAACCTGGTCCAGGAACACACTCCAACTTCCCCCAGGATATAGGGAGCACTTACAATGTGGCACTCGAACCCTTGTTTTGTAGTTCATTTGGCCCAGTGCTCAATGTTAATTAAAACTTACTGTTTAACACCAACCTGCTCATAATGTGTGCATGGTTAATTTAATTGACTTTCCCATCTGCATAAATTGTCTTTTATTTTTGCACTGTCTGTTGTTCTATCTCAGAATGACAGGTCGCTAATCATTGCTGTATCCCTGGCTTTAAGTCTCAAGGGCAGTTTTAGCTGAATAAAGACTGGAGACAACTTCTCTCTTCTACACGAACAGCCTTTTCAATAAAACACAACATCATTAATATTAAATCATAAAATTATTAAAAATCCAGCTTTTACTGACTCATATTTATGCATTAATTCTTTGTTAATTCCAGCACAATGTAAGCGTTTCTAATGCAGTTGCTTTGTTGTGACCCATAGACTGGTGTGGTACTGTTCTGAGAATAAGTGCGGCTGTGCGATTGTACAAGGTGGCTTCTTTTACGTCGACTGCTTTGGAAAGAAAACATTTTCCACTTTCCATAGTGTAAAATTAACAAATGTGTATGTTGCAAAATTTCCCTAAAAACACCAGATTAAATACATTTTTACACTAAATTCTATAACTCCAATTACTTACAATCTTCTCGATATACAAGGGCCCTGAGAACTGTTATCTATCTGGAACCAGAATCTCTTCTAATAAACAGGGTGGAGCTCGTTGCCTCTCAGTGATTATTTCCACATTAGAAGGATGTATTGTCCATTGTAACAGAGACTGTTCGAAGGATCTGATCTTTTGTTCGACTCCTCCCAGATCGTCCCACCATGTCATGGTCTCTGTGGGCTGTCCTTATAACACTTAATCTATATTAACCCTTTCAGACCCACGTACGATATTTGATTTGATTTATTGTTGTCACATGTACCTATATTCAGTGAAATGTGTGTTCCCTGTCTTTCCACAGCATCAAGAGCTATAGATGGAGTTGATAGCTGGATGGTTGGCTTGTGTCATGGTCTGGGTTGTGTTCATAACTTTCTGTAGTTTCTTGTGTCCTGGACAGAGCTGTTACCGTACCAAGCCTTGTTGCAGCCAGATAGAATGCTTTCTATGGTGCAGCTATAAACGTTGGGGAGAGTCCTTATGAATGTGCTGAATTTCCTTAGCCGCCTGAGGAAGAAGATGCATTCTTGCCAACTCTCTGAAGTCCTCTATACACCTCCATTCAGTCCTCTGTACATCTCCATTCAGTCCTCTGTACATTTCCATTCAGTCCTCTGTACATCTCCATTCAGTCCTCTGTACATCTCCATTCAGTCCTCCATGTAGTCTCCCGTACCTCTCCATGCAGTCCCCCATTGCCATACCCCCCCATGCAGTCCCCAAACACTTCCATGTAGTCTCCCAGCCCCCTCCTTGCAGTCTCCCATACCCCTCCATGCAGTCCCCCATAGCCCTCCATGTAGTCTCCCATACTCTTCCATGTAGTTTCCCATACCCCCCCATGCAGGCCCCCATACCCCTCCATGCAGTCTCCCATACCCCTCCATGCAGGCCCCCATACCCCTCGATGCAGTCTCCCATACCCCTCCATGTAGACTCCCATACTCTTCCATGCAGTCTCCCATACCCCTCCATGCAGTCTCCCATACCCCTCCATGCAGTCCCCCATACCCCTCCATGCAGTCCCCCATACCCCTCCATGCAGTCTCCCATACCCCTCCATGCAGTCTCCCATACTCTTCCATGTAGTCCCCCATACCCTGCCATGCAGTCCCCCATACCCCTCCATGTAGTCTCCCATACCCCTCCATGCAGTCTCCCATACCCCTCCATGTAGTCTCCCATACCCCTCCATGTAGTCTCCCATACCCCTCCATGCATTCCCCCATATCCCTCCATGCAGTCCCCCATACCCCTCCATGCAGTCTCCCATATCCCTCCATGCAGTCTCCCATACCCCTCCATGTAGTCTCCCATACCCCTCCATGTAGTCTCCCATAACCCCCCATGCAGTCCCCCATACCCCTCCATGCAGTCTCCCATACCCCTCCACGCAGTCCCCCATATCCCTCCATGCATTCCCCCATACCCCTCCATGCAGTCCCCCATACCTCTCCATGCAGTCTCCCATACCCCTCCATGCAGGCCCCCATAAGCCTCCATGCAGTCCCTGATACCCCTCCATGCAGTCTCCCATACCCCTCCATGCAGTCCCCCATACCCCTCCATGCAGTCTCCCATACCCCTCCATGTAGTCCCCCATACCCCTCCATGCAGTTCACCATACCCCTCCATGCAGTCTCCCATACCCCTCCATGCAGTCTCCCATACCCCTCCATGCAGGCCCCCATAAGTCTCCATGCAGTCCCTGATACCCCTCCATGCAGTCTCCCATACCCCTCCATGCAGTCCCCCATACCCCTCCCTGCAGGCCCCCATACTCTTCCATGCAGTCTCCCATACCCCTCCATGCATGCCCCCATACTCCTCCATGCAGGCCCCCATACCCCTCCACGCAATCTCCCATACCCCTCCATGTAGTCTCCCATACTCTTCCATGCAGTCCCCCATATCCCTCCATGCAGTCCCCCATACCCCTCCATGCAGGCCCCCATACCCCTCCATGCAGTCCCCCATACCCCTCCATGCAGTCCCCCATACTCTTCCATGCAGTCCCCCATACCCCTCCATGCAGTCCCCCATACTCTTCCATGCAGTCTCCCATACCCCTCCAGGCAGATGAGGCAGGGAGGTGATAGCTTTCTGATATTATTGCGAGACTATCAATCTCAGATTGATACTCAGCTAATGCTCCAGGGACCCAGGTTTGAATCCTGCCACAACAAATGGTGAAATTTGTACTCTAGTTTTAAAAATATGCAAATAAGTTGTAAAGAAATATTCCAATGACCATGGGAAAATCCATCTGATTCACTAATACCCGACAGGGACGGAAATCCACTGTCCTCACCTGGTCTGTACTACATGTGACTCCAGACCCACAGCAATGTGATTGATTCTCAATTGCCCCCTGATCTGGCCTGGCAAGCCATTCAGTTGTACCAGTCATTACAAAGTCTCAGAGAAATGAAACTGGATGGATCACCTGGCACCGCCCTAGGCACCGGAAAATGCAGGAACGGCCCTGTCGATCCTGCAACGTCCTCCTAACTAACATCTGGGCGGTTCTGCCAAAACTGGGCGAGCTGTCTCACAGACTAGCCAAGCAATAACCAGACATAGGCATACTCACAGAACCCTACTTGACATTCTATGTCCCAGTCAGCACCAACACCATCCCTGGATATGTCCTGACAGACCCAGCAGAGGAGGAAGCACAGTGGGGAGACAGTCGGGAGGGAGTTACCCTGTGAGTCCTCAACATTGACTCTGGACCCCATGGAGTCTCACAGCTTCAGGTTAAACATGAACAAGGAAAGCTCCTGCTAATTACCATGTATCACCCTCCCTCAGCTGATGAATCAGTTCTCCTCCATATTGAACAGCACTTGGAGGAACCACTGAAGGTGACAGGGGCACAACATGTACCCTGGGGGGGGGGGGGGGGGGGCGGATTTCAATGTTCACCATTGAGAGTGTCTCGGCAGCAGTCCAACTGATTGAGCTGGTCAGGTCCTAAAGGACAGAGCTGTTAGACTGGGTCTGCGGCATGTGGTGAGGGAACCAACAAGAGGAAAAAACATACTCGACCTCATCCTTACCAATCTGCCAGCTGCAGATACATCTGTCCACGACAGTATCAGTAAGAACAATCACCATACAGTGCTTCAGGAGACAAAGTCCTGTCTTCTGATTGAGAATAACCTCCAACGTGTTGTGTGGCTCTAAATGTGTGTGAGAAATGAGACAGACTTCAAACAGATTGAGCAACTAAAACATTGACATCCATGATATGATTGGGTCATGAACAGCAGCACAATGTGTGACCCCATGGTCCAGCACATCTCCCACTCAACCATGACCATCAAGCCAGGGGATCAATCCTGGTTCAATGGAGAGTGCAGGGGAACATGCCAGGAACAACACCAGGCACAGCTCAAGATGAGGCTTCAACGTGGTGAAGCCACCAAACTGGACTACTTCCATGCCAGTCAGCATAAACAGGAAGTGATAGACAGAGCTGAGTGTTCCCACAACCAACAGATCAGATCTAAGGTCTGCAGTCCTGCCACATCCAGTCATGAATAGTGGTGGACAATTAAACAACTCACTGGAGAAGGAGGCTCCACTAATATTCCCATCCTCAATGAGGGAAGAGCTCAGCACATCAGTACAAAAGGTAAGGATGAAATCTTTGCAGGAATCATCAGCCAAGCGTGCTGAGTTTGTGATCCATCTCACCCCCCTCCAATGGGCTCCAGCATTACAGGTACCAGTCTTCAGCCAATTCAATTCACTCCATATGATATCACAAAATGGTGGGAGACACAGGATACTGCAATAGCTATAGGCCCTGACAACATTCCAGCAATAATACTGAAGACGTGCTCCAGAACTTATCGCTTCCGTGACCAAGCTGCTCCAGTACAGTTACTACACTGGCATCCATCCGACAATGTGGAAAATTGCCCAGGTTTGCCCTGTACTGAAAATGCAGGTCAAATCTAACCCGGCCAATTTCCACCCCATCAGTCTATTCTCGATCACCAGTAAAGTGATGGAAGGTGACATCAGCCGTGCTATTGAGCAGCTTCTGCTCAGCAATAACCTGCTCAGTGACACCCAGTTTGGGTTCCACTGGGATCACTCAGCTCCTGATCTCATTACAGCCTTGGTTAAAACTTGGATAAAAGAGCTGAGTTCCAGAGGGGAGGGGAGAGTGACAGCCTGTGACATCAAGGCCAATTGGACCGAGTGTGGCTTCAATGGGTCCGAGCAAAACGGGAATCAATGGGGGACAAACTCTCTGGTAGTTAGAGTCAGACCAGACACAGAGGAAGATGGTTGTGGTTGTTGGAGGTCAGTCATCTCAGCTCCAGGACATCTCTGCAAGGTCAAGTCCTTGGGTCAAACATCTCCAGCTGCTTCACGATAAGGTCCCCATAAGTGCCTTTGCTTCCTCATAAGGTCAGAAGTGGGGATATTTACCGATAATTTGACAATGTTTAGCATCATTCACGACTCTTTAGATATTGAAGCAGTCCGTGTTCAAATGCAACAAGATCTGGGCAATGTCTAGGCTTTGGCTCATGAGTGGCATGTAATGTTTGTGGCACACAAATGCCAGGTTCTGACCATCACCAATAAGAGACAATCTATCAACTGACCCTTGAATTTCAATGATGTTACCATCAACATTCTGGGGGTTATCACTGACCAGTAAGTCCACTGGACTCACCTCATAAACACAGTGACACAAGAGTAGGTCAGAAGCTCGGTATATCACTGTGAGTAAACCACCTCTTCACTTCCCAAAGCCTATCCACCATCTACAAGACACTAGTCAGGAGTGTGATAGAATACTCCCCACTTGCCTGAATAAATGAAGCTACAACAGCACTCAAGAAGCTGACACCATCCTGGATAAAGCAGCACACTTGATTAGCAATACATCTGCGAGCATCCATTCCCTCCACCTCCGATGCTCAGTGGTAGTAGTGTGTAGTACGTGCTGCAGAAAATCACCAAAGATCATCAGACAGCACCTTCCAAACCCACACACACTTCCATCTAGTAGGACAAGAGCAGTAGATATATACGAATGCCACCATTGTTAAGTTCTCCACCAAGGTCCTGTTTTGGAAATACATCACTGTTCCAACACCATCACTGGGGCAAAATCCTGAAATTCCTTCCCTAATGGGATTGTGACTCACCCCACAGCAGGTGGACTGCAGCAGTTCAAGAAGGTAACTCACCACCACCTTCTTGAGGGAAAATTATGGACGGGGAATAAATACTGGCCCAGCCTAGATCCCACCAATGAATAAATAATTTCCTCTACACACCTCCATGCTGTCCTCTATACAGATTCATCCCCTGCACAGTGTGATACTCTGACTAGTGGCATGGTGAATGCCTGTCACTCTGCACTAACCACTGAGATAAACCTGACAGCCCACAAGTAAACACAAAGTGAATGAGCCTTTAGAAAGTTAGCTCAGAGCTAGATGATGGCATCCTATGTCGCTGCATGAAATGTGCCCATGCCCCTGACTGTGAACCAACCTGGCAGAAGCAGGTACGACATCATTGTCTCTGAGCTCCACAGTGAAGGGTGAGTTAATCTGAAAGCAGCCAGAATGATGTGGTGAGGCTGGGGTTTGGTGATGCCCACACACACCGACAGAGTGTGGGAGAGGACAGTGTTGATGGAGCATGCAGTGAAATGGTGCTGATGGTGGAGATGGATGAAGACCTGGAGAAGCAAACAGTGAGCTCCTGCCTCCAGGTAACTGCCCAGGCTTTCCTGTTGGGAACTGGCACCATCTGGTTTCCATAGGAACTGAAGGAAGGATTAGAATCTCCATCGAAATGAGGCAAGACCAGCTCCTAATGAGATAGAACAGCATGAAAATGAAGTGGTCACCCCTCACTAGTGAGATTCAGAGTTCACTGTTTAAACCATAAAGGGGGAAATTGGAAATACTTTTCACAACAAAATCTAATGCTTTCATTCTTGATATATTTCCCCAACTTTCTTGTCTTTGCTCATGTCACTCAAGGCAGCAGAAAATTCAACTCCATAAAAATTATTAACAATTTTCCTTTTAATCTACTTACAGGATTGAGGATCCCATGGTCGCCCATACCTGAGTGCTTTCGATGCTGGTCATCCTGTAGGACCCAGAGCAGATCTATCGACTTCCTGTCAGACCCACGTGGACACCAGAACCATCATCTGACCCCTGAACCCGCAGCGTCCTGACCTCGACACGGAATGGAATCGGCCCTGTCAGTGAATTACAATCCCGCCGGTGTGGAAACAGGCCCATCAGCCCAACAGGTGCTTACCGCCCCTCCGAAGAATAACCCACCCAGACCCATTCTCCTATCCCTATTTACCCCTGACTAATGCACCTAACCTACATATCCCTGAACAATGGGATGGGCAATTTTACATGGACAATTCACCGAACCTGCACATCTTCAGATTGTGGGAGGAAACCAGAGCACCTGAAGAAAACCTATGCAGACACGGGAAGGATGTGTAAACTCCACACAGACGTCGCCCGAGGTGGTTGTTGAACCTGGGTCCCTGGTGCTGTGAGGCAGCAGTGCTAACCACTGAGTTACCATGCCACCCAGAGTAGGTTTAACTAGCCTTTGTCCAGTCCCAGATCCCACGACGACTCCAACCCGAGGAGGCCCTGCCCGACCGGGCCCGACTCACTCACCTCCAGGAGCAGCAGACTCGCTTCACCAACACCCAGAAATGTCCGGAAAACTGCAATGAAACAGGAAAAACCTTCTGGCCTGAAGGTGATGCTGAAACAATGCAGTTTCAAGACACCCCCTTACCAGCTCACAAATGTCCAGGCTCTCAAAATCAAAATGGATGAACTCATATCCAGACTTACCTACCAGAGGGTAGGTTTCACTGAGACTTGGCTCAGCCCTGCCATTCCTGACTGCTCCCTCCAAACTGATGGGTTCTCCAAACACCACATAGACCACTTAGCATCCTCGGGGAAGGTGAAGGGTGGTGGGATCTACTTCCTCATCAACGCCTCCTGGTGCTCGGATGTAGCGACCCTGACAGGCCATTGGTCCCCCAAACCACAGTAAAATGGCATCCCTACTACTTACCGTGAGAGTTCACTTCTGCCATCCTGACAGCAGTCTACATACCACCCCTTGTGGATGTGAAGAATGCCTTGGATGAAGTTTACACCGCCATAAATATTCTGAGACAAAATTCCCCGAGGCCTTACTCATCATGGCGGTGACTTCAACTGATCCAACTTCAAGAGGGCACTGCCAACGTCCCACCAACACATCTCCTGCTCCCACTAAAGGACCCAACGTCCTGGACCAGTGTAACACAACCATCAAACACACCGACCGCTCCACCCCCCGCAGCACATATCGGAAAATCAGATCACAATGTTGTGTCCCTCCTCCCAGCTTACAAGCAAAAGGTAAAGTGAGACGACCCTTCACAGAAAGAAATACAATACTTACCCAAGGCAGTGAAACTGGTTGGAATCAGTAAACTGGACTGTATTCAAGTACTCAGCAGAAAAACTGGACGAGTACGTCACCACAGTCACGGACATCATTAGCAAATCCATGGAGGAGTGCATGCCAAAGTCATTCTGGGTGTTCCGCAAATGGGAACTTTGGATGAACTGGGAAATCCACTCACCACTGAAAACCAGGCACTCAGCATTCAAGTTGGATTACCCAGACCAATACAGAATATCCAGATATGACCTCCACAAAGCCATCAGAGATATCAAGGGGCAATATTGGGCCAAGTTAGAGTTCCAAACCAACCATCCAGACACCCACTGCC
This sequence comes from Chiloscyllium plagiosum, assembly GCF_037043375.1. Lineage (NCBI taxonomy): Eukaryota > Metazoa > Chordata > Chondrichthyes > Orectolobiformes > Hemiscylliidae > Chiloscyllium > Chiloscyllium plagiosum. Next base: position 96,204,936 of record NW_028270150.1, read on the forward strand.
TGTGGGAAGGCCTAAACAGCATAGCAGGATACAAAATCAAACGAGCAAGATAGCGGAAAAAGACACATCCCACCCACCGCTGCGCTCAACGCTTTCTATGCTCAATTCAAGCAGAATGCCAGCAGCGCGGTGTCACCTGCCCCAATAGCTCCAGGGGAACCTTTCACACCATCACTGCTGCTGATGCCAGATCAGTCTTCCTCGGAATCAATGCAAGGAAAGCGACAGGCCCAGTCGGAGTCCCTGGTTATCCACTCCAATCCTGTGTGAACCAGCTGATGGAGGTATTCACTGAAGTCTTCAACCTCTCCTTACTGCACCCCAAAGTCCCCACCTGCTTCATGAAGACCACCACCATCCCAGTACCTACGAAAGCACATGCAATGTGCCTGAATGATTACCGCCCAGTGGCTCTGACCTCCATAATGCTGTAGTGCTTCGAAAGGCTGGTCATGGCTCACATCAGCCCTGGTCTCCCAGCGTGCCTCGACCCCCTGCAATTTCCTGACCGATGTAACAGTTCCACAGCATTTCCCAACCCTGCCCTCATCCCTGGAACTTCTGGACAACAAGAACACCGACGTCAGACTCTTGCTCATCGACTACATCTCCACTTCAACACCATTATCCCCTCCAGACTGATCCCAAAATTCAGAGACTCTGAGTCTCGGCTCCACCCCCTGCAGCTGGATCCCCAGCTTCCTGACCCACAGACCACAATCAGTGAAGATAGACAGCAGCACCTCCTCCACGATAACCCTCAACACTGGAGCCCCCCAAGGATGTGTTCTCAGCCCCTACTGTACTCCCTGTACACCCACGGCAGTCTGGCTAAATTCCGTACAAACACCATCTCCATGTTTGCTGCAGACCCCACTGTGGGAGGATGGATATCAAACAACAGGAAGGAGATAGAGGGCTTGGTGACCTGGTACAATGAGAACACCCTCTCTCTCAGCATCGGCAAAACTGAAGAACTGATCATTGACGTCAGAAAGACAGGAGGAGAACATGCCTCCTTCTACATCAATGGAGCTGAGGCTGAGAGGGTGGAGAGTGTCAAGTTCTGAGGAGTGACAATAACCGACAATCTGTCCTGGCCTTCTGACATAAATGTGATGATCCAGAAGGCACAACAACGCATCCTCTTCCTCAGGCAGCTCAGGGAATTTGGCCTGTCCATGAGGTCCCTCACCAAACTCTACGAATGAAACACAGAAAACATCCTGTCCCAGTGTAACAACCGTTCTGCCCAGCACGGTAAGGAACTACAGGGGGTTGTGTGCACAGCCCAGACCATCACGGAAGCCAACCTTCCATCCATGGACTCCATTTACACGGCTCGTTGCCATGTAAAAGCTGCCAACATCATCGTTGACCCCTCCCGCCCCGGTGATGATCTACTACAACCTCTCCAGTCAGGCAGAAGGTACAGAAGCTGGAACACATGCACCAGCAGCTTCAGGAACAGTTTCTGCCCAGCCGTTGTGTAGCACTGAGGTGGTGTAGCTCTGATGTTCAAGGACGACATCAGGGCAGTGCTGAGGGATGATACATGTTCTGTGAAGAATGAGGTTGAATTCATTTGGGTGGGAAATAGAAATTCTAAGAATAAAAAGTCACTGATAGGTGTATTCTATCGGCCACCAAATAATGACATCACACTGGGGAGGGCAATAAACAAGGAAATAACTACTGCCAGTAAAAATAGGTTGGCTATGATAGTGGGTGATTTTAATCTACATGTAGATTGGTCGAACCAGCTCGGTCAGGGTCACCTTGAGGAGGAGTTTGTTGAGTGTATCTGTGAGTGTTCTTGAACAGTATATAATGAAACTGGTGAGGGAGCAAGCTATCCTCGACCTGGTCCTGTAATGAGACCTCAATAATTAATGACCACATAGTTAGGTATCCTGTTGGAAAGAGTGATCACATTAAAGGTGAATTTAGGATACAGATGGAGAGTGTGAAGATAAAATCCTCTCCCAGGGTCGTGTTCTTGAACAAGGGAGACTACAATAGAATGAGGGAAGACCTGGATAACGTGGACAGGGAACAAAGATTTCATGGTGGGACAGTTGACGAGCAGTGGAGGTCCTTCAAAGAAATTTTTCAAAGTGCTCAGCGAAAATATATTCCAGTGAAAAGGAAGGACTGTAAGAGAAAGGGTAATCTGTCCTGGGTGTCTAAGGAAATAATGGAGGCTATCAAAGTGAATGAGAAAGCATACAAAGTGACCGAGAACAACAGGATACTAGAAGATTGGCAAAACATTTAAGCATCAGTAGAAAACCACAAAAAGAGCAATAAAGAAAAGTAAGATAGAACACGAGAAAAACAATTCGTGCAGAATATTAAGACAGGTAGCAAAAGTTTCTATAAAAATATAAAATGAAGAAGAGTGTTTGAAGTAAAAGTTGGTCCTTTAGAGTACTTTAGGGGCATTTACTTATGGGATATGATGAAATGACCGAGGCATTGAACAGGTATTTTGTCCTGTTCTTCACAGTGCAGGACACTGATAACATGCCAGTAATTCACAAAGTGATAAAGGTAGATGAGGACCTGGGAACAATCATTGTTATGGAAGAACTAGTTTTGGATAAGCTCATGGAGCTAAGGATAGATAAGTCTACTGATGGAATGCATCCCAGGGTACGAAAAGAGATAACAGGAAAATAACATGTGTACTGGCGGTAATTTTCTAAACTTTGCTGGACTTTGGGTCAGTCCCAGCAGATTGGAAAACAGTAAATGTAACACCATTGTTTAAAAAGGGAGATTAACAAAAGATGGGGAATTATATATTCATTAGCTAAACCTCTGTAGAGGGAAGATTCTTGACTCTATTGTCAAGGAAGAAATAGTGGGGTATCTCGATAGAACTTGTCCCATGGGACAGACGCAGCATGGATTCATGAAGGCCAGGTCACGCTTGATAAATCTTTTGGAATTCTATGAAGACATTTTGAGCAAGGTGGACAATGGTGACCCAGTGGATGTGGTGTACCTAGATTTCCAAAAGGCCTTCAACAAGGGACTGCAGAAAAGACTGCAGCATAAGATAAAGATTCATGGTGTTTTGGGTAAAGTATTGGAATGAATAGAAGATTGGTTGATGAACAGGAAGCAAAGATTGGGGATAAATGAGTGCTTTTCTGGCCGACAACCAGTGACTAGTCAGTGTGCCTCAGGGATCGGTGTTGGGACAGCAATTATTTACAATTTATATCAATGATTTGGAGTTGGGGACCACGTGTATATCAATTTATATCATTGATATAAATTGCAGCTGATACTAAGATGAGTGGCAGAGCAAAGTGTGCAGAGGACTGTGAAACTTTGCAGAGGAACATAGATACACTGAGTGAGTGGGCTGAGTGAGTGGGCGAAGATCTGGCAGATGCAATACAATGTTGATAAATGTGAAGTCATCCATTTTGGTCAGAGTAACAGTAAAACAGATTATTACTTGAATGATAAAAAGTTGCAGCATGCTGCAGAGGGACCTGGGTGTCCTTGTGCATGAATCACAGAGGGTTGGTCTGCAGGTACAACAGGTAATTAGGAAGGCAAATGGAATTTTGTCCGTTATTGCTACAGGAGTTCAGTTTAAAAGCAGAGAGGTAATGTTGCAGCTGTACAAGGTGCTGGTGAGGCCACACCTGGAGTACTGTGTGCAGTTTTGGTCTCCTTACTTGAGAAACGATATACTGGCAGTGGAGGGGGTGCAGAGGGGGTTCCTCGAGGAGACTAGGTTGACTCCAGGGTTGAGGATGTTGGTTTATGAGGAAATACTGAGTGGATTAGAATTATATTCATTGGGATTCAGAAGAATAAGGGGGGGGGGGGGGGGGTTCTTATGGAAACATATAAAATTATGAAGGAAATAGATAAGATAGTAGTAGAAAGGATTTTTTCACTGAAGGGGGAAACTAGGATGAGAGGACATGGCATCAAGATTCGAGGGAGCAGATTTAGGACTAAGTTGAGAAGGAACGTCTTCACCCAGAGGGTTGGTAATCCATGGAATTCCTTGCTCAGGGAAGCAGTTGACACTAGTTCAGTAAATGTTTTTAAACAAAGATCGATATTTTTGAAAAAGAAAGGAATTAAAGGACACAGTGAGAGGGCGGGTAAGTGGAGCTGAGGCCATGAAAAGACCAGCCATGATCTTATTGAACGGTGGAGCAGGCTTGAACGGGCAGACAGCCTACCCCTGCTCCTCGTTCTTATGTCCTTGTTATTGGCTGGAGGAACAGCAATTATTCCTCTCACATTTTTTTTGAGGAGGTGTCCATTGTTTATAAACATCCATTTTTTTGGAACCATTTCAGTATCTCCAGAGAAATGAAACATTATGCTGAATGCCTCTATCTCTCCTCTCAGTAACTCACAAACATGCAGTCCAAGGTGGGTACAAGTCCTATTCCATTGGGTAATACTTTACTGGATTGAAACGGATGAACTGACCCTGTTTGTTTTGTGACTGTAAAAAGCTATAGTATCAGTGACAGCATCACCTCCAGCATCACCTCCAGCACTAACAGGGACCGGCAGCTCCAGAGACTGGGAGCTCGGGAGAAGAGAGATTCAAATCTGAGAACAATAGATTGGAATTTTACAACCATGGGTTGGAATCTGAACACAGAAGATCGGAATTTTACAACAATGGGCAGGAGCTTCTCAGCAACAATTGATTATATTTCTGCAAATTACCACTTGATGTCATTAACAACTCGGATCCATTATATACTCCTGGTTATTCAACACATTTACTATCCCACCCTTGTTATTGTTGGTGTTCCAGGTAAGTCTCTAGCCCTGCTATTAGCTCTATAAGTCATGACTAACTGCAGTGCTTTTCCTGCCAGTTCCTCTGTCCTCCTCAATGCTGTTACTGAAGTCCCTGCTGAGGATATGTCCACCCATTAGATCTGAAAATCATGTTTCACTCTATTAATGTTCTTGTCATTCATCGTTATCCATTGACGCTCACCCCATCCTTGGCCAAGTCATGACGATCAGTGAGATTGCTCAGAATCTTACCAATCCATTTCGAGTCAAAGAGTTAGAATTACGTGCAGCATGGAAACAGACCCTTCAGTCCAACTTGTCCATGGGACCAGATGTCCCAACCTAATCTAGTCCCATATCCTTTTAAACTCTTCATATTCATACACCCATTCAAATGTTGTAATTGTACAACAGCCTCCACCACTTCCTCTGGCAGCTCATTCCACACATGTCCCACCCTCTGTATGAAACAGTTGCCCCTCAGGTTCTTTTTAAACTTTTTCCCTCTCACCCTAAGACGCTGCCATCCAGTTCTGGACTCGCCTGCACCAGGTAAAAGACTTTGTCTTTTTACCTTCTCCTTTCCACTCATGATTTTATAAACTCTGTATGGTCGCCCCTCAGTCTCCAACACTGCAGCGAAAACAGCTCCAGTCTATTCAGACCCTCCTTGAAGCTCAAATCCTCCAACCCTGGCAACATCCTTGTAACCTTTCTCTGGACCTTTTCAGGTCTCACAACATCCTTCCGATAGGAGGGATTTGAACCCAAGCTTTGCCAACCTCATGCTCATTCCTGGCACTGATTTTGGCCACCGTTTCCACAACGTGTCTCATCACAGGGACCTTTACAGTCAACTCACCTTCTCAGTTCCTCATCCTGACCAACATATCCAAACCCCACCACCCACCCACCCCCATTCCTGCTACATCAGGCGTAAACAAGTATGCTCTCTCAAGACTAGCAGCCAAGGAAACAGAGTTGTAGGCAACATGGATACTTTTAGAATGTGCCTTGCGTTGTTTCTCAAAGTTGTTGCTCAATTACGATTAACTTACCCAGACAATGCCTATTCTTGAGGAGAAAGTGAGGTCTGCAGATGCTGGAGATCAGAGATGGAAATGTGTTGCTGGAAAAGCGCAGCAGGTCAGGCAGCATCTAGGGAACAGGAGAATCGACGTTTCGGGCATTAGCCCTTCTTCAGGAATGAGGAAAGTGCCTGTTCTTGGACTTGTTATTGGTTTCACCACTTGTGCGCCAATCTATTCTCATGCTCCAAGTGACCCATGACCCCTCTTTTGTTTAAATTGCTGAGTGTGTCCAAACCAATGTCAGACAAAATCCAAAACCAGGCAAGTGTCTCGGTGCCATGCCTGTTGGCCATGAGAGAATGTTCCTGTATTTGTACTGGAGAAGGTCTACTCCAACACAAGCTTATTCAATCACCTGCTCAACCCCACCTGCAATACACCTTCCTCCACACCACCCCCATGTAGTTAACCACACCAAGGAGTCAGCACAGTTAATGGGAGGGCCATGGGGAGTGTTGTCGAACATAGAAACCAAGGGATGCAGGCACATAGCACCATGAGACTGGCATCACAGGTAGACAGGGTGATGAAGAAGGCATTTGGCAAACCTGTCCAAAACCAGAGGGTACAGATTTAAGGTGAGAAAGAAAGGATTTGAACGGGGCCTGAGGGGCAACTTTATCACACAAAATGTGGTGTTTCTATGGAAAGAGCTACCAGAAGAAGTGTTAGTGTTTGGGACAATGGCAAAATTTAAAGTAATTTTGAACAGATATATGGATAGGAAAGGTTCAGAGGGATATGGGACAAATACAGGCTAGTAGGACGAACTCCGTTCAGGAAACATGGTTGGCATGGACCAGTTGGACAGTAAGGTTTATTTGTGTGCTCTATGACTCTATGGCCCAGAGCTGAGACACGTGGAAGGAGGATTTGCAGGAGAGAACATCAACCAGAAACCAAACCCTCATTATACACCGCACTACATACCCAATCGCTTTCATCTCCCATGAGCATCAGTGGCTGTTTTACACTGTTTCCAGCCTGGCTAAGCCCTATGTGCAGATACCAACATCAGTGAGAATGCAGAAGCCATCTGAGGCTATAGCTATAGTACCGTCCAAACAATACCTTTGACTGAACAAGAGTGTCCACTGTCTAAACCTGATGGTGGGCTTTCAGAACTCGGTCTAGTCACTGACAAAGCTATTACTGGGCTCTGTGACTCTGTGTGCTCATAGATAATAAATATTCTTCTGGACAAGATGTGTTACCTCTCACATTTGACATGCATTTGCTCATTTCGCTGCCTGTCAATGCAACCTGATTTCCTGTACAATTTTCCTCACTTATTTCCATGGATCGTGTCAAGAAAGTTTGAAATGTTGTCCTACAACTCAGAGTTGGAGCCAAAAGTGTATCTCACCAGTCCCAGTGGAACAATACGGGAGCACTGATGTTTATAAGCCTCCAGTCTGTAAAATGTCAGTTCAACACAACCCTGATTAAAGTCCATCGGAACATTGTTACAATCCTCAATGATATGGAGTAACCTGTTATTTTTCCCATTCAATATGATCCTGTTAGTTTATTTACTCCTCAATCTACTGAGGAAATCCATGTCTCATCCTCAGGTGTTCCTTTTGCTCCGAACCTGATGTACAACTTCCCTGATTTCCAATGAGGTGTCAGTTGTGATTATGTTTTCATTGATTTTGCAGTGGAGTGATTTCCAATCATAGCTTTGTCGTAATTGAATTCTGCATGCCCAGTTCGAGGTGAGGGAATCTTTCAGCCAATCCAACATTTAACTCCCCGTGTGGAGTAAAATGCTGCAGATTCTGCCAATCTGAAATAAAAGCACAACTCTCAATGTACTCAACAGATCAGGCAGCATCTATGGAGAGTGGGACAGGCAGGAATTCAGGTGAGAGACCTGGAGTCAGAACTGGGAGTGGTCAGAACAGTTTATTTAAATTAGGCAGGGAAATGAGATGGCTGGGGAGAACATGGAAAGGTCTGTACTTGGGTGGAAGACAGGAGAGGTTAAAGGACAAAAAGAATTGTCATGAAAGACACAATGGTAAAGAGAGAAAAGATATATATATCTTGAAGAAGTATAAATGCAAAATCATCACTCTATCACAACAAAAGAACGGGTTAGAGTTTTTGATCTGGAGTTGTTGAACTCAGTGTTAAATTTAAACGTTGTCCCATCTTTTGGGAAGCATCTTTGACGATGATTTTGGATTTTCCTATTTATAATTTTTGCCCCTTTACTTGTCCTGGTACAATCCCATTTTGCTTTTCGTTTTCATCCCTTCTCCCATCTAATGTCTCCTGTCTCCCGGGTTACCACAGATCTTTTCATTTGTTGTTCCTTCCTTTCCATGACTGGTTTAAATCCTGTTTCAGTACATTTCCCGTTCTGACAAAGGGTTAGCAGCCTGAAATGTTAACTCTGTCTCCCCACAGGCACTGCCAGAGCTGCTGAGAATTTCCAGCATTTCCTGTTTGCTTTCTTTTTTTTCCTTCTTGTTGTTACTGTAAAGATTTTAACCAGATTTAAACTGATATCACTTCTGACCTTTGCTACCATGTCATTGCAAGCCATAAGTCAATTACAAGAACACACCAAGTTGGCAGAGCAAATCAAAAGGGACTTTCAGTTGGATTAGCTCCAAAACCACAGGAATATAATGAGTGTTTTCACACGTTTCACAGACTTGATTACATTTCCCACAGTAAAGACAAAGTTGTCATACTAAGCAAAGGGCAGTGGTCAGTTGTCACATTCACAATGGAGCACCCGTCCTCAGGCTGCAGTCCTCAACTTTGTCCCTTAACTGCAGCCAATCGCTGCCTTTCCCTCAGGATATATATTTAGTGTCTGACAAACCATTACTTTATCCACAGTTTGCCACTTTGTTCTGTGTTATATTGAGTAAAGCTCTGTATCTACTCAATCAGTTGATTAATTTGTTACTTAACTGTCCTTTCCGTGATAATACTCTGGTTTTGAAATCCATTTCTCCTTGTTGTTTATTTATTAAAATGACGAATTAGTGAGACTACAATGCACTTGTCTCTCTTCACGACTGTTTTGGCTGTTCCAGTCTGCAGCTGTTACTGGGTTAATATGCAAATCCACGTTCTATCAACTTTGAAATAAAGGATCTTTACATCCTCTGAATTAATCTTTTCCAACATTTTATCGCATCACATGACTTGTACAAAACTGTAAATAATGTTCAGTTGAGTCTATCCATCTCACTTCTCTGGCAATATGGAATATAATTTTATACTGAACAATATGATTACTAATTTGACAGTGCCATAATAAAATGAATCCTACACTGAGGTACAGAGACCTGTTACCAGTTTGAGATGTATTGCAATCCAAGACTCTTCAAAAGTCTCGCCATTCACCACGGGGTTGAGAAAGCATTCCCAGAATTGCATTGAGGTCACTCAAAACAGTTCATGAGATTTCGGATAAATTCTGTCAAAGTTATAAAAAGATCAAACTAAAGCAAAATACTGCAGATGCTGGAAATCCAAAATTAGGACAGAAAAGGCCGGGAGTTCTCACAGAACGTCATCACCCTGAAATTCTAACTTACCTCTCCACAAGTTTAGCCTGATCTAATAAAATAATAGAAGATTGCTGTAAATTTGGATCACTAGATATCCTGTGAAAGAGAGTATGTTGAGCTGATGGTTTCCATTTCTGACAAATAATACATTTTCAGGTCCCATTCCTAATAAGTTATTAACTTGATAGTTGACAGAGAATGAAGGTTGGTCGGGTTGTATTGAGACAATGAAAAGGGATTAAATGGTTATTGAAATCGAATCAATGTGCAGGGTGATGGGGAAGAGCAAGTGGTTGTCACTAAGGCAAAACTTGTAGACAGCTTGTGAAGATACGATGGGCTGAATGGCTTCCTTCTGGTAACTGGGTGATTATTAAACCTGATCTCCCTTTTCCTTTCCTGGGTGTGTAGTCCACATGCTGGATTGTGCTTCAGTAGAGGCTCTCCAGTGCTCACCAGGAGATAACACAACAAACAGCTAAGGCAGTGTATATAGCAATGGTTCTGAAAATATCTTATCAGTGGGAAATGGCTCCAATACTCATCATGCCCTGAGTTGAACTGGTCCAATGCAGTTACAAAACTGCCAACCACCTATTAATATAGGGATTTAAATGGTTAAATCTCTAAGAGGAGAACAAATTAAATCCAGATAAAACCACTCCATTAGTCTCATTGGAATTAACAGCAACATTGTGGAAGGTGTCATCAAGAGTGTTACTGAGCTGCACTCACTCAGCAATAACTTGTTCACTGGTGTCCAGCTCTGCAGGGTTGCTCAGCACCAGACCTCATAACAACAATTATCCAAACAAGGATAAAAGAGCTGGACCCCTGAGGTGAGGTGAGAGAGTCTGCACTTCACATCAAAGCAGTAAGTGACCAAGTCTGACCTTAAGGAAGCCTAAAATGATGAGAAATGGGATGAACCTCTCATTGGTTGTAGTCATTCCTGGCACATTGGGGGATGGGTGTGGTTGTTGGAAGTCAGTCACCAGCTCCAGGACATCTCTGCAGGAGTTCCTCAGGGAAGTGTCCTCGGCCCAGTTATCTTCAGCTGCTTCATCATTGACAATCCCTCCATCATAAGGTCAGCATTTAGGATGTTTGTTGATTGTTCCACAATGTTTAGTCCCATTCCTGCCTTGTCAGACACTATTGAAGAGTGTGGTGCTGGAAAAGCACAGCCAGTCAGGCAGCAACCGAGCGGCGGGAGAATTGACGTTTCAGTTATAAGTCCTTCAACAGGAACGTCCACATTCCTGTTCCTCGGATGCTGCCAGATCAACTGTGTTTTCCAGCACCACGCTCTGTGTCTCTGATATCCACAATCTGCAGTCCTCCCTTTCTCCTTGTCAGACACTATGTCCATATGAAACAACATTTGAACAATATTCAGGCCTGAGCTGACAAGTAGCATTTGCTCCACATAAGTGTCAGGTTTCTCCAAAAAGAGAGATTGTAATCATTTCTCTTGATATCAATGAATTCCCCAGTGTCAGTGTCCTGGGGGAGGTGGGGGGGGGAGAGGTTGAACTATATCATAGACTGAGCTGGTCCAGTTCTGTAATTACCAGTATTACAAGACCATGTCAGTAACTGGTTATTCTATGATATATACCTCACCTTTTGATCCCCAAAAGTCTGCCCATTATCTATAAAGGGCAAGTCAGCAATGTGAATGAATACTCCGCATTTGTCTGGGTGAGGTCTGCTGCAACAACACTCTATAAACTTGATAATAAAGCAGTGCCTTTGACTGGCACTACATCCACAAACATTGCCGGCTTCCACCATGAATGCACCCCAGCAGCAGTGTGCGACCTATGGAAGATGTGTCAGAGACCTTTGATAGAATCTTCCAAAGTCGCAACGTCTACCATCTCAACTCAATAGGCAATCAGCTGGACAAGGAAACTACCTCTGAATAGGTGTCAGACTATAACATAGACTGAAATAGCCCTGTATTAATTGTCCTTCATTGCATGATGATCAGGAGCAGGAAATGTGTGATGATACCCACCATGATCACCAGATACCAATGAAGGAGAACTGGGACTGATTCTTCCAAACTAATTCTGAATGACTCTGTAAAGATGAAGAACAGGAACCTGGACGTTTCCACCAGCCCAATACAGGGTCACTGATCTCTGTTCCACTTCAGAAACTAAAGCATATCTCTCGTGGTCTTTGTGATATTTCCTGCATTCCTTTGTTGACATTTCAATAACCTGTCAGTGTAGTGTCAATCATCCCATCATCTGTTAAAAACTGCATTTCCTCATTTTCTGTTTCATCCCAAGTATGAGTTCACGATTGATGTTTTTTTTTGATCCAGTAGATTGCATGAACATAGGAATAAATCCCTCAATATATTTTTCAGAAAGAGAGACACATACAGAATTCACACGATGTTTTCTGTGTAATTAGTAACATTTTCAGAAGATGGATTAATTTTTTTCTGTTTTTTTTCCCTTCCCCACAGTGAACACCATAACAATTATAATTCTGTTACGAGGAAAGTGTGGTCTTTCAAAATGTATTACTTGATACCTGGTGGCGATGTTAGCAGCAGATATCCTGGTTATTATCCTCAATCCACTTTTGAGGCACATTCCAATTGTTTATAAAAGAGATTTACGTTTCCTACGGTCCATCCCCATCTGTAATATCCACACTGTCTTCCTTTATGCAGCCACCAACTGCTCTGTCTGGTTTACGGTCACTTTTACCTTTGATCGACATGTGGCCATTTGCTGCCCAAATCTGTGAATTAAATTTTGTACTGAGAAGATAGCAACTGTGGTTCTGGTAACAGTGACTGTGCTGAGTGGTTTGAAGAACATTTTCTGGTACTTTATGTTCACATCTCAGTATTTGCTCAGGAATCAGCCCTGGTTTTGTTCAGTACCAACTGATATTCTGTCATCTCCAGTCTGGGGAACAATCGAGTGCCTTCATTATATCCTGAACCCAGCAGTGCCATTTGTTCTGATTCTGCTGCTCAATGCTTTAAGTGTCAGGCACATTTTAGTGGGTTTATCTCAGGGGATTTCATCCTGTTATGGTCAGTGTTTATGGCATACTCTGTATGGAAATGCATGAGTCAAATGGGGTATCAGACAATACATTTACATGATTTTGTACATGATAGTGGATTCAGTCTCCAGCTCCTAAGTTGCTGCACAGACACTTGTATATATGTCATGACCCAGACTAAGTTCCGGAAACAGTTTAAGAGCATTGTAAAATACTCTTTTACCCGAATGGTGAAATTCATCAAATGATGAGGTAGTTTGAAGAATTCAGTTTCAGATTCTATGCCATCCATCTTCGTGGGGTCATTGATACAGACACAGTGAGGGGAATCTGCCCTCTCCAATCTTTGTGATGCAGACTGAGTATCTTCAGTTGGCCATCCTGGTGATCTACCACAGACACAGAGTAAATGGTCTGTTGTCTCTGGGTCAATGATATAGACACTGTGCATTCAATCTACTCTACTCAAAGTACATGACACTAATACAGTAGGGACAATCTGTCCTCTCTTGGGTCTGTGACAAAGACACAGTGAGTTTGGTCTGCTCTCTCTGGGATACATGTGAACACACTAATATAAATGAGGACTGGGTCAGTTAGCCCTTGAGTCTGATCTGCCATTTGATCAGTTCATGATTATCAGCCTTAATCCCCTTTTCCACCTGCTTTCAAACCCTAGTGACTCCCTTGTTCGTAAAGAGTCCATATAACTCTTCCAGTCAAGTCATCAATGAACCTGCCTCCATTGTTATCTGGAAGATCCTTCCACACACTATTGTACAGTGAGGTGAATCACATGTTGTATGTGCAGCCACAAATACTTTGTCAGTTTTAAAAGGGAGTTTATAGAGTTAACTCAACTATGCATGAGGCAAGACAGGGTCTCTGAAATAGTGAACAATATCTGATTGTGTTAAGTTTCATTAAGCAACACTGACTTATCTGACAATAAAGCTCTATTGAAAGAACATGCAAGAGACACAAATGTTATAAAACCATAAGACAGAGGAACAGAAATTAGGTCATTGGGCCCATTGAGGCTGCTCTGCCATTTAATCCTGGCTGATAGGTTTCTCAGCCCCATCCTCCCACTTCCTCCCTGTAACCCTTGATCCCCTTCATATTCAAGAACCTATCAATCTCAGTCTTAAATATACTCAATGACCTGGCCTCCACAGCCTTCTATAGCAATGGATTCCATAGATTCACCACTCTCTGGCTGAAGAAGCTTCTCTTTATCTCCATTCTAGAAGATCTTCCCTTTACTCTAAGGTTATGCCCTTGGGTCCTAGTCTCTCCTCCCATTGAAAACATCTTCCCAACATCTACTGTGTCCAGGCCATTCTGTTTTCTGTATGTTTCAATTAGATCCCACCTCATCCTTCTAACCTCCATCAAATATATATCCAGAGTCCTCAAATGTTCCTCATAGGGTAAGCTTTTCATTCCTGGTAATTTTCATTTCATTTCAATTACTCTGTTGTCTTGCATGTTTTGTGATTCTTATGCACTTTATGCCACCCTGTGTATGATTGTATAGTTTGTGCTGTCCATGTAGCACCTTGGTTCTGGAGGAACGCTGTCTTCTTTTTCCTGTATCGGTTGTATATGATAGAAAAGACAAATAAAGCTACTCTTGACCCTTGACCCTTGACTCCTGAGACAATTCTCGTGAATCTTCTCTGAACACACTCCAGGGACAGTAAATCATTCCTGAGATATGGGCCCCAAAACTGCACACAATACTCCAACAGTGTTCTGACCAGAGCCTTATACAGCCTTATAGAGCCTCAGAAGTACATCGCTGCTTTAATATTATTGTCCTGTCAAGATAAATGCTACTACTGCACTTCCCTTCCTAAATACTGAGTCAACCTGCAAGCTTACCTTTGTGAGAATCACACTTCAGAATTCTGAATTTTCTCCTCATTTAGACAATAGTCCATGCCTCTATTCTTCCTACCAAAGTGCATGACATCACACTTTCCCACATTTTGCTCCATCTGCAACTTCTTTGCCCACTCTCATAACCTGTCCAAATCCTTCTGCAGCCTTCCTGCCTCTTTGATGCTGCCTCTCCCTCTACCTATCTTTGTATCATCTGGAAACTTCGCCAGAATGCCCTTAGTTCCTTTATCTAGATCATTAATGTATAAAGTGAAATGTAGAGGTCCCATCACTGAGCCTTGCAGAATCCCAGTTGTCACTGGCTGCCATCCTGAGAAGGACCCTTTCATCCCCACTCTCGGCTCCCTGCCAGACAGCCAGGCTTCTATCCATGCTAGCACCTTGCTTCCAATACCATGGGCCCTTACCTGACTCAGCAGCCTCCTGTGCAACACATTGTCAATGACCTTCTTAAAATCTAGGTGGATAACATCTATTGTCTCTCCTTGATCTAACCTGTTTGTTACTTCCTCAAACAATTCAAGTAGATTTGATAATCCCCTTGATGAGACCATGTTGACTCTGCCCTATTTTACCAAACACTTACAAGTAATCAGAACTCTCATCCTTCGCAATGGATTCAAGGATCTCAACCACGACTGAGGCCAGGCTGATTGGTCTGTCATTTCCCATCATTAGCCTTACTCCCTTCTAAATACTTAATTTATTTTATATCTAATCGCATATTTAATCTTTTTTGTACTTTTTTTTGTTGCCCTCTGTTGTTCTTTGTCTGCTTCCCAACCTTCTGGTTTCCCACTGCCTTTTGCCACATTATATGTTTTCCCTTTTGCTTTTATGCTATCCCTGACTTCCCTAGTCAACCACGGTTCCCTCGTCCTCCCGGTACCATGCTTCCTTTTCTCCGGGATGCATCTCTGCTGTATCTCCTGAATTACTCCCAGAAACTCCTGCCATTGCTGTTCCACTGTCTTTCCTGCTCAGCTCCTCTCCTCATCAATTCTCCCCAGCTCCTCCCTCATGCCTCTGTATTTGTCTTTGTTCAGTTGTAATACTTGTACCTCTGATGTTTTCTTCTCCCTCTCAAATAACAATGTAAATTCAATCAAATTATGATCACAGCTTCCACAGTGTTCCTTCACCTGAGGCTCCCTTATCGAGTCTGCCTCATTGAACAGCACTAAATCCACACAGCTCCACCACAAGCTGTTGCAAAAAGCCATCAGCAGACATTCCACCAATTCCTTTCCTTGCAACCCACCACTAACCTGATTTTCCCAGTCCACCTGCATATTGGAATCCCCCATGATCACTGTAACTTTGCCTTTCTGACACATCTTTTCTATCTCCTTGTGCATCTTGTACCCCAGCTCCTGACTACTGTTTGGAGGTCTGTACATAACTCCAAACATGTTTTTTGTAAATTTGTGGTTCCTCAGTTCTGCCCACACAGATTCTACGTCATCTGACTTACTTTGTTTCTTACTATTGATTTAATTTTATTTTTTACTAATAAGGCATCCCCGTTCCCTTGACCCACCTGACTCTATTTTTTTGATAGGATGTACATCACTGAACATTCATCCCCCAAACCTGAACCCCTTACAGCCAAGTGTCTGTGATCCCCACCATGTCATACCTGCAAATTTCAATCTGCTTCACAATCTCATTTCCCTTATTCTTTATCCTGTGTGCATTCAGGTATGAGACCTTCAGTCCTGTACTAAGTATCGCTCTTCTCATTGTCATTCACTTGTCCAGTTATCCTCATCATAAATACAAGACAGGCATCAAACTGGGTCTGAAACCTAACTCCTGGATACAAAATCACTTCCTTCCTTGAGACAAAACACCTCAAGTGCTCACATGGATAAAAGCCCTGACTCCTGTCTTTGAAAGTTGCTAAACCCAAAAAGTCATCCCTTTGATCGAGCAAAACCCAACCTGGTCCAGGAACACACTCCAACTTCCCCCAGGATATAGGGAGCACTCACAATGTGGCGCTTGAACCCTAGTTTTGTAGTTCATTTGGCCCAGTGCTCAATGTTAATTAAAACTTACTGTTTAACACCAACCTGCTCATAACGTGTTCATGGTTAATTTAATTGGCTTTCCCATCTGTATAAGTTGCCTTTTATTTTTGCACTGTCTGTTGTTGTACCTCAGAATGACAGGCCTCTAATCATTGCTGTATCTGTGGCATTAAGTCTTAAGGGCAGTTTTAGCTGAAAAAAGACTGGAGACATCTTCTGTCATGTACATTAATAGCCTTTTCAATAAAACAAAATATCATTAATTTTTTTTGTAAATTTATTAAAAATCCAGCCATAATTCACTAATATTTTTGAATTATTTATACTTGAATTCCAGCACAATGTAAGTGTTTCTCAGGCAGTTTATTTTGTTGTGACCCATAGACTGGTGTGGTTCTGTTCTGGGAATCAGTGCGGCTGTGCGACTGTATAAGATGGCTTCGTTTATGTAGACTGTTTTGGAAAGGAAACATTGGCATTTTTTCCATAGTGTAAGATTAACAAATTGTGTATGTTTGTAAAATTTGTAAAATTGTGTATGTTCATAAAACTTTCCTAAAAACACCACATTTTTACATTAAATCCTATAATTCCAATTACTTACAATCTTCTGGGTATACAAGGGCCCTGAGAACTGTGACCTAACTGGTACCAGAATCTCTTCCAATAAACAGGGTGGAGCTGATTGCCTCTCAGTGATCATTTACACATTGGAAGGATGCGTTGTACATTGTAACAGAGATCTTTTGTTCGACTCCTCCCAGACCCTCACACCGTGTCATGGTCACTGTGGGTTGTCCTTATAACACTCAATCAGTATAAACCCTTTCAGACCCATGTACAACATGTGATATAATTTATTGTTGTCACATGTAACTAATTGCAATGAAATGTTTTGTTTTGCGGACAGTAGAGGTGCACCATAACACAGACAGATTATTCTTTATTCAGACAGAGTGAGACATACGGAATTACACAGGTGATACACAAATGCAAGATCAGCATTAGATTTGAAGTTAGAGAGGTCCATTTAGCAGGGTAAGAACAGCAGGGAAGAAGCTGTGGCCATGTGTGTTGGAGCTTCTGCATCTTCTGCCTGGTAGAAGAGGTTGGAAGAGAGTCTGACTGGGTGGGAGGGGTCTTTGATTGTGTTCGCTGTCTTTCCATGGCATTGAGAACTATAGATGGAGTTGATAGATGGAAGGTTGGCTTGTGTCATGGTCTGGGCTGAGTTCATAACTTTCTGTAGTTTCTTATGGTCCTGGACAGAGCTGTTACCGTACCAAGCTGTGATGCACTCAGATAGAATGCTTTCTATGGTGCAGCTATAAACGCTGGGGAGAGTCCTTACAAATGTGCTGAATTTCCTTAGCCTCCTGAGGAAGAAGATGCATTTTTGTAACCTCTATGAAGTTCTCTATACACCACCATTCAGTCCTCTGTATATCTCCATTCAGTCCTCTGTATATCTCCATTCAGTCCTCCATTCCCCTCCATGCAGGCCCCCATACTATTCCATGCAGTCCCCCATATCCCTCCAGGCAGCGGAGGCAGGGAGGTGATGGCCTTCTGGTACTATTACGAGACTATCAATCCAGATACTCAGCTAATGCTCTGCAGACCAAGGGTAGATTGCAGCCACGACAGATGGTGGAACTTGTACTCTATTAAAACAAAATCTTCAAATAAGAATACACTGATGATCATGGGAAACCCAACTGGTTCAGTCATGCCCGACAGGGATGGAAATATGCTGTCCTCACCTGGTCTATCCTACATGTGACTCCAGGCCCACAGCAGTGTGAGTGATTCTCAATTGACCCCTGATCTGGCCTGGCAAGCCATTCAGTTGTACCAGTCATTGCCAAGTCTCAGAGAAATGAAACTGGACAGATCACCTGGCACCGGAAAATGCAGGAACAGCCCTGTCGATCCTGCAACGTCCTCCTTACTAACATCTGTGGACTACTGCCAACACTGGGAGAGCTGTCTCACAGAGTAGCCAAGCAACAATCTGACATAGTCATAATAACAGAATCCTACCTGACATTCTATGTCCCAGTCACCACCATCACCATCCCTGGAATATGTCCTGACAGACCCAGCAGAGGAGACAGCACAGTGGGTATACAGTCGGGAGGGAGTTGCCCTGTGAGTCCTCACTATTAACTCCAGACTCCATGAAGTCTCACGGCTTCAGGTTAAACATGAACAAGGAAAGCTCCTGCTGATTACCACGTACCGTCCTCCCTCAGCTGATGTATCAGTTCTCCTTCATGTTGAACAACACTTGGAGGAACCACTGAAGGTGACAAGGGCACAACATATACCCTAGGGGGGGATTTAAATGTTCACCATCAAGAGTGTCTCGGCAGCAGTATGACTGATTGAGCTGGTCGGGCCCTAAAGGACAGAGCTGTGAGACTGGGTCTGCGGCAGGTGGTGAGAGAACCAACCAGAAGGAAAAGCATATTCGACCACATCCTGACCAATCTGACAGCTGCAGATACATCTGTCCATGACAATATCAGTAAGAATGCTCACTACCCAGTCCTTAAGGAGACAAACTCCCGTCTTGGTATTGGGAATAAACTCCATCATGTTGCGTGGCACTAAATGTATGTTATAAATGAGAAAGACTTCAAACAGACCCAGCAACTCAAGACTTGATATCCATGATGTGATGTGGGCCGTTAACAGCAGCACAATCTGTGACCTCGTCGCCCAGCATATCCCGCACTCAACCATGACCATCAAGCCAGTGGTCAACCCTGGTTAAATGGAGAGTGCAGGAGAGCATGCCAGGAACAACACCAGGTATAGCTAAAAATGAGGTGTTAACCTGGTGAAGCCACCAAACTGGACTACTTGCATGCCAATCAGCACAAACAGCAAGTGACAGACAGAGCTAAGCGATCTCACAAGCAATAGATCAGATCTAACCTCTGCAGTCCTGCCACTTCCAGTCGTGAATGATGGTGGACAATTAAACACCTCACTGGAAGAGTTCCACAAACATTCCCATCCTCAACGATGTAAAAGACCAGCTCATCAGTCTAAAAGATAAGGATGAAGCATTTGCAGGAATCTTCAGTCAGAATTGCTGAGTGGATGATTGAATCTCACCCTCCTCCAATGGTCCCAAGCATTACAGATACCAGTCTTCAGGAAATTCGATTCACTCCACATGACACTGAACACTGCAAAGGCTATGGGCCCTGGCAATATTCCAACAATAATACTGAAGACATGTGCTCCAGAACTTGTCGCTGTGCTGGGCAAGCTGTTCCAGTACGGTTACAACACTGACATCTACCCAACAATGCGGAAAATTGCCCAGGGATGCCCTGTATATAAAAAAAAGTTCAAATCCAGCCCGGCCAATTACCGTCCCATCAGTCTATTCTCGATCACCAGTAAAGTGATGGAAGATGTCATCAGCCGTGCTATTGAGCAACTCCTGCTCAGCAATAATGTGCTTAGTGGTGACCAGTTTGGCTTCCACCGGGACCACCCAGCTCCTGACCTCATTACAGCCTTGGGTCAAACATGGACAAAAGAGGTCAGTTCCAGAGGGGAAGGGAGAGTGACAGCCTGTGACATCAAGGCCAACTGGACCGAGTGTGGCATCAAGGAGTCCGAGCAAAACTGGAATCAATGGGGGACAAACTCTCCGGTGGTTGGAGTCAGACCAGGCGCAGAGGGAGATGGTTGTGGTTGTTGGCGGTCAGTCATCTCAGCTCCAGGACATCTCTGTAGGAGTTCCTCAGGGTCATGTCCTTGGCTCAAACATCTCCAGCTGCTTCATGATATGGTCCCCAAAAGCACCTTGCCTCCCTCATAAGGTTAGAAGTGGGGGTGTTCACCGATGATTGCACAATGCTCAGCATCATTTATGACTCCTCACATATTGAAGCAGTCCGTGTTCAAACGCAACAAGATCTGGACTTTATCCAGTATTGGGCTGACAAGTGGCAAGTAATATTCACAGCACACAGCTAGGCTATGACCATCACTAATAAGAGACCATCAAACCATTACCCCTTGACTTCCAATGCTGTGACCATCACTGAATCCCCCAATACCAACATCCTGTGTGTTATCATTGACCAGAAACTCCACTGGACTCACCACACAAACACAGTGACTACAAGAGCAGTTCAGAGGCTAATGCTGAGTGACTGACCTCCTGACTCACCAAGACACAAATCAGGAGTGTGTTAGAATACTCCTCACTTGCCTGATGATTTAAGTTCCAACAACACACAAGAAACTTGACACCATCCAAGACAAAGCAGCCCTCTTGATTGGCACTGCATCCACAAGCATGCACTCACTCCATCTCAGAGGCTCAGTGGTAGCTGTGTGTCGTATCTACAACATGCACTGTAGAAAATCACCAAGTATATTCAGACAACACCTTCCAAACCAACAACCACTTCCATCTAGAAGGACAAGGCCAACAGATATATAGGAATGCCACCAACTTCAAGTTCCACACCAAGCCCCTCACCATCCCGACTTGGAAATACATCACGGTTCATTCAGCATCACTGGGTCAAAATCCTGGAATTTCCTTCCCAATGGCATTGTGGGTCAACCCACAGCAGGTGAACTGCAGTGGTTCAAGATGGAAACTCACCTCGACCTTCTCAAGGGGCAACTAGGGAGGAGCAATAGATACTGCCCAGCCAGCGACACCCAGATCCTAGCAATGAATAAATAATGTCTTCTACACACCTCCATGCTGTTCTCTATACAGATTCATCCCCTGTGTTGTGTGGTACTCTGACGAGCGACATGGTGAATGCCTGTCACTCTGCACTAAACACTGAGATAAACCTGACAGCCCACAAGTAAACACAAAGTGAATGAGCCTTTAGAAAGTTAGCTCAGAACCAGATGGTGCATCCTATGTCGCTGCATGAAATGTGCACATGCCCCTGACTGTGAACCAACCTGGCAGAAGCAGGTATGACATCACTGTCTCTGAGCTCCACAGTGAAGGGTGAGTTAATCTGAAAGCAGCCAGAATGATGTGGTGAGGCTGGGGTTTGGTGATGCCCACACACACGGACAAAGTGTGGGAGAGGACAGTGTTGATGGAGCATGCAGTGAAATGGTGCTGATGGTGGAGATGGATGAAGGCCTGGAGAAGCAAACAGTGAGCTCCTGCCTCCAGGTAACTGCCCAGGCTTTCCTGTTGGGAACTGGCACCATCTGGTTTCCATAGGAACTGAAGGAAGGATTAGAATATCCATCGAAATGAGGCAAGACCAGCTCCTAATGAGACAGAACGGCATGAAAATGAAGTGGTTACCCCTCATCTGTGAGATTCAGAATTCCCTGCTTAAGCCAGAAGAGGGGAAATTGGAAATACTAATCACAACAAAACCTAATCCTTTCATTCTTGTCATATTTGCCTTACTTCTCTTTGCTCAGACCACTCAAGGCATCAGAAAATTCAACTCTATAAAAATGACTAGCAATGTTCTTTTTAATCTACTTACAGGATTGATGATCCCACGGTCGCCCAGGCCTGAGTACCTTCGATGTAGTTCAGAGGGTGGTGGTTGATTTTTTATCCAGTGTTTTGATTCCCAAAGGAAATATCAGAGAAATAAAGTGAGTAACTTACCAATCCCACGCACATAACTCGTTTTTTGGGTAGAGGAGGAGGATGGGTGAGACACAACCAAAGTAGTGTTTCAGGTAAAGCAAACAGACAAATATATGATCTTACATACCCAGCCGTCCTGTGTCCTCTCCTGCTCCACCTATACATGAGGTCGACTTACTTTCCCAGCAGCCCTCTGGTCCTTGCTCTGGCTGTAAAAATGAACGCTACTGATGCTCAAGATAAGCTTTAAAATGCTCCATTTACTTTCCCAGAAGCCCTCTGGTCCTCCCCCCTGCTGTTAAAATGGAGGCCTCTGATACTCAAGGTAAGCTTTGAAATGCTCAACATATTTTCCCAGTAGCCCTCTGGTCCTCGCACCTGCTGTAAAGATTGAGGCCCCTGATACTGAAGGTAAGCTTTGAAATGCTCAACTAACTTTCCCGTAAGCCCTCTGGTCCTCGCTCGCACTATAAAATTGGAGGCCCCTGATACTCAAGGTGAGCTTTTAAATGCTCAACTCACTTTCCTAACAGCCCTGTGGTCCTGGCTCCCACTGTACTTCCCCGGTGTGGAGAAACTATGCCATGTTCTTCGCAGCTCTCAATGTGTCATCAATGATGATCAGCATCTTGACAAGATCACCCCTACGCCTCTTACCTTTAAACAACTGCCAAACCTTAAACAGACCATTGTTTGCAGCAAACTACCCAGCCTTCAGGATAACATCCACCCCAACACCACACAACTCTGCCATGGCAACCTCTGCAGGACATGTCAGATCATCGACATGGACACTACCATCACACGTGGGAACACCACCCACCATGTACACAGCAGATACTCGTGTGACTCGGCTAATGCTGTCTCCCTCATACGCTACAGACAAGAATGCAACAAGGCATGGTATATCGGTGAGACCACACAGACACTACAGCAATGGATGAACAGACACCACACAACAACTGCCAGACAGGAATGTTCACTCCTGTCAGGGAACACTTCAGCGCCCAGGAATATTCAGCCTCTGATCTTCGGGTAAGTGTCCTTCAAGGCAGATTTTGAGATACACAACAATGCAAGATCACCAAGCAGAGACTGATAACCAAGTTCCAGATCCATCAAGCCCCCCTTAACCGTAATCTTGGGTTCATGTCCTGCTACAGGTGACCCCACCACACAGTTCTGTATCTGTAAAATCATCCTTACTGTCCTGTTGAGACAACATTATCTTGATCAGTTGTGCTGATCTCTTCACCTTATTAAGTTTTGAATTACTTATTGCACTCTTTCACCCACACTCTCACGCAAACACAAACACAGACTCACAAACACACACAGACTCACTCAGACCCTCTCTCACACACCCACACTCTCTCACACAAACACAGACTCACGCAGACCCTGTCTCACACACACCCTCACTCTCTCTCATACACACACACAGACTCACACAGAGACTCACACGGACCCTCTCTCTCACACACCCTCTCTGACAAACAAACATTCTCTCACATAAATACACACACATGCACACTCACACAGACTCTCTCTCACACACCCATACTCTCTCTTACACACACACAGACTCACACAGATCCCCTCTCACACACCCACACTCTCTCTCATACACACACAGACTCACACAGACCCTGTCTCACACACACACTCTCTCAAACACCCACACTCTCTCTCATACACACATGCACACTCACACAGACCCCCTCTCACACACCCATACTCTCTCTCATACATACACACAGACTCACACGGACCCTGTCTCATACACACACTCTCTCACACACCCACACTCTCTCTCATACACACACACACACAGACTCACACAGACCCTCTCTCACACACACACACACTCTCTCACACAAACACACACAAAATGACTCACATGGACCCTCTCTCACGTAAACTCTTTCACACACATATTTTTCTCCCACACTCACACACACTGTCTCTCAAGCACGCACACACACTCACAAATCTACAGGGTGAATCACTTCATTCAAGATATTTGTTTTTTGCAGATACATTCTACTTTTTTGTTTCCAAAAAGAACACAATTTGTAGTCACAGTCAGCCAATATGGTGTCCTATAAATTCCATCTTTTGGAATAAAACCAGTCTGATTCTAGGCTAAAACTCTGGGACAGGACCTCGCTCCTACAATTCAATGTCTGACCTGAAGTTTCACCTTTTTTATAATCCTATCGCTGTTCCTGACTGTCCCGACATTGACTTTATAAACACATTGTTGTGTCACCATAGTCTGACTACACCAATAGGGGCAGCTCTTACATTAGGGAGAAGTGACTGGTGGTAATTTAACCTGAAGCCACCAGACCTTAGACAAGGGAAGAGGTGCAGAAGGAGAGTCCTTCACAGTAACCTCAGACCGGTGGTAGGAACTGAACCCATGCTGTTGGTATTACACTATTCTACAAACCAACAATCTGAACCGATTCCCATAAGCACTTTACACACTGTCTCACACCCTTGGTCACCTGCAGAGACATATTACCCGATATCCCAATCACATCAGTTGTATGATCTTTTGCTCTCTCTGCCCTTGATCTCTCAGCCAATAAACTCTGTGTCTTTTCCCTGCTCTCTCCTGGCAACTGATGAAGGAGCAGCGCTCTGAAAGCTTGTGTGATTTCAGGTAAACCTGTTGGACTATAACCGCATGTCGTGTGACTTCTGACTTTATATATATCAAGTATTATTTATAATACATGAGGTTTAAAACATGTAGACTGAATACCACGAAGATGCTTTACATCAGCATGTTTATCAGTGTGAATATTTCAAGAATGTTCACACAGACATTCATTCACACGACATGGGCATCATCAGTAAAGGCGGTATTTGCTGCTGATGCCGAATTGCCTCTGAGAAGGAAGGAGCAAGTTCTAATGGGGTCACATCAGTGACTGTCATCCCTGTCTTTTAAATATTACACAGAGTGAGCAGTTTAAATGTTCTTTGTTGTGAGCATGTTAAACAATATTTGCTATAGCCATTTTATATAATAGTTTTGCTTGGTTTATGCACTGCAATCAGTGAAAGTTACATCTTTGGGGACACTTTCAGAGATATCAAATGGAAGCCTTTTTTTAAGTGCTCTTCAGGAACTTTATGCAGGGACATCTGCTGCAGAGTGTTCCTCAACATGATAAGTTGATAAGGGATAATTTGTGTACCTTAACAAAGAGAAACATTGTGTTTGTCTCACTGATCCAGGAAGGACCGATCGATCGTATTGTGTCTGGTTCAAGGATCATGGGGAGTGTTGACTGAACCTACTCTGTGTGTCTCAGAGATGCCAGGGAGAGCAGACTGACCTCACTGTGTCTTCATCACTGACCCAAGGAGTCTCTATCAGGGATCAGACTGAGGGTACTGCTTTCGCTATGTTGCAGTCTTAATCCCCCCGGGTGTCTACTGATTTTCAATGTTCTACCGTAACAACTCACTCTCTCTCTCTCACACACGCACAGACACAGACACAGACACACACAGAGATACACACACACAGACACACATGCAGATACACACACACACGCGCCGCCCCCCCCCCACACACACAGACACACAGACAGACAGACAGACACAGACACACACGCACAAACAGAGGAAACAGTGGTTTCCTGGATTCGGAGTAAACATGTGTTGGTTTTATCTTTGAAAGAACAGTTCAGTTGAGACAATTCTGTTCGCTTCCATTTACTTGAATTCTCGGCCTTCGCATGAGACAGCTGTCCTCTTAACAGCCGTCTCAGGCAAAATCTCAAGGAATATTAGGTTCCACGGGCTTCAATCTCACAGTGACAAAGTCACTTCTAATGAAAGTCCCATCTTGGGGGTCAATTTGCTGCCTCTGCCACACAGTGTGTTTTAACTCTTATATCCAGCAAAAAACTGAAACGAATCTTAAGAATAATCATCAATAATATTCAGTTATTTGACCCAATTAATACTAACATAACAAAATACAGTATAAATGAACCATTTACACAACAAATGCTATCTTGTGCTTTAACCCTAACTCTGGATGATCATATACCCTCACACTAGACCTAGGCCGTGCTCCACACCGTGATGTCACCTGGTCATCTCCTGATGATTTCAGGGGTATCTTCCTTTCTCGGTGGGTGGTCTCGAGTTACCGCCCTGAGCGTGGTGTTGTGGCAATTCTTACATTCGAAAGTCTTTGTGCCCTTTTCAGAGGGTCTTCAGCATTAACCAATAGATCAATCAGGCTCGATCACCCTAATCAATCCGACCCAGCCAGGCGTTGCCATGTTGATGGTAGGGTGATCCTTAGGCCTCCAATCCTGGAGGTGCTGGGAGCACATACCCTCATCCAAATAAGGGTCTGATGCACCCCCTCCCCCATGTCTGGTAAACACCTTGATGTTTGCGATCACCCTGAGGATGACATTGCATCGACACCATTCAACCCTGACTTCAGGTGTGTATTGTAGAGTCTGCAGCTACCAGGTTTGTTACAAACTGTCTGTTGGTAGCTGCAGCCTGCCTGCATTCTGCAGCATGTGGATTAGGATACTCACTTTGGTTAAGGCTGGTTTCCATTTCCCAGCATGCTTTAGCCCTTGTCCATTTAACATCAAATCAATCACAGAATTTGTCGTTTTGAAGGGCTCATCCGGGCACATCTTGCGTTCAATTCCTGCATTCAATTCCCCTCATGATGAACCAGAATATTCTATTAGTTTTTTCCTGATTACTTGCTGTACCTGCATATTAACATTCAGTGATTCATGTACCAGGATCCCCAGGTCCCTCTATACCTCAGAGATGACCATTCAGATAAGGTGTTTGTTTTTAACTCTTTCTGCCACAATGGAGAGTTTCCCAGTTGCCCACACTGTCCTCCATTTGCCGGATCTTTGCCCGCTCACTGAACCAATCCATGCACCTCATAGGCTCCTCATGTCCTCTTCACAATGCAATTTCTCAGCGAGCTTTGTGTCATCAGTAAATTTAGCTCCATACCTACGATCGAACTAAAACATTTGTGTAAATTGTGAAGAGTTGAGCCCATTGTGTCCCATTTCACCGCCTGCTGCTAAACACTGTACATTCAGATGTGGGTCCTGATTGCTGACACCACGGGTCCCTCTCCTGCCTGAGTAGCTGCCTGGTCTCTGCCGGTCCCTCTGAGTGCCAGCGGCCTGGGGCATTTCTTCCTCAGCCAGCTGCGGAGCTGTGGCAGTGAGGTGCTCACCAGCTTGTGCTGCCACACACTCGAAGGCTAACCTACCCACCGAGTTCTCAGGGTCTGAGCTGGTGGGGTGTCTTTTTCACCTCAGTACTCTCGTCCTCACGGGGAGGAGGTGGCTTGTGTGGGAAACAGCCATGTTACTGTGGGAGTGATGGAGATGCTGGCAGAACCCAAAAGGCACAGAGAGTCAGAGAGAGAGAGAGAGAGAGAGAGAGAGAGACAGAGAGTCAGAGAGAGAGAGAGAGAGAAACAGTGTCATGGCAACTGGTTGGAAGTGGTGTGTGAGGAATGAGACTGATGGGGCAGTTACTGGGAATGTGGAAAAAAGTTACCACAGACAAATCTTTCAGCCTCAAGGACTCAATATTGATCTCTGTAGCTTCAGATCTTGACTGTATGATGTCTCTGATTCCTACAATCTCCTTCACACACACAGTTTTCTTATTTGTGCCTTATTTACATTGCTTCATTTACTCTTTCAACCCCATTAACAATTTCTTTATATTCTACACTGGACCTCGACACTATTTCACCTGATGTCTTCCTCTGTCAAAAGTATAAAATAAGCCAATTTCCCAAACCTTTCAGCTCTGAAATGAAGCATTAACTCTGTTTTTCTCTCTCTGCGGACGCTGCCTGATCTGCTGAGTTTCTGCAGCATTCTGTGTGTGTTTTAGTTTTGCAGCATCAGCAATATTTTGCTTTAAATGATCTTCCGATGTCTGATCCTGTCCTCCTCACTGTTCACTATCTTTCTGTCTCACTTTTTATCTCCAAATCTTGAAATCATGTCCTTTATAAATAACAGATTTGCCAATGTCATTTATATATGTATTATAAACATCTCTGATTCTAATATTGGTCATGAGGGATGAACATGTCAGGCAGCATCAAAGGAGAAGGAGAATCTTCGTTTCGGGCATAAGCCCTTCTTCGGGAATCCTATGCTTATGCCCGAAACGTCGATTCTCCTTCTCCTTTGATGCTGCCTGACCTGCTGCGCTTTTCCAGCAATGCATTTTTAAGCTCTGATCCCCAGCATCTGCAGTCCTCAATTTCTCCATGAGGGAGGAACAGTATATTTTCTTGCAGTCTATCTACCTTCTAACCAACCTGTCCCTGAGGTTATTACACACCTCTGGAACAGGTGGGATTTCAGCCCAAGATCTCTTGCCTGGGACACTATCACTGCGCCACAAGAGCCCTCTTCCTGCAGCTAATCATTACCTGCTCAGTATTTCTCTCTGAGTTATGTCCCTCAGTCAATGTGAAACTCAGAATGCCAAGGTCCTTCAATTCACATGTTTGAATTTTCCGAATCAGTTAATTAAATTACACTGCACCTTTTGGCAGTCATGATCCTTTTGGAACATGAAACACGCTGAACTCAACATTTCCAAAGCACTTTCCTTTATCGAAGAACTCCATTAAGCCCATAATAGCTGTCACTTGTTCAACTCTTCTTCAAAGGAACAAACCTATATTTTATCTAGAATTATCAGGGGACACTAATACAAACATCCAGCCCTCTTGGCCCACTCCCATATTTTCATCGTTCCTTTACTCAGCATCCCTCACACATTCTACCCAGACCAGGTATAAGTTTAACTTTACTCTGGGACAAAGGCACTGGATTGAAAGGAGTTCAATGACCCTGTTTGTTCAGTGACTGTAATTAATGACAATCTCTGTGGGCCCTAACTGAGTCTCTGGGTGGATTCCTCCTTCTATTAATAAATGAGTCTCAGCTGCAACATTCCTCAAAACAGGGAGAGATGACAGATCAGAATCTGTAATATTAGTGTCTCCTGCCTGCTTCATCCGGGATGCTGCACACTACACCGTCTCTGGGTTTGATTAATCTAGGCTCGAGTATTCCACTGATATTATCTTTAACCTCACAGTGTCAAACCTCAATAAACCTGAACCCATCCAAAGTTCTGCTGCCCGGTCTGAACTCTCATCATGTTTGGTTTACCATTTCTATTTGTGCTCATTGACAACAAACTTTCTTGATACATCAACTTCCCATTTTAATACTCTCATTTTAAGTCCAAATTCCTTCAAAGCCTGACCTGTCCAATTATTCCCACCCCCGGTCAGGTCCCTATTGTCCTGTAAGTAGAGTCACAAAGACACAGCACCTCTCCCCCTCTCAGTTCTCTCCCCATCGTACTGCAAGTCTATCCCCTTCTAATTTTTGTACAATTCCATTCTGAAAATTAATTTCTTTCGATTTGACTCTCCCTATTCAACATCTTATTTTTTCTATCTCTATCCCACTGCCTCTTTTCCTATTTAACTCTCTCTCTCTTTCTCTCTCTCTCTCTCTCACTTCACCCCCCCCCCCCCCCCCCCCCCCCCCCACTCACCCCCAACTCTCTCTCTACTGTCTCCCTGTTCTCTGAGTGGTCAGACCGAGGGAGGTGCACCTGCCTCTGTTGCTCAGGGTGTGAGGGCCCTGCACATACACCCACCCCCAGGGTCACTCAACCAGACCCTCCAAGGGCAATGGGCTCCAGTGGAGAGCAGGCTTCCTCCAGCCCAGCCACAGACCCTGGGAATGCACCTCGACCTGGCAGTAGAGGGAGAAAGAAGATGTCCTGGTGGCACGGGCGACATTTTATTGTAAATAGTTTTCCACATCTATGTGTTCACCCTTTTCAATCAGCTCTGTTTTTGAGCCTCTGTACGGCTGCAAATCTGACTTTGCAGGGACTGGAGCCAGCCATCCCTGTCACTGCACACCGCTCCCTCACCCCAAGTGGGAGGTAACCCATAGCTATCGTATCCAGGCAATAGGGACATCACAGGTCACTGTCACCCTGGCAGCTACATTCTCACTTTTTAGGGACAACAATGTGATGCAGAAATGACTGGACTTCCCGACTTATCCAAGTTATTCCCAAGTGAAAAAATGGACTGCTGAGAAGTGACTGAGGAGGATTCTGGGAGGAATCAGCTCAGCCACCAGGAGTGAACAAAAAGGAGGCAAGCTCCAGCCGAGAGGCCATTGTTGGAGCGGCCATTTTGAAAAGGGCTGCTTTGCTGTTGAAGTGCTGCTGGAGGTTTAAGTGTGGGTTTTGGTGGATACTGGGCTTCGGTGAGGAGGATGATCAGCAACAAGGTCAGGGTAAGGTAAGATTCTGTTCTTTGTGTTACTGTGAGGTGACAGAGATGGCAGTTAGGGCAGTGATATGCTCCTCCTGCCAGATGTGGGAGATCAGGGAATAGTCTAGTGTCCCTGACGACTGTGTCTGCAGGAAGTGTGACCGGCTACAGCTCCTCACAGACAGCGTGGTTCAGTTGGAGAGGGAGCCGGACACACTGAGGAGCATACAGGGGGCAGAGAGTGTGATAGACACTAGTTACAGTGATGTGGCCGCACCACAGGTTCAGTCAGGGAGATGGGTGACTGCCAGGAGAGGCAGGCAGTGCAGGAGTCTCCAGTGGCTACTCCCCTCTCTAACAGGGATACCGTTTGGGCTACTCTCTCAGGGGAGTACAACTGCAGCAGACAGGCCTGTAGTATCATGACTAGCTTAGCCACAAACCTTTGGGAAGGCAATTGAAACAGCACATAAGGGGACTCGCTAGTCAGGGTCACAGACAGGGTATCTGTGGCTGTGACCGAGACTCCAGGATGGTGTGCTCCCTCCCTGGTGTCAGGGCTGAGGACATCTCTGAACATTGTATCAAATTCCTCAGGGGGATGGTGAGCAGCCAGAGGTCATTGTACACACTGGTACCAACGACATAGGGAGGAAAAGGAATGAGGTCCTGAAGAGTAATGAAAGGGGGTTAAGCAAAGGTTAAAATGGAGGATCTCAAGGATAGTAATTTGGGGTCTACAAATGTTAGCGAGAATAGGAAAAGGAGGCTTTGGCAGATGGATGCGTGACTGAGAGCCGATGGAGGGATCAAGGATTCAGATTCTTGGATCATTGGGACCTGTTCTGGGACAGAGCTGACTTCTCCAAATGGGACAGGTTGTACCTGAACTTGAGGGGGCCAATATCCTGGTGGGGAGATTTGCGAGAGCCACTTGGGATGGGGTAAACTAGTCTGGCAGGGAAGTTAGGATGGGTGTTGTGGGGGATCCAAAGGAGAAGGGAGACATAAGAGAAGGTTGATGACAGTACAGAAGTTAATGAGAGCGAGTTATACAGTCGAGGCCGTGTTGGTAATCCTCGCACTAGACAGGGAAGACAAGAGTAGGCAGGAAGCAAGGGAAGTCAGGGTTAAACTGCATTTATTTCAAAGCAAGAGGCCTGACAGGGAAGAGTAGTTAAGTCAGGGCATGGATGGATACATGGGACTGGGACATGACAGCTATTACAGAAACATGGCTGTGACCAGCAATGTGCCACAGGGATCAGTGATGGGTCCACTGTTATTCATCATTTACGTAAAGAATTTGGTCAAGAATTTAGGAGGTATGATAGTAAGTATATGGATGCCACGAAAATTGCTGGTACAGTGGACAGTGAAGCAGGTTACCTAGGAATACAATGAGATCTTGATCAATTGGGCCAATAGGCTGAGGAATGGCTGATGGAATTTAATTTTGATAAATGCGAGGTGTTAAATTTTGTTGGGTTAAACCAGGGCAGGACTTACCCAGTCATTGGTCAGGCCATAGGAAGTGTTATAGAACAAGGAGATCTAGGGATACAGGTTTATTACTCCTTGAAGCTGGAGTCACGGATAGACAGGGTGGTCAAGAAGGCTTTCAGCATGCTTGCTTTCATTAGGGAGAGCATTGAGTATAAATGTTGGGACGTCTTGGTGCAGCTGTACAGCGTGTTGGAAAGGCCACAAATGGAGGACAACGTACAGTTCTGGTCACCCTCCTGTAGAAAGAATACAATTAAACCGGAAAGAGCACTGGAACGTTTGCTAGGATGCTTCCTGGACTAGAAGTTTTGAGCTTTCAGGAGAGTCTGGATAAGCTGGACGTGTTTTCCCTGGAGAATATGAGACTGAGGGGTGACCTCATAGATCATGCGAGGCAGAGATAAGGTAGATAGCCAACAAATTTTCCCCGTGCTCGGGGAGTCTAAAACTAGAGAGCACAGGTTTAGGCTGAGAGGGGAGAGACATAAATAGGTCCAGAGGGGCAACATTTTCCCAGAGACGATGGTGAGTGTCTGGAATGGGCTCCCAGAGGTAGCGGTGATAGTGAGTACAATGTTGTCATTGAAGAAACATTTACACAGATACATGGTTGGGACAGGTATGGAGGTATATGGACTAAATGTATACAATCTGGACAGGTTTCGTTGTGCAAACTGGGTAGCATGGACAAGTTGGGCTGAAGGGCCTGTTTCCATGCTGTCAACCTGTATGACACTAAATGCTCTGAGCTGTTTGGGGAATGAGCTGCAATGTAAAATATTAAAGGGTCTGCCCTTCAGTGTCTGGGTGTGTGCTGAGTGACCTTGCCCTTTGAAGGGGCCTCCCATTGCATGGACTTGCAGATACCCCACCCCCACCCGAGGTCGCACATCCAAACACTTACCCTGCTGGCCTCATGTTCAGGTGCAGCCATCTTCATTTCTGAGTCACATCAGGATGGAAGGCAAGAGCAGGCTTCCCTCAGACACTGAGTTCCAGCCTCCTCCTCTGCATGCAGAGGAACCTTCCGGAATTAAATTTCCCCCTTTTCTAGTACCTCCCCCACCCCGGTAACATCTCAGACTTCACTCGTCCCCAAGTCCCTGCCCAACCCATCTGCATCTACGTACCCTCCAGCTCTAACCCCAGTCCGGTCGGGTCGATATGCCAGGGCTGGGAATGCACTGGCCCCCTCCTTGTATCCAGGGTGTTGCTGACTCTCACTGAACCCCTGCCCCTTACATAGTGAGTTGTCTCCCTTCAGTATCATCGTTCCTCAGGTTCCCAACTCCGATTCCCACTGTTATGCTCCCCGCCGTTATTCCACAGGAGTGGCCTCCTTGGCAGTGCCCTACGAGTGGCTCGGAGATGTGCCAGGATGGTGTGTGGTGAGACTGGCACATGTCGGATTCCACTGTCTGTGACCGTGGGCTGTGTGCGGTCACCACCCAGAAACCGGACCTTGAGCTGTTGGTGCTGGGGTTCCAAGCTGGAGGGCTGGAGGAACAAGCAGTGAGCTGGAGTCACCAGGTTCCCAGTCAGAATTCCACATTGGGAATTCTGTGTCTAGTTTCTATCCAGTGGATGGTAGAACGGGAATCTGCATATTAATGAGGTGAGATTTGGTGTTAATGAGGGTAATAATGAGCACTGTCAATAAAGGCCTCTCACTGTAGCCCACCGTGTTCTTGCCCCTGTATTGCTCGCAAGGTTTCTCTTGTACTCTAATTGTTCACTCCTTGTTCATCTTTTAGCCATTCTGTGCTGACTTTTATTTTCTTTTCCTGACCTACCAGCCAATGTTTCACAATTATCGGCTTTTCATTGAAGTTCGATGCCATTTTTAACACGGATGGTGGGTGTTCCATTTGGAAATTTTCCTTTCTCATTTTGAATGCATTTGTTGTGTGTAATCTGAATTATGTCTTAAATGTCTCCTACCACTGTGTTCTGCTGAACATCATTTCCCTGTTCTGTTTAGTTCGGTCTACTTTAAAACTCTTAGATGTACCCTTACTTAAACTTACATCACCGGTTTTGGGCCCACTCTTCTCTCCCTCAAACTCTAAGTTTCTCCATTTTAACTTTAACTTTTCCTGCCTCACGTATTTCTCCAGTTCCATATTTATAATCAACTATTAAATCGACATGTGCCACTCACTTTGTATTCCAAATCCTAATCACTCATTGTGTGGAGCAGTCACCCTCTGCTTCTTTTTGCCAAACTTATTAATTCTGTGGGCTCTGATTATTGCCTTTACAGGTATTTGGGAACGAAGGAACTGGAGGATGCCATTCAGCCCATCAAGTATTCTACACCATTTAATTCAATCCTGGCTGACTGGACACTTCAATATCCTCCTAACTCTTTTTGTGATTGATGCTCAAAAATGTATCAGCCACTACTTTAGATAGACTCATAGGCTGAGCTTCCACAGCCCAATGGGAAAGAGATTTTCAATGGTATTGAGTAAAACAACTTCTCAACATCTCAATCCGAAATGGCAAGTTTCTTATTCTTAAATTACGCTTATTTCTGCTCTCCCTGACCGGTATCTTCCTGTATCTATCTTGTCTATCCTTTCAAGCATTCTGTAGGTTTCTCACATGAGAATAACTCCAATTTCTCCAGTTTATCTATGTATCTGCAATCCCTTAATGCTGGAACCCGCACTGGTTAAAATGTCCTGATACCCATTGCAAAGTTTCCACGTTCTTATTAAAGTGTGTTGCTGAGCACTGGTCACAGTGCACCAGGTCAGAGAGAACTGGTGGGTTGTACGTTTCATTGCACCCCGATTCCATAAGGAGTACCTTTCTCAGTTTACTGATGTTACAGTATTTTAATGTAAATCCTGTCTTTAACAGAAAGCCCAAAGATATAAACATCAAATTCATCAATGAATGTTCAGACAAAATATAACGATGATCACCAACTCCTTCACACTACCCATTTGGTTCCCATCTGATGTATCATTTCCCTTGGTAACACTTTATCGATGGAATTGATGACTGTTGTTCTGAATATATTTAAGATGGTCGTTGTGATGACTCTGTATTCCCCCGTATGCACTCCCTCCACAAGGGTTCTTTCTTGATTGACTCGGCCAGTGATGCTCACGAGGTCGAATCCCTCGGTAAAACTGGTGATGTCAATATAGGCTCATCGACTTAAACAGCATTGAAGGATGCTGTTCAACAAAGATCTGAAACCACTAATACCATTGTACAGCTCTTGGCCTGTACCTCTGTAGGTTATGGAAACAGAAGTGAATACTTAATGACTGATTTAGGGTTAAAACCATTTCGACTCAATACCTTTTCAGACAGTGAGTTCCAGACGCCCATCTCCCTCTGGGAAAAAAAAGTCCTCAACTTTCCTCTTTGCCTCTATCTCTCAGATTCACTTCTCTGACTTTCTGATTATTGACCTCTCTACTCATGGAAAAAGTGCCTTTCTATTCATCCCATCTCTGTCCCTCATAATCTTGTACGACTCAGGTCCCCTCTCAGTCCTTACTGCTCCAAGGTAAACAGCCCCAGCCTTTCCAATCTTTCCTCATTGCTCAGACCCTCCAGCCCAGACAACATCCTGGTGAATCTCCTCTGTTTCCTCTCTCGTGCAATCACATTCTTCCTACAATGTGGTGAACAGAACTGCAGTCAGGGCTCCAGGTGTGGCCGGACCAATGTTTTATACAGGTTCAACACAAACCCACCTCCCCAGCTCTTTTATTCCATGCCTCAGCTAATAAAACACAAATATCCAGAAAGCCTTCTTAACCACATTATCCACCTGAACTACTACCATCAGAGATCTGTGGATATGCATCCAAGGTCCCTCTGATATTCAGTCTTTTCCACAGCCCTATCATTCACAGAGTAATCTCTTGCCTTGTTAGTTCCTCCTCAAAGGCTAGTGCACCCTTTTCCAGGTTGATTTCCTGTTGT
Source organism: Chiloscyllium plagiosum (assembly GCF_037043375.1). Classification (NCBI taxonomy): domain Eukaryota; kingdom Metazoa; phylum Chordata; class Chondrichthyes; order Orectolobiformes; family Hemiscylliidae; genus Chiloscyllium; species Chiloscyllium plagiosum. The sequence goes on from NW_028270150.1 coordinate 96,240,785, forward strand.
CCCTGCTCTGCCCAGGTTCCCAGTCCATTGATATCCTCCTGCAGGTTTCAGGTACCCTCCTCACTTTTTATCACCACCACTACATTCTGACCCCAGCACTCCCATTTGTTCTGATTCTGCTGCTCAATGCTCTCACTGGGAGGTACATTTTAGTGGCCAGCAGAGCCCGCAGGAGACTCCAGTCTGACAGCAGGGGGCAGCATTCCAAGGACCGACACTTGGAGAGCCGAAGGAAATCCATCATTTTAATGTTTGTTATCTCAGGGAATTTCATCCTGTTATGGTCAATGTTTCTGGTGTATTCTATATGGAGACGGATGTATTGCTTGGGTTATAAGGCTGTCGTTTTGCACTAAGGTTAATGAGAAATAGGATTCATTCTCCAGCTCCTGAGTTGCTGCACAAACACATGTAAAGATGCCGTGACCCAGACTAAGTTCAGAGAACAGCTGAAGAACATGGTAAAACACCCATTGGCTCAATTAGAGGGATGTATGAAATGATGAGTTGGATTGATGCATTCTGGGATTGCAAACAATTTTGCTTGAGAATTATTGGGTTGGAAGGTTTCACAATGAAGCACATACGAGGCCACCGGGAATGGTTAGTTTTGCATTTTATTCAAACTTCACATGTAACACAAGCAGCCACTCTCTCCTGGTTCTAACTGCCCGGACTGGCCTGAAGTTGCCCGAACTGCCCGCCCCAGACTCCCATTCTCAGTATTTTATACTCACTCCCACACCCCTCAGTTCCATCCAATCAGTTCACTCAAACAACAGGGTGTTTGCCATTTTAGTGATCAGCCCCACCTCTTTCTAGAACCTTCTGTCTGTTAGTTTTCCACATGATTTTCACTCCCTCATTGCTTCCTCTCCCACACTCAACACACGCACACACACACACAAACCCAATTTTAACTTATGCAATATCCATTCAACTGCAAACATTTTGTTTTGAACCTACTCAAACACTCTCCCACACAAACCAACAATCCGGGCTCCTTTGGTCAGTGATAAATACACAGTGAGATCAGTCTGCTCTCCCTGACATCTGTGAGATACAGAGAATAGGTTCAGTCACTCCCCATGATCCCTGAAACAGACACAGTGCAATCGATCAGTCCTTCCTGAATCAGTGAGACAAACACAATGCTTTCCCTGGGTAAATGATACATATTGGCTGCATTAGACATTGTGCATCACTCCTTGTGTTCAATCAGAGTCGTACAGCATGGAAATAGACCATTAGTACATCTAGTCTGTGCCAACAACGTTCTCAAACTAAACTATTCCCATCTGCCTGCACTTGGCCCATATCTGTCCAAACCTTTCCTGGTCAAGCTTCATCCAAATGTCTTTCAAATGCTGTAACTGTACCTACATCCATCACTGTCTCTGACAGTGCATTCCAAACACGAACCACTCTCTGGGTAAGAAAACACTCCCCACATGCCCTTTCTCAATCTTTCCTCTCTCACCCGAAATATATAACCCCTGCTTTTGAATTCCCTCATCCCTGTCATTCACCTTATCCACGTCCCGACTGAGTTTACAAACCTCAGTAAGGTCACCTCTCAATCTACTCCGCTCCAGTGAAATAAATCCCAGTCTTTCCTCTCTATTTTTATATCTCAATCCCTCCAAGCCCGGCAAACCTTGGTAAATCTTTTCTGATCCATTTCCAGTTGAATAACATCCTTCCTATAACAAAGTGACATGAACTGGACACAGTACTCTAGAAGAGACCTCACCAACATCCTGTACAACCTCAACATGACGTCCTACACTCTACAGCAGATGTCCCTGTGTAAAGTTCCTGCAGTACAGTTAGAAACCAAGATTCCATCAAATACTTTTTAAACTGTCACCATGGATGTAACTTTAAGTAATTACAGTGCATAGTGAAAAGCAAAACTACGTTATAGAATAGCTGCAGCAAATGTCACTGAAATCATTGCAACAAATATTGTTTAACGTGCTCACAACAAGGAGCATTTAAGTTGCTCACTCTGTGTAATATTTAAAAGATGGGGATGACAGTCACTGATGTGACCCCATTTGAACTTGCTCCTTCCTTCTCAGAGGCAATTCGGCATCAGCAGCAAATACCTTCTTTCTCAATGATGCCCACATCGTGTGAACGAATATCTGTGTGAACATTCTTGATAAAACTGATAGAAACCATTTAGTGATATTCAGTTCACATATTCTAAACTTCATGTCCCACAAAGATACCTGATACAAATAAGAGAAAGTACTTGGTTTTAAAAAAAAAATCATTATTTGGTATTTCAGAACATGTGTATTACTGGAAAAAAGATGTCTGTTAGAGTTTTTTTCTCTGACACTCATCAGGACAATCTGCAAGAATACAATTCAATGGGAACCTTTATACTGCTTATTACTGATGATTGATAGTTGACCTCCAGGCTTTGTTTAAATTTTAAACCAAGTAGATTGACTCTGACTAATTAGGACATTGCCCTTAACAAATGGCTGTGGTCTATTTTGTTTGAATTGAAACAGGTGTAGTACATGTACGTGATTTATTCATCTCCCAAGAACAGGGCTCTGTCTATTAAACTATCCTGCTATGTGAGTCAACTTGATAATCCTTGGCTCAGTGGTAAGCACTGCTGCCTCAGAGCACCAGGGTCCCAGGTTCAATTCCAGCCTTGGGTGACTGGCTGTGTGGAGTTTGCACATTCTCCCCGTGTCTGCGTGGATTTCCTCTGGTTGCTGCGGTTTCCTCCCACAATCCAAAAATGTGCAAGTCAGGTGAATTGGCCATGCTAAATTGTCCATAGTGGTAGGTGCATGAGTCAGAGGGAAATGGGTCTGGGTGCGTTACCTTTCGGAGGGTTGATTGGGTTGAAGGGCCTATTTCCATGCTGTAGGGAATCTAATCATAAAAACATACAAAGCAGGAGAAAAGTAAACCAATTAGCTCCTCAAATTTATATGTGCCTGTGTCTGTGTGTGTGTGTATGTCTGTCTATGCATGTCAGAGTGTATATTACTATCTCTGTATATACAGATATCTGTGTGTCTGCATTTGTGCATAGCTGTCTGTGTGTGTGCATGTGTGTGTGCCTTTTGGTCACGATATATGAATAAGTGTGTGTGAGTTTGTGTGTGTGTGTGTATGTGTGCGTGTGTGTGTGTGTGTGTGTGTGTGTGTGTGTGCCTTTTGGTCACTATATATGTATAAGTGTGTATGTGTGCGTGCGTGTGTGTGTGTGTATGAGTGCGTGTGTGTGCATGTGTGTGTGCCTTTTGGTCGCTATATATGTACAAGTGTGCGTGTGTGTGTGTGCATGTGTGTGTGCCTTTTGGTCACTATATATGTACAAGTGTGTGTGTGTGCATGTGCGCATGTGCAATCATCTGTTACAAGGCTGATTCGAATAATAGTGAGCGGAAATAACATATGGTCCTTTTTAAGAGAAAAACTGCACTTCTGCCAGTATACAGAACAGCCAGGAGACAGGCTGTTCCAAAGAGACACGTGGAACAATTGGCTGTTAAATGGATACCTGAGTTTTGGTTGCTGTTTTGACAACAATTCAAGTGTGACCAATTAATTTAGACCAAACACTCAGCCCTTCAAAGCCAATTGATTTTAATATCTGACAATACTGACATCCTGAAACCAATCCAACGATAGGAAATTCATATGGAATCAGGGGAATCAAAACAAGTGTTTTTTGAAAATCAGGGAGAAAGAGCAAGTGCCAGCAAAAGAGAGCCAACAGCACTGAACAACTCTGAAAGAAATCTCAGAAAGCTCCCTAGGTTAAGGTACCAGGGAATTTTATACAAAGATACTCACAGTCAAAAAGAAAATCATACAAGATGGCTCGGGAGTGGGGCAGACAGCAGAGTTGGAAGGATGGAAGGAAACAGCAGATTCAGAAGAGCAGAAGGAAGACAGCATACGTGACTGTATGGACTTTGAGAGATTAAATTAATTTAATGTTTTGTAATTGTGTTATTGGAGCAGCATTTTAGTAGGGTTGGGGTCAGTTAGTCATCAGTTGAGAGAAAGCAGTATCGGGTTTGTTAATAGTTCTTGTTTAGTGTTCACTGTTAGAGTTAGGAAAATAAATTGTTATTTTTTCTTTCCACAGTGGAAATCAAGAGTTTTCTTTCACTCCCTCACATTTCGAACAGATTACGCGGTGAGACGAGCTTCTCTGGGTGTTTCTGTTTTAATTAGCAGAAGGGTTCGACTTCTGCATCAGAATAGACTGGGGGCTCAGGTCCAGGATTTGGACAGGTTTGGGTAGATTTCGATGGATTTGCACAGGGATCATATCTGGGATCTGAATAGATCTGAATGGATTTGGAGAGATTTAAATACATTTGGGGATTAGGGTGTCCCAGATCTTTAAATAAAGCAGGTGAGAAAATCTGTTTATTTTCAGCTACTTGTAGGTGGTTCAATTAAAAGTGCGAGAAATGGCACTTTCAGTAATTAAATGTTTTGCAGAGCTGGAAGACATGACTTTGGGGGTTGTGGAAAAGGTGAGCAAGGAAAAGCTACTGTAATTGTCAGATACAGTGGAGCTGGGGTTGTCTGAGTCTCTGAAAAAAAAGGTGAGGTTATAACTGAAATAACGCACCTTTTAAATGTGCTGCAACGGCCATTAGAGTCTTTAGAAATGATGAAAATTCAATTGTAGATGAAGCAGTTTGAGTGAGAGGAGGAAGAAAGGGAGAGAAGATTCTTAACGGAGCAAAAAGAAAGAGAGAGTGTGGAGAAAGAGAAATAGAGGGAGAGTTTGAGCTTCTGAAGTTGTGAATTAGTCAGGATAGTCAAGGTAACAGGGTGGAGATGAAGGGAGAAAGTAGGGGTGTATACAAACATGTTAAAACTCTGCCACATGTCGATGAGTAAGATGTTGAAGCCATGTTGTATTTCAATAGAAAAGCTGGCTAGGCAGCTGGAGTGGCCAGAGGACTTGTGGGTAATGCTCGTTCAGACGAAGCTGGGAGGCAGAGCTAGTGAGGTGTTTGCAGCGCTGTCAGATTAGAGGTCAAGGGATGATGCTGATGTCAAACAGTCTAATTTGATGCCTATGAATTAGTACCAGACGCGTACAGACAACGGTTCAGAAACATAAAGAAGAAACTGGGTGAGTCTTCCATTGAGTTCAATAAAAAAACAGAGTAATTTTGAGAGATGGGTGCAGGCCTTCAAAATAGACAAGACATATGAGGATCTTAGAGAGATTATTCTGTGGGAGGAGTTTAAAAACTTAGGTCGATGAACAGCAAGTTCAAGATGTGGATGAAAATAAAACTTAGATCACTCTGGAAATAGCTTACCACAGGGGAAAAAGGAAGCCCATTGGGGTGAAAAGGAGGTGAATGGCCTGTGGTAAGGCGGGGCACGAAAAGCCCCAGTGCTGGTTGTTGAAGAAAGGGAATGTGGGAAAAGATGTGGTAAAAGAAGCTAAGCCAGTGGGATTAGGGGAAGTAGTAATGGAAACCACAAGAGAGGTCGGTGAGCTGCAGGAGAGTGCACAGCATAGGCAGGAACCAGGTGTTGAGTTTATACCTGATCTCAATAAAGTCTTCACCTCTGTGGGCAAAGTTTACTCAGGAAGAACAGCGGGAGACAGGAAAGTGGCTACAATTTTAGGAGATACGTGATCAGGTCAGTCTCTAATACAAAGAAATGAAAGTATTTGCCCTCTTTCTGAACAGTTAGCTGAAAGGGTGGTAATTTATGGAATAGATGGAGAGAAACCTATCGTTGCCCTGTGTAAGGTCAGGTTGGAGGGTCAAATAAAGACTGAAAGTGAAAACGGAAGTGATGGACAGAGTGCCCCTTTCAGGAATACAGATTGTTCTAGAAAACCAATTAGCAGGATCCAAAGTAGGAGTGACACCCTTGTGGTGGAGAAGCCAGAGAAAAAACAGGAAACTGAGGAGTTAAAAGAAAAATACCCGAGACTGTAGAGTAACAAGATCCCACTCTCATCAGTTACAGCAAGAAGGAAAATGTTAAGAGAAAGATGAAGGAGTTGAGGTTCAGTTAGCTGACACCCTGTTTGATGTAATGGTGCAGGGAAACCCTGACCAGACAGAGGGTCAGGCAGAGGTGTTTAATCCTGAAAGACTAATGTAATATGTGACAATAAACTATCTATATCATGATGCATACTCAGTAACGGAAGCAGCATGTATTCCCAAGGGCTATTCTCTAAAGGAGACAATCGGAAGGTGAAAGTGGAGACACGGCAGGTTATTGCAGATGAGAAATGGGGAAAGTGCACCAGCTTGTGTTGCCAGTAACATACAGACAGGACGTGTTACAGCTAGCACACGAATGACCTGTTGGAGATCATCTCGGTGTGAGGTAGATTCAGGCTAAGATACAAAACCACTTCTGTTGGCCTGGACAGCACAGGGATGTATGTGGTTGATGTTTGTTGTACATGTCATATGTGCCAAATGGTAGGTAAGCCCCAGGCAACAATAAAATACTCCACAGCCACCTGATGAAGGAGCAGCACTGCGAAAGCTCGTGCTTCCCATTAAACCTGTTGCACTCTCACCTGGTGCTGTGTGATCTTTAACTTAGTAATGAACCAGAGCTTTAGTTGGCAATTTCCACATTTGAAAAGCCTTTCACGAGGGTTATGATTGATTGTATAGTTCACCTCCTTAAAACTGAAAGTGGTAACCAGTATTTGCTAACCATAATGGACGTGGCTACCAGATTTCCAGAGACAATTCCATTACAGAGTGTTAAAGCTAAAAGGATGGTGGAGGAGTTGGTAGCTTTCTTTACCTGGTATGGGCTACCCAGGGAGATTCACTCAGACCAAGGGTCTAATTTTACTGATAAACTATTAAAGGAAGTCTTGGATAATTTAGGCCAACAGCTTTTAAATCAAGTGCATATCATCCTGAAACCCAGGGAGCATTGGAAAGGTGACATCAGGCCCTGAAGACCACGTTCAGAGCTTATTGTCTGTCAGGATTACCTGAATGATTGGGATAAAGGAATCTCACATTTGTATTATTTGCCATTAGAGATGCCCCAAATTAATCTACTCAGTGTAATCCCTTTGAGTTAATATTCGGATACAGAGTTAGAGTGCCTTTAAAATTCATTAAGGAAAAATTGATTGGACGAAAGTCAGATATCTCACACTTGAGATGATGTGGCTGAAGCGAGGGAGAGATTAAATCAGGGAAGTGTCCTCGGCCCACCTACTTTCAACTGCTTCATCCTGGACAATCCCTCCATCATAAGGTCAGTATTCAGGATGTTTGTTTATTGTTCCACAAAGTTTAGACCCGTTCCTGCCTCATCAGACACTACCGAAGAGTGTGGTGATGGAAACGCACAGCCGGTCAGGCAGCATTTGAGGAGCAGGAGAATTGTCATTTCAGTTATAAGCCCAGCATCAGGAATCCTGAAATGTTGATGTCACCAGTCAAGGTGAGTAAGGACTCGGGGAATTTTGTCTCAGAATATTTATGGCAGTGTATATTTCATCCAGGGCATTCATCACATTCGCATGGGGTGGGGTGTAGACTGCTGTCAGGATGGTGGAGGTGAACTCTCATGGAACGTAGTAGGGACAGCATTTTGCTGTAAGGTATTCTAGGTCGAGGGGAGCAATGGTCTGTCAGGGTCACAAAACCGAACACTAGGAGGTGTGGTTCAGGAAGCATATCCCACTGCCCTTCACTTTTCCTGAGGCTGCTGTGTGGTCCATGTGGTGTATGGAGAACCCATCAGCTTGTAGGAAGCTGTCAGGAATGGCAGGGGTGAGCCAAGTCTCCGTGAAGCAGAGCACACAACAGTCTCTGAGTTCCCTCTGGTAGGTAAGCCTCGATCTGAGTTCACCCATATTGTTTTCGATGGCCAGGACGTCATCTTCATGGTAGCTTAGTGGTTAGCACTGCTGCCTTACAGTACCAGGAACCTGGGTTTGATTCCTCGAGTGATGTCTGTGTTTGCACATTCTTCTCGTGTCTGCATAAGTTTACTCTGGATGCTCAGGTTTCCTCCCACAATCTAAAGGTGTGCAGGTTTGTTGAATTGACCATGTTAAATTGCCCATCCCATTGTTCAGGGAGATGTAGGTTAGGTGCATTAGTCAGGGGTAGATATAGACAGTGGAATGGGGTTTTATTTGAGTTATTCTTCGGAGGGTCAGTGTGCACTTGTTGGGCTGATGGGTCTGTTTCTATACTGTAGGGATTCTAAGTCACTGACAGGGCCAATTCTATTCCATGTTGAGGTCAAGACCCTCAGGGGTCAGGGGTCAGATCATGGTTGTGGTGTCCATTTGGTCCTGCAGGATGACCAACATTGAGAGTACTTGGCCTGAGCAATTATGGGATCCTCAATCCTGTCAGCAGATTAAAAATTACATTGTTAGTAAGTTTTATAGAGTTGGATTTTCTGCTGCCTTGAGTTGTATGAGCAAAGACAAGAAAGTTGGGGAAATATGTCAAGAATGAAAGCATTAGATTTTGTTGTGTAACCTATTTCCAATTTTCCCATTTCTGGTTTAAACAGGAAATTCTGAATCTCACTAGTGAGGGGTGACCACTTCACTTTCATGCCGTTCTATCTCATTAGGAGCTGGTCTTACCTCATTTCGATGGAGATTCTAATCCTTCCTCCAGTTCCTATGGAAACCAGATGGTGCCAGTTCCCAACAGGAAAGCCTGGGCAGTTACCTGGAGGCAGTAGCTCACTGTTTGCTTCTCCAGGTCTTCATCCATCTCCACCATCAGCACCATTTCACTGCATGCTCCATCAACACTGTCCTCTCCCACACTTTGTCGGTGTGTGTGGGCATCACCAAACCCCAGCCTCACCACATCATTCTGGCTGCTTTCAGATTAACTCACCCTTCACTGTGGAGCTCAGAGACAATGATGTCGTACCTGCTTCTGCCAGGTTGGTTCACGGTCAGGGGCATGGTCACATATTCATTGGTGGAATCTGGGCATAGCTGGCTGCCCGGTATTTATTGCCCATCCCTAGTTGCCCCTTGAGAAGGTGGTGGTGAGTTACCTTCTTGAACTGCTGCAGTCCACCTGCTGTGGGTTGACCCACAATGCCATTAGGGAGGAAATTCCAGGATTTTGGCCCAGTCATTGTGGAGGAATGATGATCTATTTCAAAGTTGGATGGTGAGGGGCTGGAAGGGGAACTTGAAGGAGGTAGCATTCCTATATACCTTCTGCTCTTGTCCTTCTGAATGGAAGTGGTTGTGGGTTTAGAAGTTGCTGTCTGATGTTCTTTGGTGATTTTCTACAGCACATACTACACACCACTACAACTGAACATCGAAGGTCGAGGGAATGGATGCTTATGGATGTAGTGCAAATCAAGCAGACTGCTTTGTCCTGGATGGTGTCAGCTTCCTGAGTGTTGTTGGAACTTCACTTATTCAGGCAAGTGGTGAGTATTTTCTCACACTCCCGACTTCTGCCTTGTAGATGGCGGATAGGCTTTTGGAAGTGAAGAGATGATTTCCTCATCACTGTGTACCCTGCCTCTGACCTGCTCTTGTTGCCACTGTGTTTATGTGGTGAATCCAGTGGAGTTTCTGGTCAATATAATCCCCAGGATGTTGACATTTGAGGATTCAGTGATGTTCACACCATTTAAATTCAAGGGCCAGTTGTTAGATTGTCTGTTATTGATGATGGTCATAGACTGGCATGTATGTGCTGTGAATATAACTTGCCACTTGTCAAGCCAAGCCTCGACATTATCCAGATCTTATGGTATTTGAACATGAACTGCTCCAATATCTGAGGAGTTGTGAGTGATGCTGAATACTGTCAAATAATCGGAGAACATCTCCACTTCTCACCTTATGATGGAGGGAAGCTGCTTATCAGGACCTTATCATGAAGCAGCTGGAGATGATTGGGTCAAGGAAATTACCCTGAGGAACTCCTGCAGAGATGTCCTGGAGCTAAGATGGCTGACCTCCAATAATCACAACCATCTTCCTCTGTGTCTGGCCTGACTCCAACCACTGGGGAACTTGTCCTCCATTAATTCCAGTTTTGCTCAGACTCCTTGATACCACACTCAGTCCAATTGGTCTTGATGTTACGCTATATTCTCACCTCCCCTCTGGAATTCAGCTCTTTTGTCCATATTTGAACCAAGGCTGTAATGAGGTCAGGAGCTGGGTGGACCTGGTGAACCCAAACTGGGTGTCACTGAGTAGGTTATTGCTGAGTGGGAGCTGCTCAATAGCATGACTGATGTCACCTTCCAACACTTTACTGGTGATCGAGAATAGATGGAAGGGTGCGGTAGCTGGCCGGGTTGAATTTGAAATGCTTAATAGAAACAGGACGTATCTGGGCAATTTTACACATGGTTGAGTAAATGCTAATGTTGTAAGTGTACTGGAACAGCTTGGCTTGGGGAGCAACAAGTTCTGGAGCACATGACTCCAGTGTTATTGCTGGAATGTTGTCAGTGCCTATAGCCTTTGCAGCATCCAGTGTATCCAGCCATTTTGTGATGTCATGTGCAGTGAATCGAATTGCCTTAAGACTGGTACCTGTAATACTGGGCAACATTGGAGGAGGGTGAGATGGATCATCCACTCAGTACTTCTGGCTGAAGTTTGCTGCAAAATGTTCATCCTTATATTTTTGCACTGATTTGCTGGAATCTTCCATCATTCAGGATTGGAATATTTGTGGAGCCTCCTCCTCCAGTGAGTTGTTTAATTGCCCATCACCATTCACGATTGGATGTGGCAGGACTGCAGAGCTTCGATCTGATCCATTTGTTATGGGTTCGCTTAGCTCTGTCTGTCACTTGCTGTTTATGCTGATTGACATGCAAGTAGTTCAGTTTGGTGGCTTCACCAGGTTGATACCACATCTTCAGCTGTGCCTGGTGTTACTGCTGGCATGCTCCCCTGCACTCTCCATTGACCCAGGGGTGATCCCTGGCTTGATGGTCATGGTTGAGTTGACGATATGCTGGACCATGAGGTCACAGACTGTGCTTCTGTTAATGGCCCACATCACACCATGGATGCCAACCCATGAGTTGTTAGATCTGTTTGAAGTCTGTCCCATTTAGCATTGGGATAGAACCACTCAACACGATGGAGGTTATTCTCAATGTGAAAGGGAGACTTTGTCTCCTTAAGGACTGTATGGTGATCGCTGTTCCTGACACTGTCATGGACAGATGTATCTGCTCATGGCAGATTGCTGAGTGTTACAACCAGGTCAGACACCATCAAAACATTTCAAGAAAGTCATAGAGTCGTTGAGATGTACAGCATGGAAACAGACCCTTCAGTCCCACTCGTCCATGCCAACCAGATATCCCAAACCAATCTAGTCCCACCTGCCAGTGCCCGGCCCATATCTCTCCAAACCCTTCCTATTCATATACCCATCCAAATGCCTCTTAAATGTTGCAATTGTACCAGCCTCCACCACATCCTCTGGCAGCATATTCCATACACGTACCACCCTCTGTGTGAAAAAGTTGCCCCTGAGGTCTCTTTTATATCTTTCCCCTCTCACCCTAAACCTATGCCCTCTAGTTCTGGATTCCCCGACCCCAGGGAAAAGACTTTGTCTATTTATCCTATCCATACCCCTCATAATTTTGTAAACCTCTATAGGGTCACCTCTCAGCCTCCGACACTCCAGGGAAAACAGCCCCAGCCTGTTCAGCCTCTCCATGTAGCTCAGATACTCCAACCCGGGCAATGTCTTTGTAAATCTTTTCTGAACCCTTTCAAGTTTCACAACATCTTTCTGATAGGAATCAGACCAGAATTGCACGCAATATTCCAACAGTGGCCTAACCAATGTCTTGTACAGCCGCAACATGACCTCCCAACTCCTGTACTCAATACTCTGACCAATAAAGGAAAGCATACCAAACACCTTCTTCACTATCCTATCTACCTACGACACCACTTTCAAGGAGCTATGAACCTGCACTCCAAGGTCTGTTTGTTCAGCGACAGGATTTATACACTTACCATTAAGTGTATAAATCCTGCTAAGATTTGCTTTCCCAAAATGCAGCACCTCGCATTTATCTGAATTAAACTTGATCTGCCACTTCTCAGCCCATTGGCCCATCTGTTTCCAGATCCTGTTTTAATCTGAGATAACCCTCTTCGCTGTCCACTACACCTCCAATTTTGGTGTCATCTGCAAACTTACTAACTGTACCTCTTATGCTCGCATCCAAATCATTTATGTAAATGACAAAAGGTACAGGACCCAGCACCGATCCTTGTGGCACTCCACTGGTCACAGGCCTCCAGTCTGAAAAATTACCCTCCACCACCACCCTCTGTCTTCTACCTTTGAGCCAGTTCTGTATCCAAATGGCTAGTTCTCCCTGTACAGCATGAGATCTAACCTTGCTAATCAGTCTCCCATGGGGAACTTTGTCGAACGCCTAACTGAAGTCCATATAGATCACATCTACTGGTCTGCCCTCATCAATCTTCTTTGTTACTTCTTCAAAAAACTCAATCAAGTTTGTGAGACATGATTTCCAACACACAAAGCCATGTTGACTCTCCTGCATCAGTCCTTGCCTTTCCAAATACATGCACATCCTGTCCCTCAGAATTCCCTCCAACAACTTGCCCACCACCAAGGTCAGGCTCACCGGGTCTACACCTCCCTGGATTGTCTTTACCGCCCTTCTTAAACAGTGGCACCACGTTTGCCAACCTCCAGTCTTCCGGCACCTCACCTGTGACTATCGATGATACAAATATCTCAGCAAGAAGCCCAGCAATCACTTCCCTAGCTTCCCACAGAGTTCTCGGGTACACCTGATCAGGCCCTGGGGATTTATACACCTTTAACCATTTCAAGACATCCAGCACTTCCTCCTCTGTAATATGGACATTTTGCAAGATGTCACCATCTATTTCCCTAAATATCCTTTTCCACAGTAAATACTGATGCAAAATATTCATTTAGTATCTCCCCCATTTTCTGTGGCTCCACACAAAGGCTGCCTTGCTGATCTTTGAGGGTCCCTATTCTCTCCCTAGTTATCCTTTTGTCCTTAATATATTTGTAAAACCCCTTTGGATTCTCCTTAATTCTATTTGCCAAAGCTATCTCATGTCCCTGTTTTGCCCTCCTGATTTCCCTCTTAAGTATACTCCTACTTTCTTTATACTCTTCTAAGGATTCACTCGATCTATCCTGTCTATACCTAACATATGCTTCCTTCTTTTTCTTAACCAAACCCTCAATTTCTTTAGTCATCCAGCATTCCCTATACCTACCAGCCTTCCCTTTCACCCTGACAGGAATATACTTTCTCTGGATTCTTGTTATCTCATTTCTGAAGGCTTCCCATTTTCCAGCCGTCCCTTCACCTGCGAACATCTGCCTCCAATCAGCTTTTGAAAGTTCTTACCTTTCTCCAATTTCGAACTTCAACTTTTAGATCTGGTCTGTCCTTTTCCATCACTATTTTAAAACAAATAGAATTATGGTCGCTGGCCCCAAAGTGCTCCCCCACTGACACCTCAGTCACCTGCCCTGCCTTCTTTCCCAAGAGTAGGTTATGTTTTGCACCTTCTCTAGTAGGTAAATCCACACACTGAATCAGAAAATTGCCTTGTACACACTTAAGAAATTCCTCTTCATTTAAACCTTTAACACTAAGGCAGTCCCAGTCAAGGTTTGGAAAGTTAAAATCCCCTACCATAACTACCCGATTATTCCTACAGTAGTCAAGATCCTAACTGTGTTCGTTACTTAAAGCAATTGTAACGTGGATATTCCAGGAGGTATGTAGTTGGTCCAACCACATAGTTTTAAGCAAAACAAATTTATTTCCAAGATTACTGAATGAAACATAAACAAAAGACAACTGCATACCAAATATCGTAACCCATCTGAAAGCCCAACATATTATCGCACTTTAATGATGTTGTTTCAAATACATGCAACAAAACCCTTTAAACACCCCTGGAAGACCATAGGTAAATTAAACACAGGGTCTTCCAGGAGAGATGTCAGAGAGAGAGAGGAGGATCAGCATGGACCTACTCCTTTGGGTCCAGCAGCTTTACAACATCTTGACATCTTCCAATGAATAGCTCGACTGCCCAAAAACCCAAAACAAACCACAGGAAAGTTGAGCTGTGAGAACTGGCCTCTCTCATTTCATTGTTTTGATATAAAAGCTGAAAGCATTTTTCCTGAGGCAGTATCTGTAATTTGTTAATCAAACTGGCCCAAAAACCCATCTAAGCCCAGACTTTTCAGACTCTGTGTTTTTACAATCTTTTGAAACTAAAACCAAGTATAACATCACCTTGTTAAACAAGCAGCACCATCGTACCACATCCTAAAATGAAATGAACCCACTAAACCAAAGCTGGCTTCAATTTAAAACCCCTTAATTGTAAACTCTTTGTACTTCATAACAGACACATACATTACAATGACAACAATCACACAAACATGCATTGGTACACTTTGTTTCAGTCTATTTTGTTCCTGCCATGAATGCCTCCATTTCTCATTCAAGTCTCGCCACTGCATCTGCAATCATGTTTTGTCATCCTGCCACGTGCACAATTTTCAAATTGAATAGCTAAAGCAACAGGCTCCATCTGAACAGACTGCATTTTTGCCCTTAAATTTCTCCAGAAATTTCAATGGGTTATGATTACTGTGTAAGATTGTCTCAGATACGTATCTTCCCACAAGAGCACAGCACTAACACCCACATCACTTGCATCAATAGCCACCTTGAATGGCTTTGCACAATTCGGTGTAACTAGTACTGCGACGGTAGCTAATACAGTTTTCAGGCTGTCAAATGCCTCTGACAGTCCAATGCCCACTGAAATGCCTTGCCTTTCTTTAGCAATTCCGTGAGTAGAGCAGCCATACTGCTAAAATGTGGTAAAGTCCACTCAATCCCAGGAATTGTAGTACTGCGTTTATTGTTGATTGCATGGGATACTCCCCAATTCCCTTGGTTGTTGTATCCCATGGGGTCATTTATCCCTGTCCAATAACATGGCCCAGGAAGGTGACCTGGGCTTTGACCGTTTACTTTTAACCAGGTTTATCACCAAGCCTGCCTTCCGAAGTTGATGGAACAAGTCTGATAAATCGTTGCAAATGTTCATTCCATATGTGACTAAATATCACCAGGTCATCAATATATATGACACAGTTGGGTAATCCAGCAGTGATATTATTGGTTAGTCTCTGAAACATGACTGGCACATTTTTCATTCCAAACAACATTACTTTAAACTGATACAGTCTATTCTGCGTTACGAAAGCTGAAATTGTCTTTGCACTTTCGGACAAATGCACCTGACAATATCTTTTGAGCAATCTAACTTAGAAATACACATTGCTTCTCCCACACTTTCAGCACAGTCTTCCAAACACGGAAGTGGATATGCTTCAGACTTTGTAACTGCGTTGACTTTGCAATAGCCCACACCTTACCGTTGGGTACTATTTGGTTTTGGCACCATGACTATGGATTAGCTCTACTCACTGTAACTCGCTTCGATTATGTCATCTTGGAGCATGTGTTCAATCTCCTTTTGAACCTGTGCCAACTTTAGAGGGTTATTCCTGTAAGGAGTTTGCTTAATCGGAACAGCATCTCCTCTATCTACAACATACATAATTCAGGAAGTACTTCCCAGCTTCTCCCACATACCTCCCCATGTGAGAGCAATAACTTTCAGGTCATTTTCATTTTCCACTGGAAGGTAACTCAATCATTTATCCCAATTTTTGACAACTTCCTCATTGTCCAATTTAATTGGAGGAATGCCCAATTCAGAATCCTCTGGACTTGGTTCTTTCTTCTGAGCTGTCTCGGGCGACTGACTGTGTGGAGTTTGTACATTCACCCTGTGTCTGTTTGGGTTTCCTCTGGATGCTCCGGTTTCCTCCCCAAATCCAAATATGTCCAGGTTCGGTGAATTGCCCATGCTAAATTGCCCATAGCGTTCAGGGATGTGTAGGTTATGTGCATTTGTCAGGGATAAATACAGAGTAGGGGAATGAGTCTGGGTGGGTTACTCTTCGGAGGAATGGTGTGGACATGATGGGCCAAAGGGCCTGTTGCCATGCAGTCGGGATTCTTTTAAATTGATTGAATTTGGTCGAGTCATTTGGTGCATCTCTGATCGCAAGAAGTATAAATTCCCTCATCCCAACCATCTGGATAGTTTTGACTGTAAGGCCTCAACATGGTCTTTAATGTCTGATACCACCTTTTTAGTACTCCCTGCAATACTGGATGGTACACTGTAGGTTTGAATTGTTTTATTCCTAAGCTCTGGATAACCTCCTTGAATAATTTTGCTGTAAAGTTTGATCTTTCTTCTGATTTTCTCTGTGGGTACTCCATACCTCGTGAAAGAATTGGGTAACTCCTCTACAACCCTTTTAGCTGTGAAATTGCATAATGGGACAGCCTCTGGAAATCTCGTGGACACATCCTGGATTGTTAACATATACTGATTCCCACTTTTTGGTTTTGGTAGGAGTCCTATACAATCAATTATGATTCTCATAAAAGGTTCCTTAAATGCAGGAACAGGTATTAAAGGGGCAGCTTTTATTATAGCCTGGGGTTTTCCAATTACCTGACAAATGTGATATGTCTGGCAAAATTCAACCAGTGCAGTCCAGGTGAGCAAAAATGTTCTTGTATTTCAGCGTGATCTTTTCTCACTCCTAACTGACCCCCTAGAGGTAGCTCATGCACCACTCGCAACACCTCCTTTCTATAACTCACTGGCAATATAACTTGATGAACCTCTGCCCATTTCTTATCTGCCTGAATATGTGATGGACTCCATTTCCTATTAAGACATAATTTTTAAGATAATAACGTTCAGGGATACATTAGGATTCGTTTACTGTGTATGCCTTTTGATATAATTGCCTTAAATTTTCATCTTTCTGCTGTAACTCTGTTCATCTATCTGAGCTAAAGATATCTGCTGTGTCATCTATCTGCTCCGGGCTTGTCTCAACCATGTGATCAAACGGGGTCTCTATTAATTCCACTTCAACTTTCTTATCTTTACTCTTTGATCTCTTCTGTTTCAACTGGTGACTCTGTGACCTTGTTACCACATTGTCAGGTAAAATCCCAGGATACAGGTCCTGCAATAGCTCAGTTGCCTGAGTTTCCACTGGCTTTTCAACCACAGGAGGCAGCACTCCTACCTGTGACACAGCTATATCATTAGCAAGGACAAACTGTATTGCTGGAGCTGAGAGTTTGTTCAGTACTCCCACCACAACATCTCCACTCTTCACTGGACACACTAACCTCACTTTACATAACTGAGCACTTCTTGTCTCACTGTGAATTCCTGTTACTCGTATCTTTCCTGGTAATATGTACCTTCAGTGGTACATATCTCCTCATCTTTCATCATCACAGACTGAGAGGACCCTGTATCTCTTAACGTTGTAACCTCTTTACCTGCTGCTCCTGCCCTATGTGAGTAAACTTTACCTTCACAGGTGTATGGTTTAAGAAGATCTGGCACTTCCTCGTTAACTGACCTCCGACCTGCTTGTACATTCCCAGTGCAACTTTCTCGCCTCCACTGTGCTTTTTGTTATCTTTCTAACAAAATTCACTGGCTTATCCTGTTTTCCTATATCTGGCTTCCCAGTGCTTTTGCTAACCCACCAACACTGTGATTTCATGCGGCCTATTTATTACAGTGAAAATAACAGAGCTGTTTTGTCTCTTTCTAGTGTTTCTTTTTTACCCTGTGGGTAAGTTATCCTTATGATCTTCACCGAGATCTACCTTTCCCTTTCCACGTCAGGATTTCTCTTTTCCCCAATTACTGTCCCTCACGGATTGATATCGATGTTGGAAGACAAACTTTGATTCATAGACCAACTCATAACCACCAGCCATTCCAGCTGCTAACCTTGTTGTTTAACTCTCTGCTCTTCCACATGAGTTCTCACGAGCTCAAGGAGTGAATTTTTGAACTTCTCCAAAATAATCATTTCTCTCTGAGCGTTGTATGTTTGCTCCATTTTTAATGCACTGATCAAAATTACTTTGTTTGATCCTTTCAAATTCAGTGGTTCCCTTCTTCGAATCCTGAAGCATTGTCTGTGGGCTTCTGGCACATGCTCAAATACACTTAAAATGGCTTTGTTCACCTCCTCATACCCCCCAGATATCTCCTCTGATACCTCCTCTGATAGTCATGCAAATATGTCACTAGCTCGACTGACAAGTTTTGTTTGGATCAACAAAACCCACATTGTCACTGGCCACTGCATTCTTTTAGCCACCTTTTCAACTGAGATGGAATAAGTTTCCATATCCTCCTCATCAACTTGAGGCCATGCTTGAATATATTTAAACAGTTTCTCACCAGTCTCCTGGCTACCATGGGTTTGCTCATCCTCACTCTCCTCCTCATCAAGCTTCCCTTCAGTGTTCATCACCATCCCTTTAAACTGACTTTCCTGTCGCAGTGACAATTTCCAGCATGAGGGAATACAGCTTTAAATTGAGGGGTCAGAGATATAAGACAGATGTCAGAGGTAGTTTCTTTAGTAGGAGGGGTGTGGAATGCACTGCCTGTAACAGAAGTAGACCCGGCAACTTTAAGGGCATTTAAATGGTCATTGGAATAATGTAGGTTAGATGGGCTTCAGATAGGTTTCACAGGTCAGTGTAACATCGAGGGTCGAAGGGCCTGTTCTGCACGGTAATGTTTTATGTTCTGAAGTTCAAACTCCCTCTCTTTCTACTTTTCCTCACTCTCCTCTCTCGTTTTCGCCCTATTCTCTCTTTCTCTCTCTTTTCCTTTTTGTTCTGCAAATTGAAATGCTGAGCTATTGCTGTTCCAGGTATTGAATTGCTGTAATTATCTCTCCTTTCCTTACGGAAGGAGATAGCTCCAACCCCAGCTTGTCCGCTAATTCCAGCAGCTTGTAAAACCCCCAAAGTCACTTCTTCCATCCCCAGAAACCTCTTGGTGACTGAAACAGTCATTGCTATCCCAAGCACTGGTTGACCCGACCGAATTCAACACCTGGAACAAAAGACACGAACACCTACCACTCGCTGTCTTCGAGACCAACAACCCTAATCCCAATTTGGAACTGCAGAACAAATCCCACAAAGAGTCCCCAATCTGTTATAGACCAGGCCCGACCCCCTCAAAACATTTCAAGAAAATAGCCCAGACCCTCATTTTGCCAATTGTTTGAAGAAGGTGTAATGCAGATATTTCAGGAGGGATGCAACTGGTCAAATCGCATAGTTTTAAACAAAACAGGATTTATTTTCGATATTGACAAATTAAACACTGAAAAAGACATCAGTATACCAAATAATTTAACCTATCTGAAAACCCAACAAATTATTCCAACTTAATGATGCTGTTCCAAATGTTTGTGACAATCCTACTGGGCACACAAGGTAAACTCAAACACAGGGTCTTCCAGGAGAGATGTCAGAGAGAGAGGAGGATCAGCACGGACCTGCTCCTTTGGGTCCAGCAGTTTTAAACTGCCTGACTGCTTTCAGTGAATAGCCAGGCTGCCAAAAACCAGACCAAATCAGTGAGCAGCTGAGTTGGGAGAACTGGCCACTTTCCATTTCACCTTTTTTTCTAAATCTCGAAAGTTTTTTGCCTGAGGCAGTATCTGTTAGCTATAATCAAACTGGCCCTAAAACCCATCAAACCAGTCTTTTCAGAAGCTGTGTTTTTACGAACTCCTGAAAATAAAACCAAGGCCAACATCACCTTGTTAAAGGAGCAGCCTCATCACAGTTAGGATGAGGTCGAGTAAGTTTTTCCCTCTTGTTGGTTCCCTCACCACCTGCCGCAGACCCAGTCTAACAGCTCTGTCCTTCCCGACCCGACCAGCTCAATCAGTCGTACTGCTGCTGAGACACTCTTGATGGTGAACATTGAAATCCCCCCCCCACCCAGGGTACATGTTGTGTCCTTTCACCTTCAGTGGCTCCTCCAAGTGTTATTCAACATGGAGGAGAACTGATTCATCAGCTAAGGGAGACGGTACGTGTTAATTAGCATGAGGTTTCTTTTCCCATATTTAACTTCAAGCCATGAGACTTCATAGGGTCCAGGGTCAATATGGAGGACTCACAGGGGAACTCTCTCCTGACTGTTCCCCATGGTGCTGTCATCTCTGCTGGGTCTGTCAGGACATATTCAGGGATGGTGATGGTGGTGACTAGGACAGAGTCTGTAAGGTATGTTTCTGTGAGTATGACTATGACAGGTTGTTGCTTGACTAGCCCATGGGACAGCTCTCCCAGTTTTGGCAGTAGCCCCCAGATGTTAGTAAGGAGGACGTTGCAGGATCGACAGGGCTGTTCCTGCATTTTCCGGTGCTGAGGGCGGTGCCAGGTGATCTGTGCAGTTTCATTTCTTTGAGACTTTGCAATGACTGGTACAACTGAATGGCTTGCCAGGCCTGTTCAGGGGGCAACTGAGAATCACTCACACTGCTGTGGGTGTGGAGTCATATGTAGGCCAGACCAGGTCATAGATTCAGAGTCATAGAGATGTGCAGCACGGAAACAGATCATTCCGTCCAATCTGTTCATGCTGACGAGGTATCCGAACCCAATCTAGTCACAACTGCCAGCACCCAGCCCATATCCCACTAAACCTTCCTATTCATATACCCATCCAGATGCCTTTTAAATGATGCAGTTGTACCAGCCTTCACTACGTCATCTCACAGCTCATTCCACACACATATCACACTCTGCATGAAAAAGCTGCCCCTTAGGGCTCTTTTATATCTTTCCCCTCTCACTCTAAACCTATGCCCTCAGGTTCTGGACTCCTCCACGCCCGAGAAAAGGCTTAGTCTATTTATCCTATCCATGCCCTTCATGATTTTATTAGCCTCTATATGGGCAGCACGGTGGCACAGTGATTAGCACTGCTGCCTCACAGTGCGAGAGACCCAGGTTCAATTTCCGCCTCAAGTGACTGACTGTGTGGAGTTTGCACATTCTCCCCGTGTCTGCGTGGGTTTCCTCCGGGTGCTCCGGTTTCCTCCCACAGTCCAAAAATGTGCAGATTAGGTGAATTGGCCATGCTAAATTGCCCGTAGTGTTAGGTAAGGGGTAAATGTAGGGGAATGGGTCTGGGTGGGTTGCACTTCGGCAGGTCGGTGTGGACTTGTTGGGCCGAAGGGCCTGTTTCCACACTGTAAGTAATCTAATCTAATCTAATAAGGTCACCCCTCAGTCTCCGATGCTCCCGGGAAAACAGCTTTCCCTCTAGCTCAAATCCTGCAACCCTGGAAACATCCTTGTAAATCTTTTCAGTACCCTTTCAAGTTTGACAACATCCTTTCAGTAGGAAGGAGACCAGAATTGCACACAATATTCCAACAGTGGCCAAACCAGTGTACAGCCTGTACAGCTGCAACATGACCTCCAAACTCCTGTACTTGATACCCTCACCAATAAAGGAAAGCATACCAAACGCCTTCTTCACTCTCCTATCTACCTGTGACTCCACTTTCAAGAAGCTATGACCCTGCACTCCAAGGTCTCATTGTTCATCTACACTCCCTCGGATCTTAACATTAAGTGATTAAGTCCTGCTGAGATTTGCTTTCCCAAACTGCAGCACTTTGCATTTATCTAAATTAAACTTAATCTTCCACTTATTGGCCCATCTGATCAAGATCCCATTTTAATCTGAGGTAGCTTTCTTCGCTGTCTACAACATCTCCAATTTTGATGTCATCTGCAAACTTACTCATTATACCTCTTATGCTCACATACATAACATTTACATAAATCACGAAAAGTAGTGGACCCAGCACCAAGCCTTGTTGGAATCTACTGTTTACAGGCCTCCAGTCAGAAGAACAACCCTGTGCCACCAACCTCTTGTCTTCTACCTTTCAGCCACTTCTGTTTCCAAATGGCTAGTTATCCGTATATTCCGTGAGATCGAACTTTCCGAACCAGTCTCCCATGGGGAACCTTGTTGAATGCCTTGCTAAAGTCCATGTAGATCACATCCACTGCTCCGGCCTCATCAATCCCCTTTGATACTTGGTAAAAAAGATTTGTGAGACATGATTTCTCACACACAAAGCCATGTTCACCTTCCCTAATCAGTCCTTGTCATTCCAAATACATGTACATGCTGTCCCTCAGGACTCCCTCCAACTTGCCGACTACAAACGTCAGACTCGCTGGTCTATAGTTCCCTGGCTTGTCCTCGCCACCTTTCTTAAACAGTGGCACCATGTTAGCCAGTCTCCAGTCTTCCGGCACCTCACCTGTGACTATCGATTACACAAATATCTCAGCAATGGTCCCAGCAATCACTACCCTTGCTTCCCACAGAGCTCTAGGGTACACCTGATCAGGTACTGGGGATTGATCCACTTTTATGCATGTTAAGATATCCAGCACTTCCTCCTCTGTAATATGGACATTTTGCAAGATGTCACCATCTATTTCCTTACATTCTATACCTTCCATGTTCTTTTCCACAGTAAACACTGATGCAAAATACTCATTTAGTGTCTCCCCCATCTCCTGCGGCTCCACACAAAGGCCGCCTTGCTGATCTTTGAGGGGCCCTGTTCTCTCCCTAGCTACCCTTTTGTCCTTAATGTATTTGTAAAACCCCTTTGGATTCTCCTGAATCCTATTTACCAAAGTCATCGCATGTCCCCTTTTTGCCCTCCTGATCTCACTCTTAAGTATCCTCCTACTGCCTTTATACTCTTGTAAGGATTCACTCGATCTACCTTGTCTATATCTGAGATATGTTTCCTTCTCTTTCTTAAGTAAACCCTCAATTGCTTTCGTCATCCAGCATTCCTTACACCTAACAACCTTTCTATTCCCCCTAACAGGAATATACTATCATTGCACTTTCGTTATCTCATTTTTTATGTTTTCCCATTTTCCAGCCGTCCCTTTCCCTGTGAACATCTGCCCCCAATCAGCTTTTGAAAGTTCTTGCCTAATACCGTCAAAATTAGCCTTCCTCCGATTTAGAACTTTCACTTTTAGATCTGGTCTCTCCTTTTTCATCACTAATTTAAAGCTCATAGAATTATGGTCACTGGCCCCAAAGTGCTCCCCCACTGACACCTCAGTCACCTGTCCTGCCTTATTTCCCAAGAGTAGGTCAAGTTTTGCACCTTCTCTAGTAGGTACATCCACATACTGAATCAGAAAACATTCTTGTACACACTTTATAAATTCCTCTCCACCTAAACTCTTAAGACTATGGCAGTCCCAGTCTATGTTTGGAAGGTTAAAATCCCCTCCCATAACCTTCCTATTAAAACAGTCCATTTATTTCCCAACTCCCTTCCTGTCTTCTCAGGAGCTTCATTAGCTGACACTGTGTTGGGGATCTCAGTACGCTCATTCTCATTGGGTATGGTATTGCCCCGTGGGTAGGAGGTTTACTTGATTTCTCTGGACCAGAGCTGCATTTTCAATTCTAACTCCGTGATTTCCCTTTTTCCGTCCCTTGGTTCCTTACGGATGGAATTTAATTCCCGCTCTGTCCCGAAGAATTGCCCTCGATAGCACATTATCGCTGTGAACTGCTCGAGTTTGGAAGCACGTTTCCCTTGAGTTCTGATAAAATTATCCCAATACTTCTGCCCTGGGGATCCTGGGCCCATTTCATCGCTACAACAAAATTCTGCCCACGTGGACCGCTTTTTCTAACTAATATACTGTCTCAGCGTTGTTACCCATACTCTACTCTCGTGTCATTCTCTGCCATTTTCAATTAAACTATGGGGTATAAGGGGTGGATAAGACTGAGGGTATGGCTTTCGTTATGATCCGGTCCTAATCACATCGGGTGTCTCCTGACATTCAGTGTTTTACCTTACCGGTCACACACACACACACAGTACAGACGTTTGTTGGTTTAGGAGTAAACATCTGTGGTTTTACCTTTTAAAGCACAGTTCAGTTTAGACCATTCTGTTCTCTTTGATTTCCTTGAACCCCTGGCCTTCGCGTGGGACAGCTGTCCTCTTAACAACCATCTCAGGCAAAATCTCAAGGAATCCTAGGTTCCACGGGCTTCGATCTCAAAGCGACAAAGTCACTTCTTATCGAGGTCTGATCTTGGGGGGCCAATTTGTTGTCCCTGCTACACAGTGTGTTTTAAATCATATCCAGCAAAAGAACTGAGAAAACTCTTCATAATAATAAACAATAATAATCATTTATTTGACACAACTAACACTATCATAACAAAATACAATATAATTTAACCATTTACACTACAAATGCTATCTTGTGCTTTACCTTAACTCTGGATGATCATATCCCCCCACACTAGAACTCGACCGTGCCCCACATCATGATGTCACCTGGTCATCTCCCAATGATTTCAGGGCTATCTTCCTTTCTTGGTGGTTTGTCTCGAGTTACCGCCCTGAGCGTGGTGTTGTGGCAATTCTTACACTCTCAAGTCTTCGTGTCCTTTTGGGAGGGTCTTCACCATTAACCAATGGATTGATCAGGCTCGATAACCCTGATCAATCCGACCCAGCCAGGCGTTGGCATGACGATGGTCAGGTCATCCTCAGGTCTCCATTCCTGGAGGTGCTGGGAACACATACCCTCCTCCAAATAAGTGTGTGAGGTGCCCCCCTCCCCCCGTGTCTGGTACGTATCTCAATGTTTCCGATCACCCTGAGGATGACATTGCATCGACACCATTCAACCCTGACTTCAGGTGTGTATTGTAGCATCTGCAATAACCAGGTTCGTTACAAACTGTCTGTTGGTAGCTGCAGCCTGCCTGGGTTCTGCAGCATGTGGATTAGCACAATCACTTTGGTCAAGGCCGGTTTCCATTTCCCAGCATGCTTTAGTCCTTGTCCACTTTACATCAAATTAATCACAGATTTAATCTTTTTGAGCACATCTTCCTTCAATTCCTGCATTCAATTCTGTTCCTGATAAGCCATAATGTTCTATTAGATTTTCCTGATTACTTGCTGTATCTGCATTCTAGCATTCAGTGATTCATGGGCCAGGACTCCCAGATCCCTCTGCCCCTCAGAGCTCTGCAACCTCTGACCTTTCAGATAAGGTGTTTGTTTTTAATTCTTTCTGACTCAATGGACAGTTTCCCAGTTCCCCACATTTTCCTCCATTTGCCAGATCTTTGCCCACTCAATGAACCAATCCATACGCATTGTCGGCTCCTCATGTCCTCTTCACAACTCACTTTCCACGTTAGCTTTGTGTCATCAGTACATTTAGCTCCATAGCTTCAATCCCTCCATCCAAATCATTTCTATAAATTGCAAAGTGTTGAACCCATTGTTTCCTATTTCCCTGCCTGCTGCTAAACACTGTACATTCAGATGTGGGTCCTGATTGCTGACACCACGGGTCCCTCTCCTCCTGAGTAGCTGCCTGGTCACTGCCGGTCCCTCTGAGTGCCAGCGGCCTGGGGCATTTCTTCTTCAGCCAGCTGCGGAGCTGTGTCAGTGAGGTGCTCACCAGCTTGTGCTGCCACACTCTCTAAGGCTAACCTTCCCACCGAGGTCTCAGGGTCTGAGCTGGTGGGGTGTCTTTTATACCTCAGTACTCTCGTCCTCATATGGAGGAGATGGCTTGTGTGGGAAACGGCCATGTTACTGTGGGGGTGGTGGAGATGCTGGTGGTACCCACAAGGCACAGAGAGAGAGAGAGAGAGAGAGAGAGAATTACAGCCACTGGATGGAAGTGGTGAGCGATGAATGAGACTGACAGAGCAGTTAATGGGAGAGTGGGAACACAGCACAGCATAAGCTTGAGAAACAACATCTCATTTTCCACAGAGGAACTTTCCAGCCTCGAGGATTCAATATCGATCTCCCCAGCTTCAGATCTTCACTGTATGATGTCTCTGATTCCTACAATCTCCTTCACACACACAGTTTTCTTATTTGTGCCTTATTTACATTGCTTCATTTCCTCTTTCAACCCCATTAACAAATTCCTTACCTTTTACACTGGACACTATTTCACACATCGTCTTCCTCTGTCGAAACAATAAAATATCCCATTTTCCCAGCCCTTTCAGCTCCGAACTGAATCATTAATTCTCCTTCCCTCTCCAATGCTGCCTGATCTGCTGAGTTTCTGCAGCATTCTGTGTGTGTTTTAGTTTTACAGCATCAGCAATATTTTGCTTTAAATGATGTTCTGATGTCTGATCCTGTCCTCCTCACTCTTCACTATCTTTCTGTCTCACTTGTTGCCTCCAAACCTTGAAATCATGTCCTTTAGAAATAACATATTAGCCCATGTCATTTATATATGTATTATAAACATCTCTGATTTTAATATTGGTCATGAGGGATGAACAGTCTATGTTCCTGCAGTCTATCTACCTTCTCATCAACCTGTCCCCGAGATGCTTTTACACACCTCTGGAACAGGTGGGATTTCAGCACAAGGTCTCATACTTAGGGGACTATCACTGCACCACAAGAGCCCTTTACCTGAAAAGTGTCTCTCTCTGAGTTATGTCCCTCAGTCTGTGTTATAGTCAGAATGCCATTGGTCCTTCAATTCACATGTTTGAATTTTCCTAACCTGTCAATTAAATAACACTTCACCTTTTGGAACATGAAACACGCTGAACTCAGCATTTCCAAAGAACTTTACTTGATCAAAGAACTCCATGAAGCCAATAACAGCTGTCACATGTTCAACTCTTCTTCAAAGAAATAAACCTATATTTTATCTTGGATCATCAGGGGACACTATTACAAACATCCAGCCCTCTTGGCCCACTCCCATATTTTCATCGTTCCTTTACTCAGCATCCCTCACACATTCTCTCCAGACCAGGTATAAGTTTAACTTTACTCTGGGACAAAGGCACTGGATTGAAAGGAGTTCAATGACCCTGTTTGTTCAGTGACTGTAATTAATGTCAATCTCTGTGGGCCCTAACTGAGTCTCTGGGTGGATTCCTCCTTCTATTAATAAATGAGTCTCAGCTGCAACGTTCCTCGAAACAGGGAGAGATGACAGATCAGAATCTGAGGAGAGCAGACTACAATGTTCCCACAATGGGCCGGAGTCTCTCTGGGACAATTGACTATTTTTCTGCAAATTATCACCAGATGAATTTGGTACATCAGATCCGATACATACTTCTGATTTTTCAACACATTTACTATCCGACTCTCGCTGCTGTTGGTATTCCAGGTAAGTGGCTCTGTCTGGCTGGTAATTCTGTGGATCATGGTTTAACTTTATTACTGTTCTTGTCATTTCCCATTCTGCTGCTTGCTGCTCCTGCTGTAACTAAGTCTCTGTCTCCCTCCCAGTTGATTTATAAACTACTAGACTCCTGCTATTCTCACTTTAATCTTGTGAAGCCCAATACCTGTCACACCTGGTTCCTGTCACACATTCAGTTTTCTATCATTTGCCTTGATCCACCCCTTGGCTGCAGGCTGAACCAAAATGTTTGTAGCCTCAGGGCTCCCTTTAACCCTAACCTGAGGTTTGACCCCACATCCTCTCCATTGCAAAGCTTGTTTACCATCCTCTCTGTAATATCTCCGTCTCCTGCCTGCTTCATCCGGGATGCTGCACACTGCACCGTCTCTGGGTTTGATTAATCCAGATTTGAGTATTCCACTGATATCATCTTTAACCTCACAGTGTCAAACCTGTGCCCATTCTGAACTCCTATGATGTTTGGTTTACCATTTCTTTTTGTGCTAATTGACCAACAAACATTCCTGATCCAACAACTTCCCTTTTTAATGTTCTCATTTTTGAATTCAAATTCCTTCAAGGCCTGACCTGTCTAATTATTCCCAATCCCGGTCCCATCCTTATCGTCCTGTAAGTAGAGTCACAGAGACACAGCACCCTTCCCGTTCTCAGTTCTCTCCCCATCGTCCTGTAAATCTATCCCCTTCTAATTTTTATCCAATTCCATTCTGAAAATTCATTTCTTTCGATTTGTCTCTCCATCTTCTACATCTTACTTTTTCCCTCTCCCTCTCCTCATATTTAAACCTCTATCTCTGTGTCTCTCTTTCTGTCTCCCCCTCTCTCTCTCTCTCTCTCTCTCTCTCTCTCTCTCTCTCCCTCTCTCTCTCTCTTTTTCTCTCTCCCTCCCACTCTCTCTCTGCCCTCTCCCTGTTCTCTGTGTGGTCAGAATGAGGGAGGTGCACCTGCCTCTGTTAGTCAGTGTGTGAGGGCCCTGCACACCCACCCAGCCTCAGGATCCCCCAACCAGACCCTCCAAGGCCAATCGACTCCAGTGTAGGGCAGGCTTTCTCCAGACCAGCCGCAGACCTCAGGAAGCACCTAGACTTGGCGGTAGAGCGAGAAAGCAGATGAGCTTGTGGCACAGGCGACATGCTATTGGAAATAGTTTTCTACATCTATGTGTTCACCCTTTACAATCAGCTCTGCCTGTGAGTCTCTGTCCAGCTGCAAATCTGGCATTACAGGGACTGGACCCAGCCATCCCTGTCACTGCACACCGCTCCATCGCCCCAAGTGGGAGGTAACCCATAGCTACTGTATCCAGGCAATGGGGAAATCACAGGTCACTGTCACCTTGGCAACTACGCTCTCACTTTTTAGAGACACCAATGTGCTGCAGAAATGACTGGACTTCCCAAGATATTCAAGATATTCCCAAGTTAACAAAAGGTGCTGCTGAGAACTGACTGAGGAGGATTCTGGGAGGAATCAGCTCAGCCATCAGGAGTGAACAAAAAGGAGGCAAGCTCCAGCCGAGAGGCATTTGTTGGAGCGGCCATTTTGAGAAGGGCTGCTTTGCTGTTGAAGTGCTGCTGGAGGTTTAAGTGTGAGTTTTCGTGGATACTGGGATACCCGGTGAGGAGGGTGATCAGCAACGTGGTACGGGTAAGTTAAAATTCTATTCTTTGTCTTCCTGTGAGTTGACAGAGATGGCAGTTAGGGCAGTGGAATGCTCCTTCTGCCAGATGTGGGAGATCAGGGAATAGTCTAGTGTCCCTGACGACTGAGTCTGCAGGAAGTGTGATCAGCTACAGCTCCTCACAAACCGGGTGGTTGAGTTGGAGGGAGAGTTGGATACACTGAGGAGCATACAAGGGGCAGAGAGTGTGATAGACACTAGTTACAGTGATGTGGCCACACCACAGGTTCAGTCAGGGAGATGGGTAACTGCCAGGAGAGGCAGGTAGTGCAGGAGTCTCCAGTGGCTTTTCCCCTCTCTAACAGGGATACCGTTTGGGATACTGTTGGGGGGTATAACCTCTCTCAGGGGAGTACAACAGCAGCAGACAGGCCTGTGGTACCATGAATGGCTTAGCTGCAAACCTTTGGGAAGGCAATTACATAGAACATTAGGTGACTCGCCAGTCAGGGTCACAGACAGGGTATCTGTGGCTGTGACCGAGACTCCAGGATGGTGTGCTCCCTCCCTGGTGTCAGGGCTGAGGGCATCTCTGAACATTGTATCGAATTCCTCAGGGGGAGGGGGAGCGGGCAGAGGTTATTGTACACATTGGTACCAATGACATAGTGTGGAAAAGAGGTGAGGTCCTGAAGAGTCATGAAAGGGAGTTAAGCAGATGGTTAAAATGGAGGATCTCAAGGGAAGTAACTTGGGAACTATTAGTTTCAGCGAGAACAAGAAAAGGGGGATTTAGCAGATGAAATGTGTGGCTAAGAGCTGGTGCAGGGGCAGGGATTCAGATTCTTGGATCATTGGGACATGTTCTGGGGCAGAGGTGATCTGCCCAAGTGGGACATTTTGTAACTGAACTGGAGGGAGTCAATATCCTGCTGGGGAGATTTGTGAGAGCCTCTTGGGATGAGTCAAACTAATCTGGCAGGGAGATGAGGACAGGTGTTGGGGGACATCCAAAGGAGAAGGGAGACATAAGAGAAGGTTGATGACAGGAGTGAAGATAATGAGAGCAAGTAAAACAGTTGAGGCAGTGTTGGTAATCATCGTACTAGACAGGGCCGAGAGGGGAGATACACAAATAGGTTGAGAGGGACAATATTTTCCCACAGAAGGTGGTGAGTGTCTGGAATGGGCTCCCAGAGGTAGTGATAGAAGTGAGTACAATATTGTCATTTAAGAAGCATTTAGACAGGTACATGGTTGTGATAGGCAGAGAGGGATATGGACTAAACGTATACAAACTGGACAAGTTTAATTGTACCAACTGGGTAGCATGGACAAGTTGGGCCGAAGGGCCTGTTTCCATGCTGTAAACCTGTATGACATTAAATGCTCTGAGCTGTTTGGGGAAGGAGCTGCAATGTACAATATTAAAGGGTCTGTCCTTCAGTGACTGGGTGTGTGCTGAGTGACCTTGCCCTTTGAAGGGGCCTCCCATTGCATGGACTTGCAGATACCCCACCCCCACCCGAGGCTGCACATCTAAACACTTACCCTGCTGGCCTCATGTTCAGGTGCAGCCATCTTCATTTCTGAGTCACAGCAGGATGGAAGGCAAGAGCAGGCTTCCCTCAGACACTGAGTTCCAGCCTCCTCCTTTGCACACAGGGGAACCCTCAAGGATAAAATGGCCCTTCCTGCTAGCACACCCCCACACCCTGTTAAACTCTCAGACCTCACACTTCTCCGAGTCCCCAACCAACTCATCTGCATCTACATAC
The DNA here is from genome assembly GCF_037043375.1 of Chiloscyllium plagiosum. Lineage (NCBI taxonomy): Eukaryota > Metazoa > Chordata > Chondrichthyes > Orectolobiformes > Hemiscylliidae > Chiloscyllium > Chiloscyllium plagiosum. Next base: position 96,271,493 of record NW_028270150.1, read on the forward strand.
CCTCCGGCCCTGAGCCCAGTCCCGTCAGGTCAATTTGCCAGGTTTGGGATTGCACTGCCCACCCTCCCCCTTGGGAGTCTCCAGGTTCCCAGTCAGACCTCTTTCCATGACTGGAATTGTCAGTGTCTAGTTTCTATCCAGAGGATGATAGAATGGCCATCTGCATGTTAATGAGGTGAGATTTGGTGTTAATGTGGGTGATTATGAGCAATGTCAATAAAGGCCTCTCACCACAGCCCACCTTGTTCTTGCCCCTGTATTACTCGCTAGGTTCCAGTTGTACTCTAACTGTTCATTCCTTGTCAATCATTTTGCCATTTTGAGCTGACTTTTATTTTCTGTTCCTGACCTACCAGCCAACGTTTAGCAATTATCTGCTTTTTATTGAACTTCAATGTCATTTTAAACGCGGATGGTAGGTGCTCCATTTGGAAGTTTTCCTTTCTCATTTTGAATGTATTTATTGTGTGTAATCTGAATTATGTCCTTCAATGCTGACCACTACTGAGTTCTCCCTGAACCTCATTTCCATGTTCACTTTCATGCTCTCAGATCTACCCTTACTTAAATTTATAACACAGGTCTAGGACCCACCCTTCTCTCCCTCACACTCTGTTTCCCCATCGGCTGTAATTTTTCCTGCTTCACATATTTCTCCAGTTACATATTTATAATCTACTGTTGAATCGACATATGTCACTCTATTAGACTGTGTATTCCGAATCCGAATCACTCATTGTGTGGAACAAATATGTTCGTGTCACCCTCTGCTTCTTTTGCCAATCATATTAAATCTGTGTGCTCTGATTATTGCCTTTACAGGTCTTTTGGAGCATAGAAACTGGAGGATGCCATTCAGCCCATCAAGTCTTCTCTGCCATTTAATTCAATCCTGACTGACCAGACACTTCAATGCCTTTTATAGACGATCCTCCTAACTCTTTATGTGATTGATCCTCAAAGATTTATCAACCACTACTTTCGATAGACTCGTAGGCTGAGCTGCCACAGCCCTCTGTGAAAGAGCTTTCCAAAGATATTGAACAAAACAATTTCTCATCAACAGAGTCCTAAATGGCATGTTTCTTATTCTTAATCAATGCTTATTTCGAGTTTCCTTGACCGATATATTCCTGTATCTATTTTGTATATCCTGCCAAGCATTCTGTAGATTTCCCACATGACAATAACTCCGATTTCCCTGCTCCATCCATGTATCTGAATTCCCTTTGTGCTGGAACCCGCACTGGTTAAAATGTCCTCATACCCATTGGAAAATTTCCACGTCCTTATTAAAGTGTGCTGCCTAGTACTGGTCACAGAGCAGAAAGCCCAAAGATATAAACATCAAATTCATCACTGATTGTTCTGACATAATACAAAGGTCTTCTCCAACTCCTTCACACTACCCTCTTGGTTCCAGCATAATGTAGCATTCCCCTCGGTAACTGCTGTGCCGATGGAATCGTTGAACTGACTGCTGTTCTGAATGTATTTAAGATGGTCGTTGTGATGACTCTGTATTCCCCCATATGCCCTCCCTCCACAAGCGTTCTTTCTTGATTGACTCGGCTAATGATGATCAAGTGGTCGAATCCCTCAGTAAAACTGGTGATGTCAATCTCGATTCATTGACTTAAACAGCACCGAAGGAGGCTGGTCAACAAAGATCTGACAACACTAATGCCACTTTACACCTGTAGCTCTGGAGACCATCAAACAGAAGTGAATATTTAATGACTGATTAAGGGTTAAAATCGTTTCAACTCAATGCCTTTTCAGAAGGTGAGTTCCAGATGCCCACCTAGCTCTGGGGAAAAAAAAAATTCATTCCTCTTTACCCTCTGCTTCTCACGGTAAATCTATGCCTCCTGTTTATTGACCCCTTTACTTATGGCAAAAGTGTCTTTCTATTCACCCTATCTTCAGCCCTCATAATCTTGTACACCTCGATCAGGTCCCCTCTCACTCCTTACTGTTCCAAGGTAAACAGCCACAGCCTTTCCAATCTTTCCTCATTGCTCAGACCCTCCAGCCCAGACAACATTCTGGTGAATCTCCTCTGTTTCCTCTCGAGTGCAATCACATCCTTCCTATAATGTTGGTGACCAGAACTACAGACAGGACTCCAGTTGTGGCCTAACCAATGCACAACACCACCACCCAACCCGTCCTTTTCATCTAAGCCTCTGCTAATAAAAGACAAGTATCTAAAATGCCTTCTTAACTAGGTTATCTACCTGACCTGCTACCATCAGGGATGTGTGGCTATGCATCCGAGGTCTCTCTGATCATCAGTCCTTTCCAGGGCCCTATCATTCAGAGAGTAATCCCTTGCCTTGTAAGCCCCTCCTAAAATAAAACATAGAACAATCCTGTGCAGTACAAGCTGTTCGTTCCTCGATGTTGCGCCAACTTAAGAAGTTAATCTGATGCCCAACCTACACCATTCCATTATTATCCATATGGATGTCCAATGCCCATTTAAATACCCTTACCATGCCACGCCCCTCCTACTCTCTGAGTAAAGAAACTACCCGTGATGTCTGTCCGAAATCTATTACCCTTCAATTTAAATCTATGCCCCCTCATGTTAGCCTTCACCATCTGAGGAAAAAGGATCTCACTATCCATCATATCTAACCCTCTGATTATCTTTGACGTCTCGATCAGGTCACCTCTCAACCTTTTTCTCTGCAACGAAAACAGCCTCAAGTCCCTCAGCCTTTCCTCATAAGACCTTGCCTCCATACCAGCAACATGCAAGTAAATCTCCACTGAACCCTTTCCATAGCTTCCCCATCCTTTCCCAGAACTCCACAAAATACTCCAGGTGGGCCCTTACCAGTTTCTTGTACAGCTGAAGCATGACCTCATGGCTCTGAAACTCAATCTCCCTACCAATAAACTTCAACACACCATATGTCTTCTTAACAACCCTGTCAACGTGGGTTGTAACTTTCAGGGATTTATGCACCTGGACACTGAGAACTCTCTGTTCATCTACACTGCCAATAATTTATCCATTAGCCCAGATCTCTGCATTCCTGTTAGTTCACTTCAGAAGAAGTATCTCGCAATTTTTTGCATTAATCTCCATTTGCCACTTCTCAGCCCAGCTCTGCATCTTATCTATGTCCCTCGGTAGCCCACGACAGGGGCTGCATGGTGGCTCAGTTGTTAGCACTGCTGCCTCACAGCGCCAGCGACCTGGTTTTGATTCCAGCCTCAGGCGAAAGTCTGTATGGAGTTTGCACATTCTTCCCATGTCTGTGTGGGTTTCCACCCACAATCCAAAGATGTGCAGCTCAGGTGAATTAGACATGCTAAATTGCACATAGGGTTAGGTACATTAGTCAGGAGTAAATGTAAGGAAATGGGTCTGGGTTGGTTATTCTTCAGAGGGTCGGTATGGACTTGTTGGGCCGAAGGACATGTTTCCACGCTGTATGGAATCTTGTCTTTTGGCAATATCTGCAAAGCTACCTACCTCAGTGTCATCTGCAAATTTACTAACCAATCCTTCTACGCCCACATCCAGATCATTTATAAAAATGACAAACAGCAGTGGCTCCAAAACAGAAGCTTGCAGCACACTGCTGGTAACTGAGCTCCAGTATGAATATTTCCCATTTGCCACTACCCTCTGTCTTCATTCAGCTCGCCAACTTCTGATTCAAACCGCTGAATCAACTTCAGTCCTGAAATTCCATATTTTGTCCAATCCCTCGTAACCATTTCCAAGACCTTACCCACAACTGAATTAAGGCTCATTGGTCTATAATTACCAGGGTTGGCCCAAATCCTCTTCCTAAAGAAGGGAACAACATTTGCTATCCTCCAGTCTTATGGTAGTACTCCTGTTGACATTGATGACATAAAGGTCAACGCCAAAGGCCCTGCAATGTCCTCCCTGGCTTCCCAGAGAATCTGGGAGTAAATCCCATCCAGCCCAGAGGGCTTGGCTATTTTCAGATCTTCCAAAATGATAAAAACCTCCTCTTTGTCAACTGCAATCCTATCTGATCTAAGAGACGGTATCGCGATATTCCCATTGACATTGACCTTTTCCAATGTGAATACTGATGAAGGGAAAGTAACCCTTTTTCCAGGTTGAGTTCCTGTTGTCCCTGCTCTGCCCAGCTGCCCAGGCCATTGATATCCTCCTGCAGGTTACAGATGCCATCCTCACTTTTTACCACCCTGCCAAGTTTCATGCCATCTGTGAACCTCTTTATCATATTCCCTGAATTTAAGTCTAAATGATTCATCGACACAACAGACAACAAGCTCTGTGAAACCCCACAGGAAACAGACTTCCTGTCACAGAAACATCCCTCAACCATTCCCCTCTCCTTCCTGCCTCTCAGCCAGTTTTTGATCCAACATGCCACTTACCTGGGATCCCATTGGCCCTTACTGTCTTGACCAATCTGCATGAGGGACTTTGCCAAAAGCCTTGCTGAAGTCCATGTAGACCATGTCATATGCACTGCCCTCATCAACACACCAGGTTACCTCCTCAAAAAATTCAGCAGTTATCAAGCATAAAACTTCCTGTAACAAACCCTGTATCTGAGTAATTATTCTCTCTTCAGGTGCAGATATAGTCTCCCTGCACTGTCCTTTTGGTCCCCTTTGTTGGTGTATTTCTCTTGCAGCTGTGAGACTGAAAGGGAACCGAGATTGTCGAGCTTGCTGTTCTGAAACCACGTTGGGAATTGGGGGCAGATGCCTTAAGCCAGTGTCTGCAGCCTGACAAGGCCACATGGGGAAATCCTTTTCCAATGCAGGGAGGCTTAGCAGGGAGACACCTCGACAGTTATGGCAATCTCTGCAGTTGCTCTTGTTCATGTACAGGGTCACAATCCTTGTATCACACACTCCCTGTGGAAATGTCCCCCCCTCCAGAAGAAACAGAGAGGTTAGTGCAGAAGCTGCAGGAGTGGGGGTTTCTGTGCTTGATGAGGACTGGGAAAAGTGACTGGAGCTTTGTCCATGAGTGTGTGTCAATAGCTTTGTTAAAGCCCTCCACTGTTGGTTTGATTCCCAGCCCTGCCATAACAGCGAGGCTGTTAATGGTGTCCAGAGCTTCCTCAGTGACAATGTTCTCCCTGTGTTATAGCTCAAGGCAAGGATCTCCCCATCTCTCCAACTATTTGTTACAGTGGGTGATGATCTCTCCTGCCTTTGTTTCAGGGTCGAGCTGTTTCTTTACCTCATGCATCTTTCACCTTCCCCATCCCTTCATCCATACATTTCCCTGTGATGGAGTAGCTGTGGATATTCCTGCAGGGTGAGGAATGTTATTATTGGATCGTTGCTCAGCATTCTCTTGGACTTGACTTCAAATGGCTCTTTCTGCATTCAGAGATTCCTCACTCAGATTTCTCTTGTAATCGATGAGAGTGGAGATCTTGGCTTCAATGACAGGTTCTATCACAGTATGTGTAGCCTCAAACCAGTCTGTGATGCTTAACTGCTGCTTCTTGTCTGTTCAGGGTGTGGTATTATAGATGATGGTGTCTCATATAATCTGAGACTTCTGCTTTCTGAGTGGGAATACTGCAAAGTGCCTTTCAGTCATCTTGTTGAAGTGTTGCTATGTATTTGAGAAAGCAGTATGACTGACGTTAACATACGGACAGTACATCTGCTTTGAATGAAAAAGAACTTCAAGGGTTCCCCGCTTACTTTGGTACAAATCAGAGAGATGTGTGCTTCAAAGTATAAAGGATTTATTTTTGATGGCTCCTCTTGAGAGTTATCTTTTGATTTTCAGGGCTACCTTTACACTCTCACTGTCTCCTTTATTAATTGATGCAGTCAACATCTTACATTACCTTCTATGTATGTTTTGCTGTGTTGGATACTTACATTTGTAAGCAGAATTCAAGGAACTTATCAATTTTATTAAGGAGTATGAACCCCCAATCAAGCCACAATGTTCTTGGAAAAGATTAATTTCCTGGATGGATGCTGTAATTAAGTTGGTACAAGAGCACAGGCATAACCTAGCAAAATATGTTTTTTTCCCCAATATAGCTGACACACACTTCATGAGACACACAAAGCTGTAATGATAAACATCCTTCTTACAGACTGGAGAAGTGACCGCTCATGGATTTCCACACATATTCACAAAATTGGAATATTTCTCCACCATATTGTGCTACCTTTTTATTACTGAGATATGAGAAAATGAATATTTATTTCAATAAAATGTGGAGCTGGAAAGGCCCAGCAGATCTGACAGCATCAGAGAAGCAGGCAAGTCCTGATGAAGCATCCTGACCTAAAACATCGCCTTTCCTGCTCCTCTGATGCTGCCTGACCTGCTGGGCCTTTCCAGTTCCACATTTCATCCTCTCTAACTTCAAGCATCTGCACTCCTTATCATCTCCAATAAATATTTAGTTGTTTGTTAACTCATCAGATAAAAAATTCGGATGTCAAATTCAAAATAAAATAAAACAACTTATATAATGTACATGACAATAGCATCCACTGATCATTCTCCCATCGAGTATCCCCTGACCATATGTAACCTTAATCTGGAAAGACCACATCCATTTGCAAGTAATTAATTCCCTCAATGATTTCATGTTTACCTCATTCCTGGTCAGCTGAAATTTTTTATTAACAGTTTTGAAACTAGTCTCTGCTTGCAATAATCCTCTTCTCTCTCACTTCAGATTTCACAACCTCTCGCTCCCTCAACCACCCTCTCGGAGTTTTTAACTCTTTCTCTGTCTCTCTCTTTCTCTCTCTCTCCCTCCCATTCTCTTGCAGTTTCACTCTCCCTCTTTCATTCCCATTCTTCCTCTCCCTCTACCACCCTCTCGTTGTTTTTTAACTTTTTCTCTCGCTCTTCAATATCATTCTCTCTGTATCTTTCTCTCCCTCCCACTCTCTTGCAGTGTCAGTCTCTTTTTCATCTCCCTCCTTCCTGTCTCACTTGTCCTCTTGTGGCCTCTCTTTGTTCCCCATCCCACTGGTTTCTCAGTACCCCTCAGCACCATTGTGTCAGCACCATCTCCTGGCAGTTTTCTTATGGCCTCCTTGTCTCGTCTGGGATTACTTGGAACTTCCCTCTTGCCCTTACAACACTCCTGGACCTGTCTGCAATGGCTGGCTTGGCTTCTCCCTCTGGCTCTCCCTCCCACACATGGTTTCCATCCACCTGCTCCAAGCCCACAACCCACCTTTCCCCAGAGAGACCTTCATTGGCAGCAATTACTGAGCTGCATAATGGATCCGCATCCAAACCCTACTCACCAATCACAAGTTGTTTATCTTTTGCATTTGTCACTGATAGGCTTATCAGTAAACCTATCAACAGCAAGCATGCAGAGAAGCAGCTTATGTTTGGAGGAGCACCTGTTTTCCATTCTCACCAGCATCTGGGGACTTTTGGAAAATTAAAACCAGCGCATCTGCTATCTCATTCAGTATTTTCTTTGAAACCTTTGGATGCATTTTGTCAGAACCTGGGATAAGTCAGTCTTTAGTTCAAATAATTTTCTGAGCAACCATTCCTCATGGATGTCATTGTTTTTAGATCATACCTTCCTTTCAAGATTTGAAACTCACTGTAAGTCTCGTATTATTAAGGTGTAACTTTACTCTTAGCTGAAATTAACATGTTCTTGTTTATTTTCCTTTCTCAAAGTTAACATAGTGATAATAGTGATTCTGTCGCAGAGAAAATGTGATCTTTCTAAATGCATCACTCGCTACCTGGTGGCCATGGCAGCAGTGGACTTATTGCTCATGATCATTGATCTGATATTGAGACACATTCCAATTATTTATAAAACTGAATTTACATTTCTGAAGACCGTCCCCGTGTGTAACATCCACGCCATCCTGGTTTTTGCAGCTATGGACTGCTCTGTCTGGTTCACTGTCGCTTTCACCTTTGATCGATTTGTGGCCATTTGTTGTCAAAAGATGAAAGACAACTATTGCACTGAGAAAACAGCAGCCGTGGTTCTGGGAACAATAACTGTGCTCAGCTGTTTAAAGAATATTTCCTGGTATTTTATGTTACATCCTTGGTATAAGCTGAGGAACCTACCCTGGTTTTGTATGACAAAAAAGTACATTATGTTATCTCCTGTCTGGGGATCGATTGAGCTGATTCACTACATTCTGACCCCAGCGCTCCCATTTGTTCTGATTCTGCTGCTCAATGCTCTCACTGGGAGGTACATTTTAGTGGCCAGCAGAGCCCGCAGGAGACTCCAGTCTGACAGCAGGGGGCAGCATTCCAAGGACCGACAATTGGAGAGCCGAAGGAAATCCATCATTTTAATGTTTGTTATCTCAGGGAATTTTGTCCTGTTATGGTCAATGTTTCTGGTGTATTCTGTGTGGAAACAAATGGATCGTTTGGGTTTTAAGGCTGTCGTTTTCCAATACATTTTACGAGATGTAGGATTCATTCTCCAGCTCCTGAGTAGCTGCACAAACACGTGTATATATGCCATGACCCAGACTAAGTTCAGAGAACAGCTGAAGAACATGGTCACATACCCTTTTGCTCGATTAGTGACATTTATGAAAAGATGAGATGGATTGATGAATTCTGGGATCAAAAACTGTTTGGTTGGGGAATTGTCTGGTTAAATGTTTTCATAATGAAGCATGTACCAGGCCAACAGGAATGGTCAGTTTTACATTTTATTCATCAAATTTCCCATGTAACACAAGCAGTCGGTCTGTACCAGTTCCAACTGCCTGGTCTTATGAAGGTGTAAAGGGTACATTGAACATTACAGTGCAGTACAGGCCCTTCGGCCCTCAATGTTGTGCCGCTCTGTCATACTAATCTGAAGCCCATCCCACCCACACTATTCCATGTACGTCCATTTGCCTGTCCAATGACGACTTAAATGCACTGAAACTTGGTGAATTTACTACCGATGCAGGCAAAGCATTCCATACCCTTACTACTCTCTGAGTGAAGAAACTACCTCTGACATCTGTCTTACACCTATCTCCCCTCACTTTAAAGTTGTGTCCCCTCGTGTTTGCCGTCCCTATACTTTGAAAAAGGCTCTCCCTGTCCACCCTATCTAACCCTCTGATTATCTTGTATGTCTCTATTAAGTCACCTCTCAACCTTCTCCTCTCCAATGAGAACAGCCTCAAGGCCCTCAGCCTTTCCTCATAAGACATTCCTTCCATACCAGGCAACATCCTAGTAAATCTCCTCTGCACCCTTTCCAAAGTTTCCACATCCTTCTTATAAAGCGGTGACCAGAACTGTACACAATACTCCAAGTGTGGCCGTACCAGAGCTTTGTACAGCTGCAGCATAACCTCCTGGTTCTGGAACTCAATCCCTCTTATTAATAAAGGCCAAAACACTTTATGTCTTCTTAACAACCCTGTCAATCTGGGTGGCAACTTTCAGGGATTTGTGTACATGGACACCAAGATCTCTCTGCTCATCTGCACTCCCAAGAATCCTACCATTAGCCCAGTACTTTGCATTCTGATTACTCCGGCCAAAGTGTATCACCTCACACTTGTCCACATTAAACTCCATTTGCCACCTCTCAGCCCAGCTCTGCATCCTATCTATGTCCCTCTGCAACCTACTACATCCTTTGTCACTATCCACAACTCCACCAACCTTAGTGTTGTCTGCAAATTTACTAACCCACCCTTCTCAGCCTCATCCAGGTCATTTATAAAATTGGTGAACGGCAGTGGACCCAACACCGACCCTTGCGGTACGCCGCTAGTAACTGGACACCAAGCTGAAGATGTTCCATCAACTACAACCCTCTGTTTTCTTTCAGGAAGCCAATTACTGATCCAAACTGCTATGTCTCCCACAATCCCATTCCTCCTCATTTTGTATAATAGCCTACTGTGGGGAACCTTATCGAATGCCTTGCTGAAGTCCATATACACGACATCAACCGGTTTACTCTCATCTACCTGTTGGATCACTTTGTCAAAAAACTCAATAAGATTCGTTAGGCACGACCTACCCTTCACAAAACCGTGCTGACTGTCCCTGATCAGATTATTCTTTTCTCGATGGTTATAAATCCTATCTCTTATAACTTTTTTCAACACTTTACCAACAACTGAAGTGAGACTCACTGGTTTGTAATTATCAGGGTTGTCTCTACTACCCTTTTTGAACAAGGGAACCACATTTGCTATCCTCCAGTCCTCAGGCACTATTCCTGTAGACAATGATGATTTGAAGATCAATGCCAAAGGCTTGGCAATCTCTTCCCTTGCTTCCCAGAGGATCCTAGGATCGATCCCATCCCACCCAGGGGACTTGTCTATTTTCCCACTCTGCAGTATTTCTAATGCCTCTTCCTTGTGAACCTCAATCTCTCCTCATCTAGATGCAAGTATCTCTGTATCTTCCTTGCCAACATTTTCATTTTCTATAGTGAACACTGTCGAAAAATATTTATTTAGTGCTTCCCCTATCTCCTCTGACTCCACACACAACTTCCCACGATTATCCTTGATTGGCCCTAATTTAACTCTCATCGTTCTTTTATTCCTGACATACCTATGGAAAGGCTTAGTGTTAACCCTGATCCTATCCGCCAACAACTTCTCATGTCCCCTCCTGGCTCTGCTGAGCTCTCTTTTTAGGTCTTTCCTGACTTCCTTGTAACCCTCAAGCGCCCTAACTGAGTTTTCACATTTTGTCCTAACATAAGCCTTCTTCTCCTTCTCCTTGACCAGGGATTCCACTTCCTTCGTAAACCACGGCTCACACGTTCTATATCTTCCTCCCTGCCTGACAGGTACATACTTATCTAGGACACACAGGAGCTTTTCCTTGAATAAGCTCCACATTTTTAATGTGCCCATCCCCTGCAGTTTCCTTCCCCATTCTACTCTTCCTCAATCTTTCCTAATTGCATCGTAATTTCCCTTCCCCCAGCTGTAACTCTTGCTCGGTGGTGTACACCTATCCCTTTCCATCAGTAAAGTAAACCTGATAGAATTGTGATCACTGTCTCCAAAGTGCTCACCTACTTCCAAATCCAACAGCTGGCCAGGCTTGTTACCCAGTACTAAATCTAAAGTGGCTTCGCCCCTTGTAGGCCTGTCTACATACTGTGTCAGGAAGCCCTCCTGCACACACTGGACAAAAACTGTTTTCCTCTACACATCTGGGACTATTCGGAGGCCTATAGAAAACTCCCAGCATGGTGACTTCTCCTTTCCTGTGCCTAACCTCAGCCCATACTACCTCAGTTAATGAGTCCCCAAACATCCTTTCTACAACTGTAATATTGTCCCTGATCAACAATGCCACACCGCCCCCTCTTTTACCATCTTCTCTGTTCTTACTGAAACATCTGAATCCTGGAACCTGCAACAGCCATTCCTGTCTCTGCTCTATCCATGTCTCCGTAATGGCCACAACATCGAAGTCCCAGGTACCCACGCTGCCAGTTCACCCACTTTATTTCGGACGCTCCTCACATGGAAGTACACACACTTCAAACCAGGTTCTCGCTTGCCAGTGTCAGATACTTCACTTGGGAACTCCCTACTCTCATCCTCTTCTGTACCTGTCCGACAGTTTTGGTTCCCATCCCCCTGCTGTATTAGTTTAAATCAACCTTAATAGCTTTTGCGAATTCTGTCCCCCCCCCCCCCCCCCCCAGGATATTGATACCCCTCTGGTTTAGATGAAGACCATCCTGCTTGTAGAGGTCCCACCTGCCCCAGAAAGAGCTCCAATTATCCAAAAATCCGAAACCCTCCCTCCTGCACCATCCCTGTAGCCACGTTTTCAACTCCTTTCTCTCCCTATTCCTCGCCTCACTGGCACATGGCACGGGCAGCAAACCAGAGAAAACAACTCTGTTTGTCTGAGCTCTAAGCTTCCATCCTAGCTCCCTGAATTTCTGCCTCAAGTCCCCATCTCTCTTCTGACCTATGTCACTGGTGCCAATGTGGACCATGACTTGGGGCTGCTCTCCCTCCCCCCGAAGAATCCCAAAAACACGATCAGAGACTGTATCTTGAAGAGAGTTAATTGCTAGCAGAACTACCTAATACAGCACCAAGGTACCTTTATAGCATTGGGTCAAACTTCTAGATTAGTTAGGTTACCTGGAGATGACAAAACAAATTCAAATTCGGCCAATCCTTTGAAATCATGCCCCAATTTACCAATCTCCAATCAAGTTTGCATTAGCTTTTTGACAATATTAGCACAAATGAAACGATCCAATGCTTCAGAATATAAAACCTGAAAAAAATTGAACATTTGGAGGAGAACTGCCAAGCCACCAACATACGCAGACTGCCCGGAGAATAACTCTCTTAAAGGTACATTAGCCCTTATCACCTTCATAACACCTTCCCACTGAAGAAAACAAATGAAAAAGTGGCTTTTTTTTCCTATTCTTTAAACCAATTACCTTAACATACAGATAAGGTTAATCGAAGTTCACCCTAACTTCCTCCTGAGGTTTGGTTGCTGTTTTGATAACAATTCAACTGTGACCAACCAATTTAGACCAAACACTCAGACCTTCAAAGCCAATCGAATTTCAAATCTAATGATATTGACAGCCTGAAACCAATACAACGATAGGAATTTCAGGTGGAATCAAGGGTATAAAAACAATTGTTTTTGAACATCGAGGAGAAAGTGGACCAACAGCATTGAACAGCTCTGAAAGAAATCTCAGAACGCACCCATTATTAAAGGTACAAAGGAATTTTATACAAAGATACTCACAGTCAAAACAGCTCAGGGGGAAACAGCAGGATTAAAAGGATGGAAGTAAACAGCACATTCAGAAGAGCAGAAGGAAAGCAGCATACGCTACTGTTTGGACTTTGAGAGATGGAATTAATTTAATGTTTCGTAATTGTGTTATTGAAGCAGCATTTTAATTGGATTGGGGTCAGATAGGGAAAAGGGCATTGGGTTTGTTCATCATTTTAGTTAAGTGTTCACTACTGAGTTAGAAGAATGAATGGTAATGTTTTTCTTCACAGAGTGGAAATCAGGGGGTTTCTTTCACTCAGATGTGGTGAAAGAGACAAAGCTGGTGGGATTAGTGGAAGTAGTAAAGGGAACCTCAATAGAGGTCAAGGAGCTGCAGGAGAGTGCACAGAATATGCAGGGACTATGTGTTGAGTTAGTGCCTGATCTCAATGAAGTCTTCACCTCTGTGGGTAACGTTTACTCAGGAAGAACTGGGGGAGAAAGGAAAGAAGTTGCAATTTCAAGAGATACAGGATCTGGTGAGTGTCTAATACTCAGAGATGAAAGTATTTGCACTCCTTCTGAACAGTTTCCTACAAGAGTGGTAATTTGTGGAATCGATGGACTGAAAATTTGCATTCCTCTGTCTAAGATCAGGTTGGAGAGCCAAATCAAATTTGGGGAAGTGATAGCGAGAGTTACTGACAGATTGTTACTTCCAGGAATACAGTTTGTTCTTGGAAATAACCTAGTAGGATCCAAGGTGGGAGTGATACCCCTTTTGTCCAGAAGCTGAAGGAGAACCAGGGAACTGAGGTCTTTAAAAAATATACCTTGGATTTTTTCCCAGACTGCGGAATAAAAAAGATAAGTTACAGCAAGAAGGAAGCACGAAAGAGAAAGATGAAGGAGTTGAGGTTCAGTTAGCTGACACCCTGTTTGATGTAATGGTGCAGGGAAACCCTGAACAGACAGAGGGTCAGGAAGAGGTGTTTAATCCTGAAAGACTAATGAAAGATGTCACGATAAAATATCTATATCATGATGCACACTCAGTAATGGAATCAGAATGTATTCCTGAGGGTTATTCTCTTAAGGAGAGAATCCAAAGGCGAAAATGGAGACCATGGCAGGTTAGTGCAGCGGAGTAGTGGGGAAGTGCACCAGATTGCGTTGCCAGTTGCATAGAGACAGGAAGTGCTTTGGCTAGCACATGAATTACTTGTAGGAGGTCACCTAGGTGTGAGGAAGATTCAGGCTAAGATACAAAACCATATCCGTTGGCCTGGACAGCATAAGCATGTTGTTCAAGTTTGTTGTACCTGTCATACATACCAAATGGCAGTTAAGCCATGGGCAGTAATAAGCCCAACCCCTTTGTTAATAATTCCCACATTCGAAAAGCCTTTCTCAAGGGTTATGATTGATTGTGTCGGTCCCCTCCCTAAAATTAAAAGTGGGAACCAATATTTGCTGACCAAAATGGATGTGTCTGCCAGGTTTCTGGAGGCAATTCCATTATGGAGTGTTAAGGTGAAAAGGATGGTGAAGGAGTTGGTAGCTTTCTTTACCTGGTATGGGCTATCCAGGGAGATTCACTCAGACTAAGGTCTAACATTACTGCTAAACTATTTGTGGAAGTCTTGGATAGTTTGGCACACAGCACTTTAAATCAAGTGTTGACCATCCTGCATCCCAGGGAGCATTGGAAAGGTAGCATCAGACCCTGAAGCCCATGTTAAGAGCTTACAACCAGGATTACCTGAATGATTGGACTAAAGGTATCCCATTCCTTTTGTTTGCCATTCGAGATGCCCAAATGATCAACTCAGTCTTGATGCAGGAAAATGAAGATGGAATTGAACAGCCAATTGGCTATTTTTCAAAAAAACTCAATATCCAACAGAGAGAATGTTCCACCATTGAGAAAGATTTATTGAGTTTGAATTTACAACATTTTAATATTTTTGTGACGAATAATATTTCAGAGATGGTTGTGTATAAGGATCACAACTTTCTTACATTTTTGGAAAGATTTAAAAGATAGAAATATGAGACTATTTCATTAGAGTCTTATGTCACAGACTCTTAGTTCATAAATGATACATGTTGCAGCTCATACAATGTTATTGCAGATGTGTTATCACAGAATTAAAAGAAAATGGAAAGATAAAGTTGGACTACATCAATTCCAATGTTACATAAATGCCCGGAATTAATATGAGGGGAATAATTTATATTAATCACATATGTATTTAATAATAATAGCTTTAAGATACAGAAACAAAAATGAAGCCATTGTTTCATTATGATAGTTCATTCTTTCTTAAGGTGGGAGGGGAAGGTGTTACAATGTATATGGTCATTTTAAGATAGAAAGTGTTTTCTGCATTTAGATCACAGCCACCGTTGCCAGTATAGAGAACAGCTGGGAGACGGACTGTTCCAAAATAGATACATATAATAGTTGGCTATTCAACTGATACCTGAGTTTTTGTTGCTGTTTTGTCAACAATTCAAATGCAACCATTAATTTTACTTGTGCCCAGGATACCAAAACCCAACTGAATTTGAATTTATTGTATTGACAACATCGTACCAATGAGAGGGTACAATGTTGGGGAGTATAAAATACAAAGGGAGTTTGAAAATTGATCAGAGGAAGAGCCATAGAGTCAAAGAGCAAGTGACATCTGAAGAAAAAAGACGTTGCTTTCAATGAAATCTCAGAAGGGAATATCTATTAAAAGTTCCTTTTCCTGTAAAAGCAGTTAGAAGTAAGAAGATGGCCCAGGGAGCAGACCCCAGAATTGGAAGACTGGGAGGGAGACAGCTTACGGGACTGCATGGCCTTTGAGAGATTATATCAATGTAAAGTTTAACCATTTTGTTAATGGAAAAGCAAATAGTTCAGGTCAGCTAAGAGATAGTTCGGGGAAAGAGTATTCAATTTGTTCATTGTTTTGGTTAGTACTCACTATTAAAGTAAAACAAATTGTGACTTTGTGTGTTAGTTGTGACTTTTCTTAGATAAAGTAAATTGAAATTGAAGGTGGAGATGAAAACGATGATTTGCAGGATCCAGCTCCATGAGAACTTTCCACTTCTCTTTTGACTTCTTTCCTGAGGGAAGTTGGAAAGCAGTTTGCAGCTTATTCAGGTTCCATCTTTGGGGCTGTGACACAACAACATTGACAGGAACATGACTCAGCCAGAACAGAACTGCAAACAGGTTGGGAAATAAAAAGAGGAGATGTAGCAATATTTATCAAAGACAGTAACGTAGCCCCTGAATTAGAAACACTTCCTGAATTCGAATCTGGATGGTTGAAGGTCAGAAACAGGAAGGAAGCAGTGACCTTGTTGGGTGTTTATTGTGGAGCCCCAAGTAGTGGACAGGAAGTAGAAGAGAGCATTTCTAGGCAGATTATGGAAATTTGCAGGAGAAGAAGTGTTGTGATAAACGGTGATTTCAATAACTGAGGCAGACTGGGTAAAAGATAGAACATAGAACATAGAAAAGTACTGCACAGAACAGGCCCTTCGGCCTATGATGTTGTACCGAGGATTAATCCTAATGTAAAATAAAATAACCTTACCTACATATCCTTCAACTCACTGCCATCCGTGTGCATGTCCACAAGCACTTGAATGTCCCTAACGACTCCACTTCCACCACCATCGCTGGCAACGCATTCCATGCATTCACAACTCTCTGTGTAAAGAACATACCTCTGACGTCTCCTCTATACCTTCCTCCTAATATCTTAAAACTATGACTCCTCGTCCAAGTCAATCCTGTCCTGGGGAAATGTCTCTGGCTATTGACTCTATCCATGCCTCTCATTACCTTGTATACCTCGATCAGGTCAGCTCTCTTCCTGCTTCTCTCCAGAGAGAAAAGTCCAAGCTTCGTCAACCTCTCTTCATAAAGGGTGACGATGAAAGAAAACATTTAGTCCAGAAGTAGATGGCTGTGCTTCATTGTCCTCAGAGTGTTGCTTGGGTTTTGGCTTAAAATAGACATCTAGGTTTCGCTGCTTTGGCATCTTTCTTCTTTGATGAAGTTTATGCCATGAACCGCTATCCTGCTGTGTTCTGCATCGTAGTCATTGTCTTCCCTAAGCTGCACTGTTTCTCAACTTCCCTCAGGATGGAAGACAAAAGGGAAGTGGAACGTTCTCATGGGGCTGGATCCTGGGCTTCATCGCCTTCATCTCCAGCTTCAACTTCCCCTGCAGCAACAAGTCGTTGAGTCATAAAGGCATAGAGATGGAAACAGCACGGAAACAGATTCTTTGGTCCAATGCGTCCGTGCTGACCAGATATACTAACCTAATCTAATCCCATTTGCCAGCACTTGGCCTGTATCCCTCTACCCTTCCTATTCATTTGCCTATCCAGATGTCTTATAAATGTTGTAATTGTACCAGCCTCCATCACTTCCTCTGGCAGCTCATTCCACACACGCACCACCCCCATGTCAAAAGGTTGCCCCTTATGCTCCTTTTAAGTCTTTACCCTCTCACCCTAAACCAATTCCCTTTCGTTCTGTACTCCGCCACCCCAGGTAAAAGACCTTGTGTATTTATCCCATCCATGCTCCTCAAACTCTGATGTTCCAGGGAAAACAGTCCCAGCTTATTCTGCCCCGCCCACTAGTTCAAATCCTCCAACCTTAGTGTCACAAAACTGGTGCTTTTTCTAAAAGCTGTTCCTTTTCTCAAGGATACTGTGTCCTTGATTTTCTCAGAGGGGTGTAAAACAGTCCGAGCTCTGAATTGGCTGTGTTATTCCAGAGATTATAAGAGTTTTGGGAGGCCATTTGTTTAATACGTAAACATATGAGACTTTAGGCCACAGCTTTCATGTTTACGAAGTAACCTGCGTAATGAAATGGGAGTGGTCAGTCCTAAAATCTGAAGTGTTTTTCGAGTCAGTTTTGCAGAGGCCTGGGTGGAAACAGGCTGCTCAACTCTCTCTCTCTCCTTCTGCCCTCTAACTTCGACCTGTCAGCCTTTGTTTCATTTTTACTCTGTGTTCAAAGGGGTTTGTTTATTGGGACTCTTGTGTACCTTCACAATATCATAATTAAGTCTCGTTTGGATAGCCTTATGTCTGCGGGTATTCTATATTCTGTTATTTCTGCTTTGCACCGTAATTTTAATTTTTTTTTCTTTTTTAAAACCTGATAGTCAACGTCGCTAATATACCCCAGATAATTTTCACTGTGCACTTACACAAACAAATTGCAAAGTTACAGTCTGGGCTACCAGCTTAAGAATGTTGTGAGTGGCCTGGCCTAGTCCATAACACATGGTAACATCCTCGGAAATCTTTTCTGAATCCTTTCACGTTTCACAACATCCTTCCGATAGGAAGAAGACCAGAACTGCACACAGTATTCCAAAAGTGGCCTAACCAATGTCATGTACAGCCACAACATGACCTCCCAACTCCTGTACTCAATGCTCTGACCAGTAAAGGAAAGCATACCAAACACCTTTTCCGCTATCCAATGTACCTGCGACTCTCAAGGAACTATGAACCTGAACGCCAAGTCCCCTTTGTTCAGCAACACAGTCCAGGACCTTACCATGAAATGTATAATTCATACACAGGTTTGTTTTCCCAAAATGCAGCACCTCACATTTATCTAAGTTAAACTCCATCTGCCACTCCTCAGTCCATTGGCCCATCTGTTCAAGATCCCATTTGGCTCTGAGGTAACCTTCTTTGTTGTCCACTTCACCTCCAATTTTGATGTCATCTGCAAACTTATTAACTATACCTCCTCGGTTTACATCCAAATCATGTATATAAATCACAAAAGACAGCGGTCCCAACACATCATTGGTGATAGGTCTCCAGTCTGAAAAGCAACCCTCCACCACCACCTTCTTCTTCTACCTTTGAGCCAGTCCTACACCCAAATGGTTGGTTCTCCCTGTATTCCATAAGATCTAACCTTGATAACCAATCTCTAATAAGGAGCCTTGTCGAATGCTTCACTGAAGTCCATTTAGATCACGTCCACTACTCTGCCCTTTTTGTTACTTCTTCAAAAAACTCAATCAATTTCAAGAGACATGGTTTCCCATGCACAAAGCCACGCTGACTATCTCTAATCAGTCTTGCCTTTCTGAATACATGTAAATTCTGTCCCTCAAGATACCCTCCAACAACTTTCCCACCACCAATGTCGGGCTCATCGGTCTATAGTTCCCTGAATTCTCCTTACCACCTTTCTTAAGTAGTGGCACCACATTAGCCAACCTCCAGTCTTCCACCACCTCACCTGTGACTATCGATGATAATAATATCTCAGCAAGGGGCCTTCCCTAATTTCCCACAGAGTTCTAAGGTACACCTGATCAGGTCCTGGGGATTTATCCACTTTTTTTGCATTTCAAGACATCCAGTACTTACTCCTCTGTAATATGGACATTTTTAAAGATATCACCATCTATTTCCCCACATTCCATGTCTTCCATGGTCTACTGTGCGGTAAACTCTGATGCAAAATACTCTTTTAGTATCTCACCCTGTCTCCTGCGACTCCACACATAGGCTGCCTTGCTGATTTTTGAGGAGCCCTGTTCTCTCCTTAGTTACCCTTTTGTCTTTAACGCATTCATAAAAACCCTTTAGATTCTCCTTTACCCTATTTGCCAAAGCTATCTCATGTCCCCTTTTTGCCCATCTGATTTCCCTCTGAATTATACTACTACTGCCTTTATATTCTTCCAAAGATTCATTCGATCTCTTCCAGTCTATAAATCCGCTGTGGAGAAGTCTTCTCGATGGGATTCACAGAGCTCCTCGACATCCTCTGCCTCCACCTCTTCAAATCCAACTTGCTTTGTCAGAGCGACACAATATCCATTGATTGTTGAAGCCCCTCTGATGGTTCAATGCCTTTAAAATCATGGAGTAAATCTGGGGGAAGCTTCTACCAAAGTGCATGCAGGCAGTGCTTACTGACATCACCCCAGACCTCCACCATGGTGTCAATAGCATTCTTAATGTTAAAGCTCCTCCAAAGGTGTCCCTAATACTGGCCATGAGGGACGAACTGTATACTGTCCTCATGATCCCCCTCAGTCGCTGCAATCAGCTTCCAGAATGCGTGTCTTATCTAATAAGCTTTAAAAGCTGCTATTGCATCCTGGCCCATGGGTTGAATGAGAGAGTTTGTGTTCGGAGGTAGGAATAAAACATTGACGTTTTCAGAAAGCTCACCGGTGGTGGGAGGGTGGCTTGGTGCATTGTCCAGAATGAGGAGAACCTTGAAATCCAAATCCCTTCCCCTGCAATCGTTTCTAAACTTCACCCTCAAAGACATCAACAATACGGAAAGAGAAAATGTGCCCCGGCATCAAACCACTTTTGCTTGATCTGAAGTAAACACCAAGACTGGATTTAAGGGAACCGGGGATGGAATCACCTGATAGCCAAAAGGTGTTCGCCTTTTTTAAAAAATCATTCCCCAATTCACCAAGCACGTTGCAGCCAAGTTATGTTGGTGAAACTTGCGATGTAACAGAATTACCTGTGTCTAAAGCAGTTGTACCCTGGATGACTGAGGATATTAATAAGAAAATAAGGAAGATCAATGGAGCATATGAGGAGAAAGTGAGGTCTGCAGATGCTGGAGATCAAAGTTGAAACTTTATTGCTGGAACAGCACAGCAGGTCAGGCAGCATCCAGGGAACAGGAGATTCGACGTTTCGGGCACAGGCCCTTCTTCAGGAATGAGCAGAGAGTGTTCAGCAGGAGAAGATAAAAGGTAGGGAGGAGGGACTTGGAGGAGGGGCGTTGGAAATGTGATAGGTGGAAAGAGGTCAAGGTGAGGGTGATAGGTCAGAGTCGGATGGAGGCGGAGAGGTCAAGAAGAAGACTGCAGGTCAGGAAGGCGGTGCCGGGCTGGAGGGATTCGGCTGAGACAAGGTGGGGGGAGGGGGAATGAAGAAACTGGTGAAGTCCAAGTTCATCCCCTGTGGTTGGAGGGTTCGCAGTCGGAAGATAAGACGCTCCTCCTCCGACCGTCGCGTTGTTGTGGTTTGGCGGTGGATGAGTCCAATGACCTGCATATCCTCGGTGGAGTGGGAGGGGGAATTGAAATGCTGTGTTACAGGGTGGTTGGGTTGGTTCGTCCGGGTGGCCCAGAGGTGTTCTCTGAATCGCTCCGCAAGTAGGCGGCCTGTCTCCCCAATATAGAGGAGGCCACACCGGCTGCAGCGGATGCAGTAGATGATGTGGGTGGAGGTGCAGGTGAATCTGTGGCGGATATGGAAGTTTCCTTTGGGGTCTTGGAGAGAAGTGAGGGGGGAGGTGTGGGCGCAAGTGTTGCACCTCCTGCGGTTGCAAGGGAAGGTGCCGGGAGTGGAGGTTGGGTCGGTGGGGGATGTGGATCTGACAAGGGAGTCGCGGAGGGAGTGGTCTCTACGGAAAGCTGATAGGGGAGGGGAGGGAAATATATCCTTGGTGCTGGGGTCTGTTTGGAGGTGGCGGAAGTGACGGCGGATGATGCGCTGTACATGGAGATTGGTGGGGTGGTAGGTGAGGACCAGTGGGGTTCTGTCCTGGTGGCGGTTGGAGGGGCGGGGCTCAAGGGCGGAGGAGCGGGAAGTAGAGGAGATGCGGTGGAGGGCACCGTCGACCACGTCGGGGGGGAAATTGCGGTCCTTGAAGAAGGAGGCCATCTGTGTTGTACGTATTTTGAACTGGTCCTCCTGGGAGCAGATGCGGCGGAGACGAAGGAATTGGGAGAATGGGATGGCGTTTTTACAGGGGGCAGGATGGGAGGAGGTGTAGTCCAGGTAGCTGTGGGAGTCGGTTGGTTTGTAGTAGATGTCCGTGTTGATTCGGTCGCCTGAGATAGAAACAGAAAGGTCTAGGAAGGGGAGGGAGGAGTCCGAGACTGTCCAGGTGAATTTGAGGTCGGTGGAAGGTGTTAGTGTAGTGGATGAACTGTTCAACCTCCTCGTGGGAGCACGAGGTCGCGCCGATATAGCCATGGGCACCCGCATGGGCCCCAGCTATGCCTGCCTCTTCGTAGGGTATGTGGAACAATCCATCTTCCGCAACTACACTGGCCCCACCCCCCATCTTTTCCTTCGCTACATTGATGACTGTATCGGCTACCTGGTGGCCATGGCAGCAGTGAACTTACTGCTCATGATCATTGATCTGATATTGAGACACATTCCAATTATTTATAAAACTGAATTTACATTTCTGAAGACCGTCCCCATGTGTAACATCCACGCCATCCTGGTTTTTACAGCTATGGACTGCTCTGTCTGGTTCACTGTCGCTTTCACCTTTGATCGATTTGTGGCCATTTGTTGTCAAAAGATGAAAGGCTACAATTGCACTGAGAAAACAGCAGCCGTGGTTCTGGGAACAATAACTGTGCTCAGCTGTTTAATGATCATTTCCTGGTATTTAATGATAACACCTTGTATAAGCTGAGGTATAAGCAGTGTCAGCCCTGGTTTTGTTTGGCAAATGAATATGTTATGTTGTCTCCCGTCTGGGGATCGATTGAGCTGATCCACTACATTCTGACCCCAGCACTCCCATTTGTTCTGATTCTGCTGCTCAATACTCTCACTGGGAGGTCCATTTTAGTGGCCAGCAGAGCCCGCAGGAGACAAACGTTGGCCCCTATAGACACTGTGCATCACTCCTTATGTTGAATAAGAGTCATATAAAATGGAAACAGACCCTTCAGTCTAACTCATCCACGCCAACCATCTTCCCAAGCTAAACTATTCCCACCTGCCCGCACTTGGCTCATATCCCTCCAAACCTTTCATATTCATGTACATATCGGAATGTCTTTTAAATCTTGTAACTGTACCTCCACCCACCACTGTCTCTGGCAGTTCATTCCACACATGAACCACGCTCTGTGTAAACAAATTACCCCTCATGTCCTTTTGAACTCTTTCTCCTCACACCTTAAAAGTATGCCCCCTAATTTTGATCTCCCCGCAAGAAAAGACCATTGTCATTCACCTTGTCTAGGTCCCTCATGATTTTATAAACCTCAATAACGTCATGCATCAACCTCCTGTGCTCCAGTGAAGAAAGGTCTCCATCTCTCCAGTCTACTTTGATATCTCAAACACTCCATTCCCGGCAACACCCTGGTAAATCATTACTGAACCCTCTCCAGTTTAACAATATCCTTCCTGCAACAAGGCAACAGGAACTGCACACAGTCCTCCAGAAGGGACCTCACCAACATCCTGTACACAATCAATATAACGTCCCACACTCAGGAGCAGATATCCCTGTGCAAAGATCCTGAACTGCACTTAAAATAATCCAGCAAATATCTCTATAATTGTCAACACGGATGAAACTTTACGTGATTACAGTGCATAACAAAAAGCAAAATTATGATAAATTGGTGACAGCAAATGTTACTGAAATCATTGTAGCAAATATTGTTTAACGTGCTCACAACAAAGAACATTTAAACTGCTCACTCTGTGTAATATTTAAAAGACAGGGATGATAGTCACTGATGTGACCCCATTTGAACTCGCTCCTTCCTTCTCAGAGGCAATTCAGCATCAGCAGCAAATGCTGACTTTCCCGATGATGCCCACGTCATGCGAATGAATGTCTGTGAAAACATTCTTGAAGAATTGACACAGATAAAAAGTGATATAAGGCATCATAGTGATATTCAGTTCCATGTTTTAAACTTCGTGAACCACAAATAATACCTGATAAAATAAGAGCAAGTACTTGGTGAAATATTATTTGATAGTCATTTGCTATTACAGAACTTGAGCATTGCTGGAAAAGACATTTTGTCAGAGCTTATTGTTTTACACACATTCGGATAATTTGCAAGAATACAGTTGAACAGGAACATTTATACTCTACAAGGGTAGAGTGCTGATTGCTTGGCAAGTCGACTCTAATGGAGACATTGCTGTCAAAATGTACCAATCACTGATGATTGATAGTTGACCCCCGGGGTTTGTTTAAATTTTAAACCAAGTAGATTGACTCTGATTAATTACAGCATTGCTCTATAAATAAAGAGACTGGGAATGGCTGTGTGCTTTTTGCTGAATTCGAACAGAGTTAATGAATGTTTCTATTCTTTTCATCTGCAAAGAACAGGTTTCTGTGTATTAAACATTGTATCTTCCAGTATGCACAAGTATCCTACACTGTGAGCCCAATTGACAATCCTAACTTACATATAAACATATGAAATTGGAGCAAATATAGACTATTTGGCTCCTCAAGTCTATCTGTGTGCGTATGTGCAATGTTAAGTCCCACTAATGTCCCACCAAACTTCTAACTTAACATCAATGTATCTGTTTTATGGGAAGGTGTTCAATTAAAAAAAATATAAGCACTGCAGACGCTGGGAATCAGAAACAAAAGCAGAAATGGCTGGAAAAAACTCAGCAGGTCTGGCTGCATCTGTGGGGTGAAAACAGAATCATTGTTTTGGGTGAATGACCATTCTTAAAAACTGATTGCTGATGACAAAAGGTTCATATTTATGCTGAAGGTGGGCTGGGTAGGGA